>NC_064536.1:4033325-4349053 GCF_023856365.1 Brienomyrus brachyistius | reverse complement strand
TCGTTGGTCTTCATCAACTTCTCCTAAAGCTATGGGTCTAGTGGTCAGGCCCACAGGCCATCGCAGCATACATCATCTCATTCCACAAGAGCGGTCGCACGCAGAGAGCGAGGCGAGTTATGCGAGGACCCGGCGATGAGCCTCTCGAGGTGACATCAGCCCACAGGGGGCATTGCAAAATCTGCAAATCCTCACACCAGCTGGCTGTTATTTTTGTTCTGGTCTGACTACAGTCCTGGACGCGGTCCCACAGGGGGCAGATGTTCCGGCACCATTGCGGATTACGGGTCTTGGAATCTCGGGGCCGGACGCGACGATGGTGCCACGCGTGGCGTCAGTCGGACCCTGTAACGCTCGCCCCCAAAATCTCTTTATAGTTCAGCTCTTCCTGGCTTCCAGCCACAAGGGTCAGGTCTCTACTGTTGGAAGCCCAAATGAAACAAACCCTGCAGTCGTCCAAAAACAGACTCTCAGCTGTTAAATGTCATATGACAGTACTACAGGTCCACGTCATGCCAAGAATTTTGCACTAAAATCACTTACCCATGTTCATCTATCGATTAAAACTGCCTGTTTGTGTTTTCTTTCCTTTATTTTCTTTCCACCAGGTATGACAGATTCATCTGAGCTTTTGGGCTCGTGATTTTTCTTTCAAGCCTGTCAAGGGGGATGAGGAAGAGGAGGAGAAAGAGGCCAGGGGTGGTGAGGCCCAATAGCTGCGTGGACTTTAAAAGGTAGGTCACCATGGAGAGGAAATGTTCCGGTTCGGGTTTTTGCTTTAAAATCACATGTTTGGCATTTAAATTTCAATCAGAACAGAGGATATTCTTAAAATGCCTTAATGGTTCCTGAATGAAAATATTTCATCCATCCATCCATTTTCCAAACCGCTTATCCTATTGGGTCGCGGGGAGAAAATATTTTTCATTAAAAATTGTTTTTTTCCCTAAACCAAAAGAAAATAATTCAACTTCTACACAAGTGAACATACATTGCCAAAGTATAAGGATGTAGCAGTTCTGAATAAATAAGCAAAAAGAGAATATACTGTATGTTTTGCAAGATCCTTATAAAATAAAAAGTCATTACTTGCTTATGAACACCGGTCACACGTCTTATCAACATAAACGATAAAATCATCCTTTGTGAGGAAGTTCAAGCACTGAAAGGACCGATAATTTACCAGCTCTGTGAGCAGCTGCCACAGAATCACATGGAACATCCCACAAGCCCCCCAAGAAACAAATTTACTGTGAACGCCGACAAAACATACGCTTCTTTACCTCACTAATGTCCTTATCTAGTTCAAGTGACTTTTTATATGTACTAATGTTTACATTTAGTTGCATAGCCAATGGCTTTATCCAAAACTACAAATGGATCATTTTTCTAGGCCGTACTCCAGTACTCCATACTCCCAGTATTAGACTGAAGCAATCGCTTAATTATTGAGTACTTAAAGGCACTAATACTACCAGATTTTGTGATTTAAACTGGTAACCTTCAGGTGTCCTTAAAACACCCAGCCACCGGATGCACCACACTGATATTTCGAGAATGCGTTTGTTACATTTCAAGCTGCACCATACGTAAGAGTTACTATACATGACATATGAGCGAAGGCCCTAAATACAGTGAGCATGGAAGCGGCAGCCTGCACAGTATATAATAATCAGGGGTCACATGACCTGTCAGCAGAATATTAACGGCATGTTGGCACTTTATAGCCAAGGTGATGCAGTGGAAACCTGATTGCACTTTGGCTCCTGTGACACTACCAGGACGCCATTCTGTGTTGGGTGTGGGGGGGGGGCTTGGTCCCAGAATGGTTCTGTTAAATCACTTATGATTGGTTCATTTTGGTCTATCTATGTTGGGTGGGCAGACTCCCACAGCACTGCCCAACCCCCGGCCACCGACTGATAGCCACACCCCTGGCCACCCCCACCTATCCATGACCACACCCCCCACCCACCGCTGCCTGTGTATAGTAACGCCCCCCTGGCCATCTGCAGCCATGTCCCCATTCAGAATTGCTTGTCCTAGAGTGGCATGGATCACCGATATAGACCGAAAGTCTCCATTTGGAACAAAAAATGTTCCCTTCCACACTATAAATAACTAGATAAATAATAAGAGCATATTGTTATAATCAGGGGCGATTCTAGGATTTCACCTTGATGAAATATGTGACGTCACTCCTTCCCTCCAAATAGGATTTTGAACTGCCTCAGGTTATCATTGGCATCTTTAGTATTATTGTTGTTCTGAATTAAAGATAATTTAGCACAGCGCCCCCTAATAGGGGGTGGCAGTCTGCTTAAGTACTGCGTGACCTTTAGTTTTCTGTGCCATCGTGCCTTTACTGTCGCCTGTCTGGATCACATTATTCTTTTGCGAAACAGAGCTCTCATTACCGCTGGTATTTTAGCTGGGCTGAACTTCACTTGACCACGCTTTTATGGTTTACGCAAAGCTGGCACGTTCCGCCAAGCCCGCAAGATGCCTGGGATCCATTGGGGAAATGGCAGGGGGCTCAGGGTCACAGATGGGTGTCCTCAAGGCAGAAGGCGCCGGGAATGAGGAGTCGGAGCAGGACGGGATCCAGCACCTGCGTACGCTGTGCCCATGATGACATATTCACTCGTAGGCTTGGGATAGTCGCAGATTCGCCGGCTGGCTGTGGAACGTTGGACTAAATGAGACAATGCAGAGAACCCCCGGATGCTAGGAAGAATGTAAAAACTCTACAGTGAAAAGGAACTCGACCCTCAGTTCTGAATAGCGCCCCCTGGAGGTGAGAGGGCACCAGTGCAACCTACAAAAACAGCCATGCAGCGTGAACGCTTTTATTGCGCATTGCTGTGCAATTTCGCAAAATAGCTGCATCAACAAACACGGCCCTGCGGGGCTGCCGATTAAATGCTCCGCGCGCTAGCCGACCGGCGCTAACGAGGCCCTAGCGGAACTAAGGCGGACCAGATGAGCTCCAAGCCGCAAAAGGCTTCTTCCCCCCGGTTCCCTGTTCTGACGCTCGGTATCGCAGTCCCATGGGAGCGTCCGGCAGCACTGAGGCTCACGATGAGGGCCGTGCTCGCCAGCGGTCACTTGCTGCGGTTGTGTACAGGGAAGGCCGGCTGTCAGCTAATTGGCTATTTTTCATAGACCATGGCGCCCAGTAGTTAATTAAAGCCGACCGCGGGTTTGACCCATTTTTTTTTTCCCTTTCCTGTGTTTTCCGCCCTGCTTGAATTGGCAGCCACCCTGCTTGTGTGTGGAGCTTATGCACTGGCATGCTAACCGCTAACCTTGTGATTTCTACAATACACACAGTGGTCTGTGATGCAGGCCAAGGTATGTAAAAGCTTTATTAACGATCCTCTTCTTGTCCCCAAAACCAATGGGTATATAAGTGCTTCATTCGATCGATCCTGAACCGCACAACAATCAAACAGCAAGCGTTGGCTGTCTATTGGTGGGTAATTCAGGTCCATAGAGTGAAATTCCAGACCAAGATTTTGTTTCAACCAACCAGTTGAATGTAAAGAGTCGCAGTGACAGAGGACTCAAGTGGTTGGTTGAGAGAAAATCTTGGTCTGGGTTTTTACTCTCTGGACCTGAACTATCCTCCTCTGATTGACTTATTAAGTTTTTTTGTGGTTGGAATATTATTTTAATGGCTGGATGAAATTCCAATAACTTTCTTTCAGTGTTTTTCCCAAACAGCCGTTTATGTTTAGGAAATATATTTTATGATCTCATTAAATGAAAAACCAATTATAAAAATTAATCATTTTAGATTTCCCCAAAATCCATTTACATAGTATGACTATAAAATAATTCAGTGGTAAAGGCGCATGATTTCATCGAATATTTCTCTGTAATTCGTTTTAAAGTTCTGATTACTACTATAGCCCTACATTAAGCATAGCAAAAACAAAAAAAAACACATTATATTCAAGGTAGGAAATGAAAACTCGGCATGCTTCTTCACATCAATTTCATGATATTTATCAGGTTATATTACTCATAATATTCAATAGCTTTGTGTGAAATCAAGACACATGAAAATTCGGTAATTCTTGTCATCTTTGCATAGTGAACAATCACAGTCCGCCTACTATAAAATCATATTTTTAAATGAAAAGGAATATCAACACACGTGACACTACGTTTTCTCAAGAATGACTGAGGGAATTTCGTTAATTACAACCCAGTAATAAACAGTTGGTACGAAAAAGAGAACTCGCGCGGATTCACACAGACGCTGACAAAGACACACATGCCCTTTCACGCAAAGAACACAGCCATGTCCCTCATATGGCATCATAGAACAAAATCCTCTGGGCCCTGTGACCGAATGAAGGACCGTGGCTTGGGATGACTGTTAATCAGCTCGGGGGAATAACGAAGGGTCTGTAACCCGGAGCCCCTCCCCCACAGCGGGCACCCTCATGCCCTGTGACTCATGTGGCATGGACCGGCGTAGTATGTTTGGGCATGAGGCTCCGGCCTGTTTTGTGGGAAACGGCAGCAGGGTCATCCAGGCAGAGTGGGAGAAGAGGACAGGCTTCGGGTTCCCGGTACGGATCTCCCCGCGTCTGCTGACGGGCAGCGCCACCGCTCAGACACCCAAACACACGCGCGGGGGGGGATGCCGATGCCCGCCCCCCCCAGCCGCTCGCGAGCCGGCCAGATTCCCCTCACACTGGAAATCCAAACATCCCAGGAAGGTTCTTTCCGCGCAAATATGAAAGATAAACAGGAAAAGGAGAAAAAAATAAAATCATGTGGTGAGATATGTGCAGAGAATTCGAAGAAAAATACAAGATTGCTGAAATGCAGCGATCCACAAACACAGGGAGTCTCTCCTTAGTCCTTAAGACAGCCGGTTGTGGGCACTCTGAATATTGTTTAATTTTATCATCCCTCATTAGAGTTTCCCCGCAGCTTCGTCATTGATCAGCATGTCGTTGTGGGTATAGAGGCTCAGAGGGCATCACTCCGGCTTCACACCTCCAGGGCTGCGGGTTGGATTGCTGCCCCTGCACTGTGTGTGTGTGGTGTGTAGGCATGTATATATTAATTTTTGGGGTCCAAATGTCCCCACAATGTGATAAAATCCTGCTATTTTGACCTTGTGGGGATATTTTTTTCAGTGCGCACAAGGGGCAGCTCAGTTTTGTCAAACTCTGTGACTGCAATCAAAAGAATAAAACAAAAAAAAAACAAATAAAAACCACATAAGTCTTATATTTTGTTTGGGTTCATATGATTAATTTTCGGGCTGGATGGAGGTTAGGTTGTCATAGATGGGATTAGGATTATGGCCATAGTAATGAATGGAGAGTCCCCACAAAGGTACAGATGCCTAATGTGTGTGTGGAGTTTTCATGTTCTTCCCATGGCTTGGGGGATTCGTCATGGTAATCTTATTTCCATAGATAATCCGAAGCAGCATCTCTAACGCAAAAAGGAAAAAGGAGGCAGCCCTGGTACAGTTTTGTGCCCCAAGGTACCAACAACATCAATGTTCCCCCAATGGTACAAAAATGTTCCTCCAAGTCTATTTCTGTACCTTAAAATCTGCATTTACCTACTGCTAGGGTACAACTGGCAGACCCTTGAGTGTTCAGCACCAGTGACAAGTAATTGTACCCTCAAAGGTACAAATTGGTACTTTTTTCTGTGTGTGTGTGTGTGGGGGGGGGGGGGGTTGCATAGATCACATTTGGGAACCAAAATTTCCCCAAACCGCAGTAAAACCTGAAACTTCCTTACTTTTGAAGACACTTCTCCATTTGGATAACCACAATTTTATAAAAAAATCTGTGAATTCAACCAAACAAGTAATGTAAAGGTGTTGTATTTTGTGGTTGGTCACTTATGGTTAAGGTGAGGGCTGGGTGGGGGTTAAGGGTGTCATCATTGGGTTGTGCCATAGAAATGACTGGAAGGTCCCCATTTAGATAGGTACGCCAACATGGGTGTGTGTGTGCGTGCCCTGCAATGGACTGGCATCCCATCCAGAGTGTGCCTTGAGCTTCCTGGGATGGGGTCCAGGTCCCTCCATATCCGTTAACAGAATAAGCAGCTGGATGATGGAAGGATAGTTTTTTTTACATGAGTCTGCATACCTCGCATTATGACCAAACTTTATGATGCGTTTCAGATTATTCCAGAACTATGGAGGGAGACTTTACTCAGCACATGGGATGAAAAGGCGCGAGACGAAAAACTTTTCTCAACTTTCTGAAGATGGTCTGACAACTGGAGATGTGGTAGGATGGCAGGCAGAGGAGAAAGGAAGAATTTATATGCATCAGTACCACTGCATCCATTAAAGGTGGGAGAACGAGGTAATGGTAGTACATAAAGATGGAGACACCATGACTGGAGGTGTGAGGAACTGATCAGCCAATAAAAGAGGCTCGTGAAGAGGCCTTATTGCTCCACATTATCAGTCATCTAACCTGAATTCATTTGAGAAAGACTCTGCCAAGGATGGATCTCCTCCATCCTACAATACATTAAATGTACCATTTATTCCATTATTAGCCTTCTGCTTGGTCTCCCTGTGAACATCATTTGACATCATCCTGACCCAGGGCCGTAGCCAGATCAAAAGTGTTAGCCTTTGCAAGTTGTGCCCTGTAATTTAATTAATGGAGTTTCAGAAAAAAAGCCTTAATAAGCCACCACTTCATGACCTAAACCTTGACAGATGTCTCAAAGTTCTTCTAAAAAGATGAGAACTTTCCTTCAACTTGGACCTTGACTGTCCAAGATATTTGTCCCCTGCTCTGTCCAAAAGGACATGCAGGATGACCCTCAGCCTCGTTCTCTGACCTCAGACGCCTCCGTGCCTTTGGGTTCCCATGCCATTCGAGGAAATGACACACCCCCTCCACCATTCATTATGGCTTAAGCTTGAGGTCTTCATCAAAGAGCGCAGGAACAGAACTGGTTTACCGCGTGGGAGAACCTTCCAGAAAAACCTCCGTAATGCAATACGCACAGGAAGGAGAATCTGGGGGGAGAAATGGCGGTGAATTTGATGAGAATCCCTTGTTTTCACATTTTTGGGTTCAAATTATACAGTTGGAAGATTCCGACATGGAGAAGCTCAACTCATGTAAGGTTGGAGAGTACGTCGAGATGGGTGGGGCGGCCAACATAGCGTGGTGCCAATGTCAACCAGGAAAGCAGGAAAAGCCGTCCCATCACTTATCGGTATTCCAGGCCTCGTTTCCTCACCACCTTCCCAGGATCCCCAACCTCATCTCCGCAAGCGTCTGACCAAGGCACCCCTGGCCAGTCCTCCCTGGCCCCTTCATGACATTTCTTCTCTCGACTCGAAAACCGAGGCATTTTTATTGGTTTAACCCCTTCGACCTCCGGCGAATCCCACGCAGGGGCGCTGCTTCCCTTGGAAGGGTAACGAGACTTCAGTGTAAAATATTAGGAGTTTCGGCTTGAATTCAAGCAACGCCTTTCCTGAATGTATTTTCCACAGATGTTAATGCATTATGGGAAACATGAATGGAAATGGTAGCCCTACTTGTGAACTTCTTTCCTTTTTCCTCTGATGTAGCAATACCTTAATATTTAGTTCTCAGTTGATGGGCTTATTCAAGGAAAAAAAACATCTTGCAAGAATACGACAAATTTTATTGATCCCCATGATGGAATTGTCGGTGTCTCAAAGCCACCCTGCTCCCCATCAGATACCCAGACAAAGTTGTAGCACAGGGTCATCCAGACAGTGGCATCCTGAGAGCTGGAGATTAAGGGCCTTGCACAGTGGTCTAACAGTACCATCAGCCTTGGGATTTGAACTGGTAACCTTCTGATCATGAGTACTAGTCCTAGTCCCACACTAATCCCCCATGCAGGATCTTTCTTTTTTCAGTTTTTCCAAGCAGTGCAGCGTCTCGGAATCTGGAATGATGGGACCCGGAAGCATCTTCTCCAATTGAGGGCCCGAGAAAACCAGCCCCCATGTCAGATACAATACAGGGAGGTGTCCTCTGATGAGCGTTTAGGTTTAGTATGAGCAAGAAATACCAGAACCTTGCACACATCCTATGTTTGTCACAGCAGATGACGGACTGTTAGCTAAGCCATGGCTCTGTATCGCATTTGCTCACTCCGTTTGTTTAACGTTACAGTTTTCAGTATTTGCAGCCAATTATGTCCTCAGTTTTTCATAGAAGGGTTAAAATGGATAAAAGGCTCTTAACACAGAGCAGCCCATCATTTTTAATTATGGGCGGGTCGATGTTTAAGTTAAGTGGTTTTATCAGATCAATTAAAATAAATGCATAAATTGCATCTGTTAAATTAAGTGGACATATTCAATCTGGGTTTTATAAATAATAATAATAATGAAAATTTTGAAATTATCTGAAGAAACCATATATACCAGAAAACTATATATTAGAAAACATAGAATTTTTTCACAAGTCACAGTTGCTATTAGACGTGACCAAGACTATGTTGTGTTGCCTTCTTATTGGCCATCTGAAATAAACATTTAAGACCAGATAGCATCTGAAGGGATGTCCCACTGTACCAGGGACAAGCTGTGGGAAAGTATATGAAAGTAGCCCAGCGGTGAAGATCCCTCCACTGATGATATGGTAATTATTGTCCCCTGCATGTCCGGTCCCGACTACCAACATTCAGGAAGTCGCCATCACAGAGAGCTCCAAGAACAGGCCAGTGGACTGGGGTCAGCTGTGACCCACGTGGCCAGGTAAATGGTGGAGGTTCTCTTCTGTTCCAGATGCTTTCTTGACATCCCAAGAAATACGCTTAGATTAACTAGCCCCTGGAAGGGGACAGAGACACACGGCGTTACCCCTGCTTCTGTGTTCAGTGAGGGTTCACTGCAAATATTCGCGGATTCATACTTTTGGGAGGTTGTAATTAAACCCGACGGATGCCAGGGGCTGACCATATTTAAGTGGCCAGAGGAAACAGCGTCCGCAGCCTGGAATTTACTGCAGTATCGCTGGCTCGCTTAGCTGAGCACTGGGGACAAAAGCAGCACGGGAGCAGGCCAGGCATTCAGGCCACAGAGAGTTTGAATCTGTCAATCTGCTAAAATGCTGGGACACTGCTAATGTGCGTCCGCTTCGCCTTTTTCTAAATCTAAGGTTTTCAATTAAATACGAGGGAAAAAAAGACGAACAATTCAAGCGTTTATGAGCGTTATGAAACATTTACATTTTATATGTTTATGTTTTGTCACTGCTTGGCAAAAGTTATCATGCAAATCCACCCCACCCCTCAAATTTTACTGTGGGGGACCCAGTCCAACCCTGAAAGCAATGTGTATTTGTTTTTAGAAAGCTAGGTCGCACTGCTATGACGGGACATGGATCATTGTCCACTATGCGGCTTACAGACAATAGGGAACTTTATGTCAAATGTATTACAAAACACTAGAAAATAAAAGACCACTAGGGGTATAAACAAAGGCAGGTAAGCTAAACAAGTGCTAAAAAAAGATAAAACTAAACAAGAGGAAACACATAGCAATGATACAGACTTAGGGCAGAGTTTACCACTACAAACACATTCAAGCACATTCAATAGACAAGGCAAGTAAGGATAGGCAGGGATGTATATACACAGGTAACGAGGTATAGATGAGGGACAGGTGTAGGTTGTTAACCATCACCTAAACACTAAGGATTAAGAGATGACAGAAACACAGGACTTGGATACGAGCTGGATACAAACCAGGTAAACAATGACACTAAAGGGAAGGATCAAACAGGAGTACATAAACACAAAGGACTTCATAAACAAAGAGTAGACAAAAACAGAGTTCTAGGGCACAAATAATCAAAAAGTCTAAAGATGTTGAGACTGACCTCAAATGCATGACAGTTCAGGATGAGTACTAAATCAGCTGCACGCTCAGCGCATTCAGCCAGTGAACAGAGAACTATGGGGACTGTGAGTGGGGATAAACAGGGAACCGAACGGGATGACCAGTGACACCTGCTGGCCAGAGAGGGAACTTAGGGAAATGACAGACAGAACGGAACAAAGCAGGGACCGATCCTGATAGACAATTGCTGGTGCAATTGGAGCCGATCAAATCTCTTACCCTTACAATTTAACTGACCTTCTGATCGCATCCACAGCATCACAACCCACTGGGCCACACAGTGTGAATTCCTCCATCTTTTCATCCATCAACCTCTTATCTAGAATGGGATTACAGAGATCTAGAGCCCATTCCAGGAAGGATCTGAAAGGCATGTCAGTTCATTACAGTGCATGTGTTGAATTCAGTACCTTTTGCATAAATACTGTTTTTCGCTGATACATGGCTACTGTAAATGCGTACCTGACATTTTGCAGTGATGATGGCAGTGAAATGATGCACTGGCGAAATGACTCCACCGTGAGACATAACAAACAGCACAGGCACACTTGAGATTACAGCACATCTATAATCCGTAATCACCCCTGTCACCACTATTGCCGTCACTGCATTTAGTGACCTTATAGTCATCAATCAACAGTAATGTTACCAAGACACAGTGATCATTGCCTGACTTCCGAATTAAATGTAACCTGGTTTATAACTGAGAGTAGATTCAAGTAGATTATAAGTGTTTTGGGCCTGCAAAAATGTACATTATTACAAGGCTATTTGCCACATGTTTCAGGGAATTTCATGGACACTTCAGAAAGATACATGGTTGTGAAAAGATTTGAGTGTTTCTGTCACATATACTGCATACTGTATGTAAACTGACCTCCAACAGCAAAACACAGTGACTACACTGACACCGAAAGTGAGAAAAATCCTTTAATTTTTTTGACTGTGTAATAGTAAATGATAGTGTTTTCTGCACAACTGAGCACAGCTGAACTAAAATATTTTGTCATAAGATAAGACAGATTCTAAGAAACCGGATTTCTGGCATAACCCAATTTTGATAAAATATGCAGTCACGGTGTTTTGCATTTGTACGGTAGTATATATACCCTACTTGGATGAAAAATTAAATTTTGTGTTCTTAAGCTGAACAACTGAAGAATGAGATTTCAACTATTCACAGTTCAGGTGGTAAAATAATCATAAATGGATGTACTTTTCTGTTCAAAGTGCAATAAAAACACTCCCTTTGAGAATGTCATAATCGCACTCCGCAGTGGCATTCCACCTGAGAGGCAGCGTCGCTCATGCCAAAGCTGCGCTTTTCCACTGGACCGAGGACCAGGTGGAGAATCCGCAGGAAATAGCAAAGATCTCAAAAGGCTGATATAGATGTCAACACCATAATTGCACCAAACATCTGAGGACAAACCCCATTATTCAACAGTAGCTTGTGTGTTAAAGTGGCCCCCCCTTGATTCATAGTACCTAATTGCCACTCTATTAAAATATAAAGAAGGACCTTCTGGCAAGAGAGACCCAGACGAACTTAACATATTGGCTCAGTAGGCTCAACCATACGTACCAGCTTACACTAGAGAGTGAGTCACACAACCACACTCAACATCTGCCAAGGACGTTTATGCGTTTTGCCGAAGAGCCAAAGACAACTCGCAAGTCAGAGCCTGACCTGCGCTTGAATGTGAGGCCTTGCTGAACATCCATTACTCAACCGATTTATTTCGAGGTTGTGCTGAGTCAACATGAAGGGCCTCTGCAAGAAGGACAACATAAAGAGCGGAATACGAGACCTTTGGGAGAGACGGCCCCGCCCTTGTCCAAGACCATAAATGGAACGTGATACACCAGTACATCTGCTGCACATCATCGCTGCAGTAATGGAGCAGAGAATGGCTTGGTGCTACCTTAAGTTAGACAACCAAAAATGCACTCGTTAAATTAAGGTATTTTGCCCAGAACATTTCTTTCCCCTCAGAACCACAACCGAAAGCATTTTTCTTAAGGTTCAAACAGCAAGCAAAGTTCATGCTAATACAGTAACCCTGTACTGTCTGAAGGATTCTAGGAAAACCGTCTTAAGTCTTCGCGCATTTTGATCCCGAGGTGCTGATGTGAATTTCAAAGCCTCAGTTTGCGAGGAATCTTTCTAGAACTTGGATTCTAATGCAACAAATTATACGATGTATACTATAGACAAACAGCAGTCCTTGCTTGGAACGGTTCATTACTACGTACCAGTGTGATGCGTAATGGATACCAGAAGATCATAACACCAAGTTTTCATAAAAGGAACATTTTCGCTCCACTTCTGGAACAATTTACTGTAGCAAACAGAAATTAAATTTTCTCAAGATGATCATGTTGAACTTGATAAAACTGACAAACACAAGGCAATAAAAGGCTGCTTTTTATTCCTGTATTAAAAAATGACAAAGCGTCAGACAATCCGCAAATGCTTTCTGATGCTGGAAACTGGCTCCTTGGGGGCTCTGTGACTCTGTGTCAGCTGGGGTAACTGGTTCTGGGCCTGGAAATGTGGCAGGCAGGGCTCATCAAGGTGAGTAACGTCAGGCCGACAGGAGAGCCCGCAAAGCGACGCCAATTCAAACCCGCAGCTAGAGTGACGGTCCTGGGGTATTTCTAAGCCGGATTTCCCCGCAGCCTGACACATCCCTCCCACCCTCATGCCATTGCATCACGGTGATTAATCTCTCCACTGGCTTAGCGCCACGCATTACATTTCACATCCCATATCACTTCCGCTCTTACTTGCTCACCACAAAAATGCTAACTACCAAAATAGGCCAACGCCCAACAAACGGCGCTAAAGGTCAGAAAGAAATTAAGCTTTATTTGCCATTTATAAAGGTACCAAAACAGCTACATTGGAATGGGCTTCTTGAGATTCTTTTTTTTTTTTTTTTTTTTTTGGGGGGGGGGGGGGTTACGGGCCTTATTCATGGCTACTCTGCTGAGCAGAAGATAAAGATCCGTTACTGTTATGGTCCAGGTGAGTTGGTGAGCTAGTTCCCCAAAATATCCTCAATGTTTTGTTTTATCACATCACAGGGATCCGTGAACCAGATTTTTATCATTGTTATGAGTTGTGTTTGCAGCGTCCATCTGCACTTACAGATCTCACCTGTCACCTGACAGGGAACTTAACTTCACCCCAAGCCTCTAGTTGGTTCACCACCAAGACTTAAGGAAACAGACATGAGAAAACACAGATGCGTGCCTTTCAAATTATGTTATTCACATTCCCGTTTACCGTGTTTGACAAAACAGTGTGACGAGAACATAATATATTCTGGGCATCGGAGTAGAAGTGTCATGGAATGGGTAGCAGTGAGGATCAATTGGCAATTATGAGATTTGAAAATTGATTCCAGGCAAAGGCCGTTCACCGCTGCGCACGCTCAATTTCAAACGCTGTTTGTTTCGCCAGACAGGGCAGTGGGATCTGTAAGCCGCACATTAAGTTGTCCTACGCTTCAGCAGTCAGTACATTTTTTTGGGAATAACTGACATATAAAAAAATCATGCCAGGACAAAAAAAAAATAAAAATCACAAGTAAGTAGAGGAACGATCATTTCCTGGTTTTACAACCAAAGACCTACTGTGAATTTTGGTATTCAAAAATACCACAAAGTTTCAATAACCACCAAGAATGGATCCTTATTGTCATATACTATGACAAATAAGCCTTGCATTTCAGTAGGAGCGGGAAGAGGGGTTAATTCGATTGAGGCATAAACACAGCGCCTTTGAAGTCTGGGTAATTTTACCATTATACCACGTCTTTGTGGTGATTTTTTAAGCATGCCTGAGTGTAGCTAAAACAGATGGTGGATTAAAGAAAATGGCAGGAGATGTGGCGTACACCTCTGCTCGTGTTTATTGGCGATTTTGAAAATAAACAGCATCTCCCCCCCCGGCAGATCTTCAGTCCCTTGATGCACGCCGAGGCGTCTCGGTTCGTGACGAAGCAGCGCATCTGTTCAGAAGCCAGCGTCACCTCACATCACCGACCGCCCCTCCTATATCTCCATGGTTTTTTTAGGCGGGAATTGCTAGGCACAGTCACGCACACTTCAGGCCTCTGTCCCCGACTGGCTTTGGAACATCTCTGCCTGTCAGGACCAGGGAGCGAAACTTATTGAAGGGCAGCAGAATGGTTCTAGCTGGACCGTATGGCTCCTCGTCCAGATGGAGATGGTGGGCAGTTCACCGTGGCATGTGAAAAATAAGAATACGAAATCGAATGAAGCTGGGAAAGCCATTGTGCACAACTGTCACTCTCCATTTTCATCGCGGTTGCGCGCCGAAATGATTCCCACTACGGAGTTTTAAATCTCATGCTTACGATATCCACACGGCATGTTTGCGCTCAGCTCATAGTCATGCATAATGCATCCATTGGTGGATGTGGCGAGACTCAGATTCAGAAGCAACAGGGAGTCCAGTAAGAGATGCCACATGCAATGAAGGCAGTAAACAGAAAGTCATGGAAGCATCCACCACATTGCCAGCAATGGTCGCATCCTGTTTTTGTCTATAGTTTAAGTTCAGAACTACTGTCATCTTGAACAGAACAGGAGATAAGATCAACAAGGGAAATTCTACATTCATCCCTCTCTGAAGTATTATTCATGCCATTTACATATTAGCGAACCTACGTTTCTCCATCCATCCATCCATCCATCCATCCATCCATCCATTTTTCAAACTGCTTATCCTACTGGGTTGCCAGTAGCAATGGGCACGAGGCAGGGAACAACCCAGGATGGGGGGCCAGCCCATCGCAGGGCACACTCACACACCATTCACTCACACATGCGCACCTATGGGCAATTTAGCAACTCCAATTAGCCTCAGCATGTTTTTGGACTGTGGGGGGAAACCGGAGTACCTGGAGGAAACCCCACGATGACATGGGGAGAACATGCAAACTCCGCACACATGTGACCCAGGCGGAGACTCGAACCCGGGTCCCAGAGGTGTGAGGCAACAGTGCTAACCACCATGCCTCCCCAATTATGTACAACATGAACCCCCAAAACAACAAGAGCGATAACATATTAATATCACGGTCTAGATATGATTTTCTCAAAAGGTAACGTATGAGACAATTTCTACATTTGCTCAACAAATGATCCTGAAGATGAACTTTTATTTCAGAAACTTCTTTACTATGAAATATCTCTCCTCCCACAAATCTCCCGATCCAGAAGCTGAACACTATAATGTTTCCACTAGCCAAGAATGTTTTCTGATCACCTTAATAACATTTTAAAATCCTGGGTCCACGAGGAGGAAAATCAAGCTGCAAATGATAACAGTTCGAAAATGCATACTTGATACCTCATGCATTTACGTAAATTCGAGGAATACAAGTATTTATGTTAATAATTCACCAACAAAGCACTCAATGCAAAATTTATGGATACATGAATTATTGTTTCATTTAAACATGATGATCTTAACACCAGACTCTTGTTAACATGGCAGAGATATTTAATCGCTTTTATTTTTAATTCAAAAACCTTTCAGCAGGGAATTCTAAGCAGAGGGAAAACAACAAATGAGGTGTAATGTCGTAAAAGATTCAATGGATAAAGTCACAATGCTGGAGGCGTGAAACAATTATTTCAAGATGTAAGGTCTAATCCCACGGCTAATAAAACTCGTAACAAAACAAATAATCTTTTATAAAACACTCATTTCAGTCTAATGCATATGGATATTTCTTTTCACTTAATATTGCCTCGTAATTTTTTTCAGGTTTACTTTGAACAGTGCAAGTGAGCTAGATCCAAAGTTCAAACTTTTTGAGCATATATAACGCTTGAAAATAAATTGCATTGCAGACGACGGAAAGAGCTTTTGCTAACTTTCTTCCAAATTTATGCGCATAGAGTAATAATAACAGATCTTAAAATTAAATGTTGTCCCCTAGCAACATGAGGTGTACAAACCAAAGCAGCTGGACTGTAAGCACCAATCAAATCAAAGTCCATTGCCATGGTGACTATCACGATCTTTTCTCGAAAACAACGAAACGAAAACGATTCTTTCATTCTTCCTTTGGGCTCCAACGCCCGTTACTCTTTTTGTCTCAGCTCTGCACACACATTAAAACAATAAATGAAAAAAAATTTCACTGGAGCAGTTTATAACTGCAGACACTAAAGCAGACATGTATGCCATGAGCACTGTAGATGTTCCCGATGGCAAACACCCGTGTGGGGCTCGTCATTACAGCATGAGCAGGCCATCGGCACCAGCGGTCCCGTCTGCTTCTCTTTCACCGCGTCCTATTAATAACGACGTACGAAATACTTCCCTTCTGCCAGCCATCCAGGAAAGCACAAAACAAAAGATGACGGTACAGCAGAATGAGGAAGAAAGAGCGATGGAGTGATGGACTAGGGGTGCTGTGAGACGAGAAGGCCGAGGCTTGGCTGGCAGGTGTCGTCTGCATGCTTGCAGAAAGCACCCGTATCGGTTTTCCAAGAAGGCTTGGAAGGACTTGGGAATGAGGACGAAGGTGTAGATACGTCCAACATGAAAGCCAAACGTGGAAATTCCATCAGCTGTGAGTGAGGACTTACAATTTATGTTAAGATATTGGTCATGGTGGGAGGTAGAGAGAGATGTTTAACCGACTACGTGAACTGCAAAATAAACAGAAAAATCTACCTAAGATATAAAGTTTTTTGAGCATGTTTGTTGTGTATTCATTTTGTAAATTACACTCAGCTTGAATGAGGCTCTTTTTTCCAATCTACCACCGCGCTAAACAATAAAGATACCTACTGTGTTCTGTTTTACGGGCATATACATACATAAGAAATGCATTTAAAATCAAATAAACAGAAGGTTCAAGAAGAAAACCTAGAAAAACTTAGAAAATTTAGAACAGATTTTGAGAACAGCGAGAAAACATAAATATAGCGACTAAAGACAGCTTTTGGAGACAAAAAGGTGGAACTAGGCTTCCTGTCTCCCCTCACAGATAATGGGTCCTGTTACATCTATCCATACCTTTCCCTGTTCCACACAGATCTAATCTTCTGAGTGTAAAAATAAGCAAGGAACAGACGAGTTACCCAATCAAATGCTACCCAAAAACCCAGATTCTGGCAGATGAATTTCATTATTAGAAACGGATTTGCTACTACAGCTAACACACCTAGCCAGCTCAAGGGCGCCGCGCTGGTTCCTCTCCTGGTATTTAAGGCTGCAGCCATTATTCACAAATGTGGTTCTCGTAACCACCTCTTCATGTCGTAGCTTTTTAAATGTCAGAGAAGGAATCTGCGGCTTTAAATCCACAATCCCGCTAGAAATGAGAGGAGAAGAGGCTTTTACAGTTACAGACAGAGGTTGTTCCCAAATGAGTGGGAACCAAGGTGATGGATTAAAACAGACTGAATCTGATTCTGTGGCTAGTTGTCCTAAATGGCTGTGAAAGGTTGTGTATGTACATGGATGTGATTAAATTACATCCTGGGCCGGGTTTAGAGTTTTAAACAAACATTTTTGGTCTATCCTGCATTATAACACTGGCTGGGAAATCTAGTCTCTCAGATAAGAATTGTATTTATCCATAACTTTTACAATCATGCAAAACTGGCTGAAATGGTCTCCTGCCACGGGATTTCTGAGGAAAGCTCAACGTCTCCTCTGGCAGCATCAAACATGGAGTTGATGGAAATAATGCTGACATGCGTGTCTGACTTTACTGATTACTGAACAGATTAAACCCATGGGAGTCTTTCACTTGTCAGGGCAGGAGGGACCTTCTGGCCTAAAGGAAAGTAAGAGGCTCCTCTCTGTGTTGAGCTGCAAGTCCCTGAGATTCTCCCCACTGTCCTCAAAGTGTGAAGTCAAATAAACAGAAAGACCATCTGTGGCCGGTGCGGTCTAATGTCAGTATTTTCAGCCACTACGGAAAACCGAAAGTCAGAGCTGCATATTGTAAAACTGTCCCTCGGGGACATTCACATTAGTTGTTATTTTGAATAATGGCACAAGATCCTCTGGTTCAGAATTTATACTAATTATTAGCCTGGGATACAAACAGAATACAAGACATTTTAAGTATTATTTGATGCAATTCCCAATGTATCCACAAATTCTCCTTTATTGGCGATATATATGCTACAACGGAATACGCAAAAATGTAAGATCAGTCGTCTAGTGAACGTCTATATGCAGGGGAGCAAGTTACATGCGATTGTTCGGACCGCTGTGAAACAGAGAAACGTGAATTCACGATGACAGCTGTGCGATTTAGGGCGGGACCCATAGAGAACTTTGACTTACGAGGTTTCTGACACTCGGAGATTCCAAATGATGTCATATCTTGTCTTGTGTTACAGCGGAGTTTCTCTGTGCCGTTCGTGGTATGATGAGCGAGATCTTGATGGCATGAACAAACAAAATGACAAAACTCGGGTCCGAATGCAGACGGATTTTGTTCTGTTGATTATATCATAGCTCCACCATGGGGATAACGCAAATGTTCCAACTCTAGGCCTCTGTCAGATTTTTTTCCTGTGACATGAACAAAGAAATTTTGCTGGCGAAAAAAAAAAGATTTCCTTTCACATCTGTTGTACAAGAATAACGAAATTACGGATATTAAATTTAAGAATACCAAATGGTGATCCATTTGCTGGTGATACATGGGATAGATTAAAACAGAACGGGGCCAAGAGGAATGCTATCTGTTAGTCTGCTTCTAACAACCTCTCCCTGAGTACAAAACAATTTCCAGGATTTTTCTGTAGATGACAGAGTAGCTAATTTTATGGATGAGTAGAGACAGCCTTAAGAGCAGGGAAAAAAATGCAAGAACCCTAAAACATGCTAGGAAAGTTCTGGGCAACATTTTGCCAACTTCACATAAAAAACTAATTGATAAATAGAATTCAGTTCAGTAGATGTAAACAAAATAAAGTGAATTTTCCTGGCACTCATAAACTAGCATTTGCCTTGTGCTCAAAGGGAAACAAGACCGTGAATTTGATTTGCAGCCTTTGTTTATATAGGTACCAGAAAGTAGATGCAGGTGCAACGAATCCTGGGTTGATTGTGAGGTCATAGGTGATCAGAGGCAATGACCTTGTTAAGGAGTCAACACCCCCTAGAGGTTGGTGGACTTTGTAACACCCATAAATACAATATTACCTCCATGTTTTAAGAATATAACCACTTAAAAAATCTGACGTTTATAAGGACACATTATACCTGTACCAACTCCTAAAATAAAAATGCTTATCTCTGAAGGTAAACCGAAGACTCATTGTGTACAACTTTGTTAAGGAATTTAAAATGCCACGATGAATTAATTTACTTTATATAAACATGTTACTTATAAGAACACACAAGTGTTTTGGTGGAACTAAGGTTCATTTCCTAATAAGGAGAAATATTTTCAAATGAAGTGCTAGTCAGATGTATCTCCTCATAGCTAGCACAGAAAATATAGGGTTTGATCTGCAGTGTCTGTGAGAGTGCAGTAGGCTGTTTTCATGTGGATGGGAGACATGCACTATTGTAGACATGCACTATTGTAGACATGCACTATTGTAGACATGCACTATTGTAGACATGCACTATTGTAGACATGCCTATTGGCCTCTTTGTAAATACACCCCCCCCCCCCCCCCCCCATTAAATGTGGGAGAAAATCCAAAACACTATCCGTCATTTTCTTGGATCCTTCTGAAGTGGAAGAAGGATGTTGTTTATTTCATCAACCAGTGGCCAAACATGCAGATTTGCCAGGAGAAAACATGCTATGAACTTTTAAATGGGACCCATACTTACACAGACAGCACCATGGTCTCACATGCCATAACTGGTAAGTGACCTGAACTACAATAGGGACTCTGCCTTAATTAAAGTCTGTCAGAAAAACACGATAATTATGACTTAATCTGTCACTGAAAAATTTAAGGCCATAGTACAAAATCAGATTACTAAAACAAACAAGCATCGGCTTAAAATTCTGTATACTTCAGCATGAGACGTTTGGTGAAGGTCCCAGATCATGGTGTTCAATGTAAGAAAGGTCATGGAATTCTGAGATAAATGGGGATTCTTCTCTCATAGATTCTGAGATTTTTGGGCTGTTAAGCAACATGGACGTTCTTGGAGGCGAGAGACTACGTTGTTTGGAAAATATACAATTGAGAATGGGATTAATAGCATGACAGGACAATTAATAGCTACATAATTCAAAGAAGTTTTGATACTAACGTGACCAAGACCCACGACAGCAATGTTTCCCAATCCGGTCTTTGGAGACCCCCAGACGCTTTTGCTGGGAGGGAGCTGGGAGGGAGCAAAAACATGGACCGGCTGGGGGTCCTCGAGGCCCGGGATGGGAAAGACTGCTCTACAGTCATGGAATATGGACGAATGGATGGATTTTCTGCAAAAAATAAACCTGTAGAAATCAAAATAAAATAAGAGACACATCTCTGCCTTATACTGTATGCATGTCTTCCTCAGAAATATTCTGCTTCCTGGTTTACATTAACAGGTTAATTGGAGAGGTTATTCAATTCTTTTGAATTTGAGAGTATTTTGGAAAATTGTGGCTCTTTTCCCCCAAACTTCTCTTCCTGTTATATATAGTACATGTTCTGAGTCCATTTGTATCCATTTTAGTGCATCACACTGGACAGAATTAGAACGATGTCCTGCTGGCAACCTGTAACAATAGCATTGGCACAAACCAAAGAAAATGCATTTAAGCATAATGCACATGTGGTTGTCATTAATTTGATATGTTTAGTCACCTCAATGGAGGACAAAAGTTCAAGAATGCGTGCATTTGTGGCGGAGCTGAGATTTACAAACTTCAGGATGGATTTGATGTGGCTAGAATTATGTTCAAAATCTGAATCCTTTGTAACGTCAATCTTTTTATTCACAAGCCATTATTTCTGCTTCTGAGGTGAATACTTTGGGAGATGTCTGGCTATTTACAGACAAATTGTGCTGCACCGATACAAGACGAAAACTGGAATTGATTAAATCTGAAAGATCTCCACACATCCCATAAAATATGGCACCCAAAGACTTAGGAACACCTTAATTATTATCTATGAACTTCAGCAAAACACACACACAAATTTGTAATTATATTTTCCATTCATTTCTATGGGGAAAACTCTAATCCCAACATGACGACCTTAACCCCCACCCAGCCCCAATCTTAACCATAAGTAACCAAACAAAATACAAGACTTTTAGCATTTCTAGTTTTTTGATTGCATTCACAGATTTTTGTGGGGACCTGAAAAATGGCCCCCACAACGTCAAAATAACAGGTTTTTATCACATTGTTGGGGATATTTGGTCCCTACAATGTAATATAAACCTAATTCGCACACACAAACACACACTGTTTCTCGCTGAAGGAAAGCGTCGCGATTTTAGAACATGACTAAGAAAAATAGGTTCTACACAACCAAAGGAATCTTCAGCAGTTTCTGAGGTCAGGTTTGAGTAGTTTCTGTCTTTGACATTCGTTTGCTCTTACTATCCGAAGGGGAAAAAAAACGAATAAGAAAACAGTATCACCTGTAGTCGATTCTTCATTCACTGGCTATAATCGCAACCATATGATTCTCAAATCGGACAGGCCTGGATGAGCAATGTCATCACCAAGTGCGATTTGGGGATTAAAACACATTAGTCATCGTCAGATATGGGGACCAGTACAGCCGCAGAATATGTTTTCCATTAGTTGTCATTTTAAAAAATGAGCTAAATGATAACTAAACAAAACATATCAGAATAAAAATTAATCTCCATTATTAAATATGGTCATAAAACACAACCAACCACAATAACATTAGCATGGGCAAGTTCATTTATAATACTCTAGTAATACAACCTTTCTTTTTTTTTATCTTACTTTTTAATTATGCTATCTTGTCCCCTGCATTATCAGGCTCTTCCAGTACTGAAATACTCCTCTTTTGTTTTAAGCTGTGCCCATTTTAACAGACACGCGGTACAAGAAACGCCAATGAACCTAATTCTGCATGCCTTTAGAAAAACATCTTAAAACTCTTAAGTGTGTTTTGCTGTAGAATGAAAGGTGCTTTTGAAAACGCCAAATATCCTGAAGCTGGGAGGTGGAGGACGAAGGGTTTCCAAGGTCTGTGATGTTTCACGCCATTGCTTCAAAGGTACTGTTCGGAGGTACTGTACTAAGAAGCCCGGTTACTGGCTTATCGGCTAACTTGTCAGATTTAAGGTAGCACAGTTTAAATGGACTTCATATTCGTTCACTTACATTTTGCCCAGACTACCTTAAATCCGACAAGTTACCCCGATAAGCCAGTAACGCCGCTTCATAATACAGACCACAGGAGACCATTTCTTCTTCTGTGTCCACAAGGAACCAGCATGTCTTCAGGCTTACTTCTAACCCGCAAACTAAAACCAGAGAAGAGTAACTCGACAAAGAAAGAAAGGAATGATAGCTAATCAAGAGAGAAAGAGAACATAGTAAGGAAAAGCCCTTCCAAATCAGTGTCAATCAGCGTGTAATCGACATCCAATGGGAGCTGATTTCAAAATGACATCGGTAAGTAGAAACATACACGCCGGAGCTAGCGGTGAATCTGACCACGGTCCTCATGGGCGCAGAAAAAGCACATTATCAGCTTAGCCGGGGATGGATTGAGTTTGTAAGATTAAGTAAGCCGGCTAATTATGGGTGGAGTACCGCCCCCCGCATAAGGAGGTCATGCGTCCCCATCAATTAGTCAGTCAAGTTCTTGTAGTGAAGCTGAGCGTTCGGAGACGTATACCTGTTACAGCATTGGACTGGAGTCAAAGAAACAGGACAGTCTAAAATGAGACAGACACAAGACGATATCACCTCTATCTATAATCATCCATAAAGAATGGCAGGCATAGGCAGTGGTGTCAGAAGCATTTTGAAGGTGGGGGAGTCCAAATGAATAATTATGAAATGTGAGGGGGAGACGTCCATGTGCCCATGTGCATAGGACAGGAGCAATATCTAAATGGACCCTGATTAGTGGTTGTTTGGACAACAAGACTACTTAGCTAAACACAAACACCCACAGTAATAACTTACTAATAACTTAAGATTGTCCTTATATACTAGATTACAATGAAGCACCAGCAGATTGATCTTAAGCCTTTTGCCACTGGCCACTGAGTTAAGTGACCGACGGCTGAAATAAATTTTCAGGATGTACAAATCTTTTATGGTGGTATTTTGCAGCCATTCCCCAGTGGCCTGGGCCTCCTGCTGGTCCATTTGGTGTGGGGGGGGGGGGGATATACCATAAGGTCTTCCTGGAAAACTGCTGGAATAAACCCATAACATTATCAAGGACCAGGAACACAGTGATGTACCATCCAGCTCAAGTGCCATGCCCAGGAAGCCATAACAGCCCGACAGTTTTTTTTCCCCCATAATCTCAGTAATTAATACCTGCCCTAAGACCAGCATCCTTCCTGCCCTTGGAGAAGAACCTTGCTTTGGCAGGACAAGTTGAATAATATAAGACCCTCGATAACAGTGCATCAGACATGTACATATCCAACACCTGAGGTTCATGGAAAATATCCAGTGCCTGGGATTCAGGGATGGAAATGGGATATATGTATGTGGTATATGTATGGGGTATATGTATGTGGTATATGTATGTGGTATATGTATGGGTATATGTAGGGGGTATATGTATGTGGTATATGTATGGGGTATACGTATGTGGTATATGTATAGGGTATATGTATGTGGTATACATATGTGGTATATGTATGGGGTATATGTATGTGGTATATGTATGGGTATATGTATGTGGTATATGTATGGGGTATACGTATGTGGTATATGTATGTGGTATATGTATAGGGTATATGTATGTGTTATATGTATGGGGTATATGTATGTGGTATATGTATGGGGTATATGTGTGGGGTATATGTATGTGGTATATGTATGTGGTATATGTATGGGGTATACGTATGTGGTATATGTATAGGGTATATGTATGTGGTATATGTATGTGGTATATGTATGGGGTATATGTGTGGGGTATATGTATGTGGTATATGTATGGGGTATATGTATGGGGTATACGTATGTGGTATATGTATGTGGTATATGTATGGGGTATATGTATGGGGTATACGTATGTGGTATATGTATGGCACAGTCTTGAGATACACAGGTTACTCTGGGTCTATGTTTAAAAATGATGTGCAATTCAATAAATTGTTTTTGCTGTAGGCCTATGCCCAAAGTTGCTCAATGGGATGCCCCACTGTATACATTTTAGAGATTGCCCACTAAATATAAATTGGTGAAGTAATCAAAGTAAAAAAAATACAGTTTTAAGAGCAGGTGACAGGCTCTTTGGCTGTCACAGGAAACAATGTCAGATGAGCAGGTTAATTTGAATTGATTTGTTCCACCTGCCCCTCACACTCCGGAATTTTCTACACAGCTGCGTTTTCCGTTCTGCTTTTCCCCTATTAACCTGGAACCCCAGTGCTGATGCCTGTAATCCGCTTTTCAGCCCCTCTCCAGCCCTGCGAATGTATGTCGTGTCTTTGCTTCTCTCTGTTTCCATCGATCCGGCTTGTAGATATATATTTTTGTAGATATGTTTCTGTACATTTGTGACACATTATCTCTTATCACCCCAATAAGGTCAAACGCTTCTATTTCCTGCCTTGATCTATCACACTGCTGTCCATACAATCCATCCTGGCATTCAAATTTTGTCATCAACATAAACCCTAGAAATGAAAGCGTCAATACGTCTGACCAATGTGCCTTGGGATATTTGCAATATAGATCTAAGCAGAATGTCACTGTTTATACATTTCCAGTGCCCTGCCAGTTCAAGCATTTGAGTCACTGTGCCTCCATATGATAAATCAGGCATTATGCCTAAATGTTTTATGGAATTGTACAGCTGCAGTGATCCTCGGACTTTGTTTTAAAGAAAAGGACTTGCTGATGACCGCAAAGGAGCATCAGGTCATGACCTAGATCTTAAAGGTTCTGATGTGCTGTGTCTTCTGACTGCCGCCTCATTCCATAAAGGACGGTGGCCTCTGGTCTCCCTAGTTGCAAAGAGAGATGAAGGCAGCCTGCCTGCAGTAAAAAATCACTCGCAGGTTTCAGCCGGTTCTGGTCACTGGTTATTCTCGCAGGTACCTAAAGATAAACCACAGAAAATGCAATATAATCACTCCCAGGTTTCCAACATATTGAAATCTTTTCATCATTATTAAAAGGTCCAGTAATGAGCTTTGTATACCTCCAGGCTTCCTATTTAAGGTCCTTAGCTCTATGGACTTTTCGCTATTTGTGTTTTGGTTCCTATTTATTAAGTATGATCGTTTTCAATGATTTAAAAAAAATTAGGAAAATTCTGGTTGTTCATGGACACAGATCTTCGGGCCTTTGGTTGTGCCTGCCATTGACTTTGCAGCGATTTAGAAGGTTGGAACATGGACAAGGTTTGCGAAACACCAGTCGTTCCAAATACGATTTATGTAAAATGGTGGAATTCTCAACAAATGGATTCATGAAGTGCATGGATACAAGCTAAAGGGTCCAGGGGTTGACAGTAGACAGTCCACTAGCCTGCGAAGATCAGACGATTTGCCGTTTTAGAAGGATTCTCCTCCGGCTTTTGGTGATAAGAGCAACCAAATGAGGTTCTCCAGACCATCTGAGCTGTCCATGAACAGATAAATAGTTTCCTCTTTTGAAATGTTCTGCTCCTCTATAGGATAAGAAAGATAAGCACTTACATATGTTACTTGAGCATATTGGTGAATGCTCTCTGTATTGTACATATCATTACAGTCAAGCACAAACCAATGAAGTGTTCAGTTCATCTCATGTTTGTTTCGAGATCTGTTTTAACTTAGAGGTCACTACTGCTTGAAAAACCACCCATAAATAATGTATCGAGAAAAACCATTGTGAACACAGCATAAATTGTTGTGTAAAATAATGTGGTGAGCATTTGTATATTTTGTGCGTGTTTATAAGTTGTGCTACACACCGAGTGTTGAATTATATAATTTTACACACAGCTTCTGCGGTACCGAGGACAGAACTTCAGCCAGATGGAAAACAGAAGTGTGAGGAATGTTTGTTAGCGGCAGGATTGGTCCCATCTATAGCAATATAAATTAATTATTAAAAAAATATATCTTTCATGCACAGGCAGGAATTAAACACAAACAGAGTGCAGGACGATGGATTGCAGTGCCTTCAGCATGGTCGTGATGGGTTGAATGTGAAACACGTGGTCATGTGACACTGCTGTGCTCATGATGGCAGGAACACAAAACACGTGGTCACGTGACACAACACTGTTTAACAATGGACATCTTGCAATACCGAAAAGGTCGCGAGTTATGATGTAGCTTCCTTTGTAGCATCTTATTAAGCAAGAGATTAAGGATTAGTTTTGAACTCCTTATCTCGATCACTCAAACACAAAAGATCACGTCTGTCAAATTTCGGTACCATTCCAATTTCAGTATCATCCATATGCACCAACGGTGGATCGATTTCTCTTGCACAGGGTAAGAATTTTTCACAAAATTGGATTCAGGTGCTCGTTCCTTAGGCTGCTCTTTTCGAATTTTTCTTTTTGTGTGAACCAAACCAGCACTCGTTCTCAAAACCGGAGCTGAAGAAACCCTTGGTTGCAGTGAATTTTGCATCATACCATTCTAGATGGACTTTTAAGACAAATTGGGCCTGAGCCCTCTGAGTAGGCCTGATCTGAGGTGCTGAAACCTTGAGTGTTCAGCAGTACATATCCAGCCAGTGTGGTAATGTTTGGGAAAATGCTTCCAAAACACTTCCAAAGTGAATTCCCGAACAGGCGACGGGTCGTTTTTTTTTTTCCGTTTGACCGTAATCGTATATGACATCGTCGGCACCGGTAAGGTCTCTCATCCAGCCTTTTAACACATGGGTCAAACGTGTGCAGACATTCTGAAAAAAAGAAATTCATCCAGGATCCTCCACTCTCACGTGTCAGAGTCTGTCCGCAGCATTCTGGACTCTAAAATTCCAAGCCAAGACACAGTTCTCTTGTGATTCCGCATGCTCATGAATGCGACAGATTCGGCAAGTTAATAAACATTCATTCTTCCTACATATTTAATCTAGTGTGGACGTGGATGTCCCCCCCCCCCCACCACCACATATATCATCATGTAGTGTCACAGCTTGGACTGTAGCCCCCCTGCTGTTTCTAATAAAGACAAGAACAGAGGATGTTAAAAAAAAAAATACCCTAAATGACTGTGTTTCATCTGGGCCTGTTCAAAGTTGGATTATACTTGAGCTGAAGTTTGTAAATTCTTCTCTCGTTTGGGTCCCACACCAGCAGTCTTTCCGGAGACGGCGGTCCTGCACGTTGCATTTGGGCCATTATGGTCAATCTGAAGCAGTGCTTGACTCCTCTTGACAGATTCAATAGGGAACGTTCATCGCTTCTTCTCCCCGTATGACAGTTTTCATCACAGATTAACTGGGCTTGGGAACATCGGGACATTCAGTCGGTATACAGTTCATCAGATTCTCCAAAGCAGATCCTCTGTATCCTCATCCAGACCTCTGATCTCCCTGTGAGGCCTCTGATTTAATTTATGTTGTCCCATTTGTTCTGACTGTAAACTTGGAACTACACCGCGGACATAGGTAGTTTAACAGCACTTTAAATGCATTGTAAAAACCTCTGAAAATTACTGGGTAAAACTCAGAACAGAGGGTTTGGATATTATTAATGATCCAATATGTGAAACGAAAGAACGTGGAGCGAACGCAGGTGTCACTGCAGACATGCGACGCTCTCATTGCGGTGCGGAGGCCCATGGACCACATCGCTTTCTTCTGACGCAACGCTCCGGTCTGCTTAATGAAAACCACAGTAAACATGATTTATTGTCAAACTCAGGGGGTCAGGCAGGAGCTAAATGCAGCCTAAGGAAAATAAAGAACATTAAAGTATGCAATATAACCACTAAATAAAAAGTAACGGAAAAAAAGGTAGCAAATATTTAAATCTCTCTTGCGTGAAAATAATATGCATCGAAGTGAATAGAAACTATGGCAAGGTGTAAGGGGTGTTCAGCCAATCACAAAAAAATAGTTTTATTTCCTTTTTCATATTTGCAATTTTTTAAACCTGGCTTGTCATATAAAACTATACTGCTGCACTATATAGCGAAACGGAACGTTTCCATTAAAAATGCATTGATGCCCAACAAAAACCATCCCCAGTCTAGCTAGCCGAGTACCAGGCTTGATACAAACATGCTTCGAAATTGTTAAATTATTTTCAGTGAGCACTTCTTGCGAGCAGCACTAGACAAGTTGACAGTCAACAAGCCTGTCTTCATCTGTATGGGAATTACACAGGATGTGCAGAACGTCCTTCTGCTAGGTTCTCTTCCAGTCTTCCACAGTAAAACAAAAAACAGAAAACATTCCATTGTGACTCAGAGCATGGAGACCATCTATAGTCCCTCTCTAACTACCCTCCTCAAGGTCGTCTCTCAGCAGTAAGGTTAACCGTTACTTGTTTTAGGAGCCCCATAGTGCCCTATATGTGGATATCCCATGACAAACACTCAATAAACAACTATTAATAAGCCAGGTGTAAAGTGTAACCCCTGCTGTACTGTACAATAGCTGTGACCTGGAGGGACAGGTTCGCTGCAGAGGCAGCCGAGGTCAGCGGCTCGAAAACATTACCAGGCGGGCGGGTAATATTATTTTACTCAAAGGTTCCTGGCTCGACACTTGTTTGACTGGCACAGAGAGGAGAAATAATACGAATTAATTAATCACTCTCACTCAGAGTCAAGAGTGGCATTGAATGTCGAGGCCCAGTTGCTTACGAGATTATTCTGAAAGCTTTTTCGCCACGCACAGGTGCTGCCTTTTAACTTGCGAGTCGGACGGACTGACAGCTCCAATTATGTGATTGGTTAGCCATTACGCTAATAGGCAGGTTCCCGTGCTATTTATGACCTCTGGAGGGCAGCTCAGAATTTGGACCAAACAAGGCTTGGGTTTTACGCGACGGTTGGTAATGTCGTTATTTGAGGTCATCGCTCGTCTCCAAGGAAAAATAAAAATATGTTTAAAAGAAATATCAACCTCAGCTACAGGGATATAAAAATGAAATGTCACAAAAAATATGGTCAAACGATGAATATGAGCCCATTTGTCAACCTTTGCCTTCCAGTCACGCACAAGTTACGAAACATATAATAAATAACAAGTATAATTGCATATTTTACTGCACTGCTTGAATTCTTGCGTTAGCATTTATTTCTGTTGCTTAACACATTTATTATTCGAGCTGACGTTCTAGTCGCACCGGAGAAAAGTGCCTGATAAGATCTAAGAATACGTTTAATCTGGTGTTCGATCAGGTCCATAGCACCAAAATACGTGGCCGACTCTAATGCCAGGTGACACAGCACAGAGTATGGGGAATGGCCCAGGCAGTGACCGTCGCAGCGGCAGCCTTGAAATACGACACGCCCACTGGTGTTAGACACCTTTTGGGAGCCTTTAGGCAAATCACAAGCTGGAGTCTATGACAGCTTCCTGTGACATCAACTTAAAAATACTGAGAAAAAAGTTTGGAGAATTTTTTACATGTATGACGTGACATAAAAATATCTCAATTGCACAAATAACTGTTTAGGATGAAATATTAAATTACTAACAACACGTAAATAGTACAAAGAACGTTTTTGCAGTTACCTACAAATATGCCGCTGACATACATGTGTAGTATTTTTGAACTTCTCACCAAATTTCTCCTATTATTGTGGGGACCATTCACTCATTTAACCCTTAACCCCCCCCCACCCAGCCCTCACCTTAACCATAAGCAACCAAACAAAATACAAGACTTTTGACATTTTTTGTTTTTTTATAAAGTTGAGTTTCCCCTTGTGAGTACTGAAAAACTATATATGACCCCCCCCACACATACACACACACACATACACACACATGTAAAATCTGTAGTTTCAGAAAAATGTATATTCTGCCAGTTAGGACAATTACATTCTGACAGTTTTACAAGTGAGGGAGCAATGACTTAATCTATAAAATATCTTAATCTATAAATGAAAGTTAAATATTATCAGTTTGCACAGTTTTATGGAAACTCTTTTTTCTATTTTTCAGAGATGATCAGGTATATAAATACTCCATCTAGGAACATAAAATTCATTAATATTTTTTTTTCAAAAAAATATTTTTAAAAAAGAGTAATCATGTCTTTCAGTGCATCCGCGACTGTCGCTTTAATGTATTTCTGGTCACATACACCTGTAATCAACATCAGTGGTGTCGCCCCGCCATTGTGAGCGCATTTTCGAAAGACGCAGGCATCTCTGGGCACACGCGCGCACGCGCACACACAGATCGCGCACACACACGGACACACGAGCGCGCGCGCACACACACACACACACACACACACACACACACACACACACACACACACACACACACACACTAGGAATGTGCGCGACTAAGATACATATTTCTTTTATCACGTCAACAAACCTTGACGGAAATTTCGAACTCCTTACCACCAAACCATAATATTCCCCTGAGGAGTGTTCACACCTGAAAACGTGTACAAGTAGACTAGTTACAGTCTACAGTAATTTAGTTTAGAGGTGTTCCCCAAAGCTTAAATAAACACACATTTCCGTGTTCGCTTACTTTACCCTGCATTGATTAACACGATAAATATAATTTTACTGAAAAAAAGTGTGTTTCTTCCTCTGTTAAAGAGATTCGGATAAAGAAAAAAACGATGTATACACATGTAAATTAATGTGAAAAAAAATGTTTGAGTAATGGCAAATTGCTGATGAATGAATGAATTAGGCAAATGATGATGAATGACAAATACAGAGCAATTAAAGGAAAGTTGTTTAAACCCACGCTGCAGAGGAACCACATACCGAGTTGATTAAAGTTTTTTATTTTTGCTTTATTTTTGTTCGGTTCACATTTGGAGTCGCATTCTAGAAACAGAATTGTTTTCTCGCATGCAGCTTCATTCCAATCGTGATGTAGTTGCCTCCCTCTTGCGCTACAGATCGCAACCCATCTGTAAAGGTCGTAACAAACATCTTATCAGAGGCCCTTGCGAGGAAAAGAAATGCAGTTTCCACGGTGACAAAGAGTGAAAACCCGATTTTTATTAACAGTAAGAGAGACGTAGGGAACTGGGCGCGGCCAGACGCATGGTGCTTAGAGTAATTGTAACAGCTTGCGGAGCTGGTTAATTTCAGCGCAATGGGAATAGCGACTTTATCGTGCATAGGCTCGGGAAACTCTCCATTTGTTTCCAATTGTAGCAGTATGACAGTTTTGCGTGAAAAGGTAATGTTTATGCAGCCACTGACGTAAACAGCAAGGTGTTAACGAAGCCGATGACTCAGTCAATGGTGCGCATGCGTCTGTGTGTGAAAATATAAAACACAAAAAACGTCTTCATTTTGATATGTTGTGACGTTAGCCCCCCAGAACCATGAACTGCAAAACAAACAGTTATCTAAAATTTTATTCAACATTCTATGAGTCTAATATCCCTTTCACACGATTTGTATGATGAGTCTCCAAATGACTGTTAAAAATATTAGTGGCAGGCTTTTTAAATAAACTCGCTTTTTATGAGGCCTTTTTTAGCTAAATGCGCATATCTATACCACTGTCCAGTGCTTCCTAAAAAACTCTTTCGATTGGAAACACATGTGAAAAGTGTTTTAATTTTGATTGATATCTTTTCCCATTTTTTTCTTATTGCTATTCAGTATGGGGTCTCAGTTTTAATTTGCATCGCCTGCTACTGCTCTGTACTCTTTGCTAAGTGGATTTAGGGCTCAGATATATTACTGCCCGTATATTAATGCTGAAGAATGTTCCAGAAGCATATCCCCCCCCCCCCCTGTTTTTTTACAGCTGTGTGGTCTTAATTCTTGTAAGTTGTCTTTTGTCTGTGCCTAGCAATCTCAGACCTGCAAGAGGTCTCTTCTGTTTTTATCATCTTACAGTGCTTGCGTTCCAGGTGATTCTCCTTGCATGCCAGTGTGGAACATTTGTTTTGTACGGTATGAAAGTATAATAGATTTTTAGTAGTACCTGGCATATTAGGGACGTTCCTGCGTGTTTTATTACTGTGAACTATGCCTCAAGTGAAAATCAGTAGTAAAAAACTCAGAGGCCGAAATACTCAAACTATGCATTTGAAACAAGGAAATCCATGGTTTTGTATATGAAGAATCTTGAATCCTTAAGGAACACGTTTATTACACTTATAAATTGGTGCATCTCTTCTTTTACTATAATAATAGTAATAATGCTCAAATGTTTAATATATGAAAGATAGATCTTGGACTGAGAGGGTATACTTCACAATAAAGCGTTTTAAATTTAAATTCTAATGTATTTCAGGGGACATATGGCATTTTCTGTGTGGGGGGAGGGAGAAGAAGTTCTGTAATTTGCCTTTACATATACAACCGTGAGAACCCAGCGAAACACAAAGAGCCAAAATGGCCGCCTATATTGTCAAGTTTCACTTATAACGGCTCTCTGTTCAACAACAAAGAATCGGAACGGTATCAGACTTCCCAAAGAAAATCGATACAGTCACAGAGCAGAGAGTGTCTTCAGGGTAGCTCTGTCAATTACTCTTTTGAGTTTTTATTTTTTGGGGCCTGTGAATGACATCTAGGATCTTAGGAGCCCATGAGAAAATGGTGAGATTTTTACAGCCAGTAGTTGCTCCAGAAGAATGGATATCTTATATTATTCCTGTTAACAACAAAAATGATGATAAAGTCCCACAAGCCTGACCACAATGAGCAGTTAAATGGATGGTTGTCGGGATGAATGGATAATGCACAATAAATGCACAATAAATCTACAGTGTATTTGCAGGGGGGAAGGGCCAATGTATATCACAGAACTATACTGCAGCTACACTGCATTACAGTGGTCACTATATTGCAATAGTCTTGCGCTGGAGGAATGAAGTTCAGCTTCTCAGACCCCTTAAAGTTTGCGGTCGGTGCTGGCCCACACTGAAAAGACACGTTAGTTGCTGTCGCACTGCATGTCAGTGAATAAAATGCGACCGCATTTTATGTTGAATCAGCAGTCTACCACCTTCAAAGATCACTGGGAGACTGATCAGGTTTCCCCGCATTCCTAACCCCTGTCCGCAACCTTACGCAGAGAAACTGCACATGAGCTAGACACCATTACTGGAAATGGAGGAATTTATAAATAATGCATTTATTGTCAAATGAATGACTATAGGCTAAACAGGATTTCTGATCTACTCTTAAATGAGGTCATGTGAATTCAAACCTTGTAATGCAACACATCTCTGGGGGGTTTGGGTTAATGCTTGTTTGATGATGAATGGAATGATCTATTTCACTGCAACACTATATGTCCCGTTCACAACATTTTGACGGGCATACAATAGCGTGATGGATCGCGTTCAATTCATCCTGAGAAATGGAAAAGCGCTTGCCTAACCATCACATTGTTAAGCGTTTTATTGTCGTTTGCGTTCCAGCTCTGAAGCCGTTTCCAGGTTCTTTTTCGTGCTCTGCCAGGCCTGAGCTCTGTCTCTGGGTCAGGAATCTCTTGGCCGGACAGAGATGTTCTTCGCGATTTTCCAGCTAACCTGAATTGAAGAAAACAAGGAACATGAGATCGTGCAACAAGTAGGATTTCTGCTGATTACTTTTCGTGATTAATATCTTGCATTGCCAGAATGTGCATGCATCTCGGGGGGTAATTATAAGGAGAACTAATTACCGATGATGACTGTAAATCGTGTCATGTGTTTAAGCGCTGGTGCAGCTCGACGTTTTTCCATGGCAAATACTGCAAATCAGTGGTTATTTGAGGTAACCCGTGGTCCCAGTGAGGCTATGTGGAACTCTACTCTTAGTAAGCGAAACCTATTTCCCCGTTGTAACCCACTGGAATCCTGTGCAGGTTTTGAAAAACGTTTGGTCACCCTGTAAGAGATACATTCTGAAAATCCGCGCCGTCCACCGGCTCCTTAAGATCAAAGCCGTTCTTGCTTTCAAGGAATCCCCGAAGAACTGATTATGCCGCTTGTACATGCACCGAAGACGGACACGTTCTCATCGGGGAGTGGTCTGCAGGACATGCAATATTTGTGTCGGTTTTCAGTTCCTCCGCAATTCCCCAACCGAGAGCACGCCTTCCGTCTTACGCACCCTTCATCGCACCCGGCGACCTGCACCTCACTGGTGTCACTCTAAGTTGACAGGTTGGCTTGGCCCACTTGTTCCCTTGTCTGCGGTTTTCGGTCCCGTTATCGCCGGACAATGAGAGAAATGCGGCTACTTCGGGCAGCATCATTATTAATGGGAAGTGACATCATAGCGTGGTCCACAAAGCAGCAATCAGGCCTCTCCATCCCTCCAATGCAATCCAGATGTGTATTTGATTAAAGACTTACGGGGGATCGGGGGTGGGGGGCAATACACCATAGGTCAACCCCTGGATTCCAAAACAAAGAGTTTTATAAATCTCTTTTAAAACAAAAACATCTGGATGAAAATCCTCCCTTAAAATCTCAGCTCCACCTTATCGCCGTCCCTCTTCTTCAGACTGCCTCACTGTGTTTCACGTTGTATTTAATGACTTTGCGTGAACATTTGCCTCTAATGGACTCCACCGTTTATTGCTGGAAATTACGGGTGTTTTATAGAAGGGCTATGGGAAGTCTGACAACAGAATTGCAGTTTTTCGTTGGAGCTTGATGCACATTTCGATTGTATCTTTGGCCTTCGGTCAGCCACCCTAACAATAATATTTTCCAACAAGTCAGTATCCATACAGAGATAGGGGAACAAATGTATGAGACCATATAAAACATCTCCAAATTCTCAGTCTTTGCTTTCGGGTCTAAACGCAGGTATTGGCAGCACCAGATGGAAATCACCCTTGTGCTTTTATCATGCTGCCAGTGATGTAGCCTCACTTACGAGGGCCGCACCATTTACCAACGAGTTTTTTAAACCAGATCCGACTGCTACGATTTTCAGTTTTCTGAGCCGTAAACAAACAGGAGACTGCAGAGGCAAACTGGACAGCTCCATCTGCATCTTTTCTGAGTTAGGTAGAGCTTTTTGAACTCAAATCATGCACATCCTGGCCCCTATTTTGACACATTGTAAACTGTATGATTGCAATGCACAATTCCCTTGTATTGTACAGTAACATACTTATGTTACAGTGTTCAGTGGATACCATTTCATAACATCAAAATCTTGGTGAACTGTTGACTGTTGAATTTGCCTGTAGCGTATAATTGTGGGCGTGGCCTGCGATTATACCCGGCCTGGCTGCCTGCTCAGCTCTGCGTTCACTATGAGCCTTTCCCGGGTGAGTAGTTAAGGAAGATGGATGGAGGGATTACCTAAAAATGCACAGTTGTGCCCAGCAGTGGTGCTTGACATCAAGACCAAAAGTGAATATTCCTCTACCTTCATTATCATACTGGGATGAATGAGATGATGAATTCCCAGAAACTTGGGAATTGCTGCCAAACACCATAATAAACAGAATAAACTTCCAAATTGGCCCATGCTCTTTATCCAAATCGGACCAATATAATAATAAAAAGTTGTAGAAATAGTTGACACATATCTTGTCCATCTATCGTTCCATTTTCTGTAATGACTTGTTTAATCCAAGGTTGTGGGGGGGGCGGGTGGGGGGGGTCACACAAAAGTGTGAGGCAACAGTGCTCAGCACTGCACCACCACCACCCCCCCCAACATGCTTATCTTGTATTACTCTAAAACTCATATAGAAATTTAAACAAAGACTAACGGTATCAGTCAAACATTCTTCTAAAGGAAACATTTTTGTGTACAATATCATTGTCTCTCACGTTTGCAGCATATTCACCTAGGAAAGCACACATCTGCCACGACAACCTGTGACTGTCCTGCGTTCATTTTCAATAGCTACTCTTTGGACTGTGTTCTTGAAGCAGTAGGACTTCCAAGCTAGTCACTTCCAAGATTACCAGGGTCTATTTTTATTCATTTCTTGTTAGGCAGGTTTATTTTGTCTTTTACAAGAGGGGTGTAAAGGAAGATGCTTCACTGGGAGGGATGTGGTCAGAGTAGATTACCGTGGGAATAAAAGCAGATATGGCTCAAAAGGCAGTTGTCTGGTTGGCTCCAGGAATAATTACAGACGTAACGGGCTGGATGAAAAAAAAAAAAAACTCACGACGAAGCTGAAAAAGAACCTAAAAGTGACAGATGACTTGGCCCTTTCACCACGTTCTGGGCCTCTCCCCAATCTTGTCAGGCTTCTGTGTGAAAAGACCTTGTTGTCACGTACAGATACAAATGGAGTCGACACAATTTTTTCCTTGTACAGCCCAAGGTCAGACCCAGAATTCCCCTGGGCTGTGAGGTGATTGGTGGCTGTCTGGGCTGTCCCCGCCCTGAACAACGACACAAAAAATGACTCACCTGACACTTCTACTGGGCGCGACAATCCTTACTCACTTTTCTCCCCACCGGCATCCCAGCCAAATGTGCGAAAGGGCGGCTCGACGCAAAACCCAACCGTTTGCTAGTTCTCTCTTCTGGTTCTGCGGCTGCTCTCGTTTGCAGCTATTGCACACTGGGACAGAGGAACGAGATCGAGACGCCCACCTGCCCTCGTTCCCAGATTCCGCAGAACCGTCCCGTCCAAGAAAGCTATCCGTTTGTGACTCCAAAACACATCACATCATCAGTCTCCTCATCTCCCCTCAGCGACCAATCACTTTGCGTCGCTTGTTTCCCTGTTACATCATCCCTTTTTTGCAGCTTTCCATGTTATATTTCTCAGGCCGATGAAGGCTGCCCTCTGTCCAATAAAAACTCCACAGAGCAGCAGACACATGGGCATGGCTAAGGGTGGCAGCAGATGGTGGGTTCCCTTCTCAACATACTGCACCTTGCGCTGGCTGGCGGATGAGCCCAACCCAAGCTCAGTTTAAACAGACGTTTAGAGGGATAGACACCACTAGTTCTTAGAGTCTGGCTGGCCGAAAACTGGGCAAAGCAACAACGCCCTGTCTATCTCCTCAATGTCGGCCATTATACCGGGCCAACAAACACAAGACCCACGAGGGACGGAGAGGAATTTTTAGCGAGCGGCGCTGCCGTCGCAGTCATCGTTGCTATGATGTTATCTGTTAGCTCGAGCCTGGAGAGTACCACACACGCTGAGCTTGTAGGGTTTTGGCAGGGGGGGGGGGTGGGGCCTTTGAGGGGTGGGGGCAGTCTAATGATGCACTGGCGTCTCTTGCAGAACAACCAGTAAAAAGGGCAGTGTGAGGGCAGACAGGAAGCAGGTATGACTCAGGTCCAAACGTGTTCAGATGCAAGAAAAACAGGACGACTTGAAGTGAGAGGCCTGACGTCCATCAGACGGGCTTATTTATTTATTTCAATGGACGTTAGGAGTTTCGCCTTGTTTATTTCTCCTGATTCGCTTTAGCTCACCCTCTGACAGGTTGCTGGTTTTAGGCCATGGCGGAGAGGATTTTCAGCTTTCCTGTTGGTTCACTGATGGCTATTACAGCAAGTCCTGGCGATGGAAATAACTCGAACTGGAGAAACTTGCACTGCATTTAGAAAGTTTAGCACACGTCCATGGACAGGGAAGGGAGTGTCATGCGCATTTCAATGTTGCAGCCTTTTAAGTCATTACACCTGCACTGGGCTTGGATCTTGGAGTCTGTGAATTGCTCATGGCACATGTGACCCGGCTCTGAAATTTACGGCTTTGCAGAATTCTGTCATCCTCTTCTGCGTATAGCTGTCTTGTTTTCCTGGTTGCCGTTCCTGGTTCCCCCAGTACTCTGCATTTACCTTGCCCTAGACCTGCCCACCGAGTAGCTGTTTCCTGTGGAGTACTGCCCAGTGGTCTCCAGACCCTGCATTGTGGATAGATGACCCACTTTCGGATGCCTCTTTTTGGACATTTTGGACATTTATCGATTGGAAATCAATGAAGGATTCAAGGATTTTTTTATTTGACACATACTATATGGTCTATTACCCCTTAATAAAAATAGTAATAGCAATAAAGAATTAGATAGGGAAAAAATAGCACATTATAGCCACGTGTGCTATGCATTATGAATGTTCTATGAAGCTCTCATCTATAATGTACTACAGATACCTTTTTAATGCAGTACAAAGCATCCATAATGATTATACCAACCGTTATAATGCATTATAAAGGTATCTATAATGCACTATAGATGAGCACTTCATATGGAAGTCATAATATATAATACACATGGTTGTAATGTGTTATGTCATTTTATAAATATTTATAGCCATGTTTATAAAGCTTTATGAATGCATTATTATTTGATATCCATGTGTTTATAAATGACTAAAAACATGGCCTTAAATAAAGTGTAATCAGAATAACGATAAAATATCTATGTAATGAATAAGGAACTGAATAAGAAGGAACTTTTTTCTTTTTCAGTTTAAAAGAGACACGGAACAGAACTCAATAAATGTGTTTTTACTGAGCATTTTTAGCTCTTACCAAGTCTTTTTATATGCAATATAGATCTAAACGGCAAGACAACTGAACAAACTGGTGAACATTAATTATTTTAGAATGAAATTTTAAAGAAATCTGTCAATAGAGTTTCCTGGAGCCTTTAAAGAGCACGTTGGGAAGCCCAGCTACACACAGCTACAGAGAACCACGTTAAATACAATTCATTAAATAACAATTCATTAAATACAAGATGCATTTCACCTGTTTCCACAGCTGAAAAATGAGACATCGCCATGGAGACCCTCCATTCCTACCACACAACAGTGAAACCACACCCTTGGAAATGGAGTTAATGATGATCATGTGTGTTCCGTGCTAATTAATCACACATGTTCTTACCACCAGTAAATTAAAGAGAGCGGCTACTATTATTACAATATGCTATCATTAGACATCATTTTCCAATCATCATAAATAAGACATATCATTTGGGTTGTTATGTCGATAGTATGTCGAAAAGAGCAATAATCACACACTTCTTGTATAATTAGAGCCACTCCTAGCATATGGACAATGGAAAATCGAACCGGCAAATTCTGAACGTCAGAATGCTTTTCTTCTGTCGTTTTATAAACAATTTACGCTGCAACCAATCATGGCTGACAAGCTGGGATGAAATTTCAACTGAAACGGCTGTAAATATTGTCACGTTAGCAGCGGTGCCCTTAGGCCGCCGGAGACGGTCAACACGCCAGCACATAAATAACCCTGATGGGTTTTTTTCCGCTCATCAAGTTCGTTGTCGTTCACTCTGTAGGCCACATTTTCAAAGCGTACATCTTGAGGCTGAAAGCGTACTTTGTATACTTATGCCATATCGTCCTCGTTAAACCCAGGCTAAGTTTTGCCACGTGGTTCCCACCGCACATGTGACCACTTATGGTGCAGATATGTTTTATAATATAAAATTATGTGTGAAGTTTAACCCAAAGACGTGTATCTCCCATGCTTATTTAGCATAAAGGTCACAGTTCCTGTTGTACAGTGTGAAAGTAGCACACTGAAGTGGCCAAGAACTACAAAAGTTCCTGCTTTAGACAACCCAGGAAAACTGAACCGAGAAAAATGACCCTGAACTTCGTTGTGAAAGCATCTGTTATTGTGATATTATTTGCTTATTATTTTATGCCAGGAATATTTAATAAGAAATACTATTTGCATATGATATAAAATCTGGTCACAAAACTCATATAATTATTAGTATTATTATAAATAAAGGGAAATGACGCTGTCCACTAAGCGAAGTGCTGCTTGATTATAACAATCTTGTTTAATGAATAATAATCCAGCTATAAATAGCACTGAACAGGATCTGGTGAGTGTAACACCATAGTGGTTCGTGCCAGAGGTGGAAAGCGCAGGTTCATATGTTTTTATAATAAAAGGTATAAGACAGTTATGTCGGCTTAGAACCCTAGACACAACAATCAGAGGTGGAGATTTCAGGTCCAGAAAGTACAAATCCAGACCAGGATTTTGTTTCAACCAACCAGTTGAGTTACTCTGTGACTGTGACTCTTTATACTCAATTGGTTGGTTGACACAAAATCTTGGTCTGGATTTGTACTTTCTGGATCTGAACTTTCCCCCTCTACTTATTACTGAGACTGTCGTCGGTCACTTTGCTGTTTCTCTTCTGCAGAATTATACCAGACACCTTCCTGTTAAAATGTAGCTGCTTGTAACCACAGAGGTAACAAAAGGGGCATGCAGTGCTTTTCTGTACCATCCCCCCCCCCCCCCCCCCCACCTCCCAAACATATTACCTTAAAGAGGGGTGCAGCTACTCCATTGAGTTGTGTCTCTGCTATACATCGAGCAGCATGACAAACATGAGTGCGTGACACATGGGAACAGCTACAACCCCCTGATCCTGATATTAGCCAGCAAAGAGGTAGAGGCAGGAGATGTAGAAAGGCAGTCAGGAGGCAAAAATGAAATGGTCAAAATAATTATAATAAAAAATACTGGAAAACACATGGGCTGGAAGGACGATCCTATTAGCCATGTCCAAAGCTTGGAGGCAGATGGGTAAAGGGCACATGACCAATGGGGGCTGACAGAATGTATGAAGGTAGGCCCATGTAGTGACTGAATGTATGAAGGTAGGCCCATGTAGTGACTGAATGGATGAAGGTAGGCCCATGTAGTGACAGAATGGATGAAGGTAGGCCCATGTAGTGACAGAATGAATGAAGGTAGGCCCATGCTCTGACAGAAAGGATGAAGGTAGGCCCATGTTCTGACAGAATGGATGAAGGTAGGCCCATGTACTGATAGAATGGATGAAGGTAGGCCCATGTACTGACAGAATGTATGAAGGTAGGTCCATGTACTGACAGAATGGATGAAGGTAGATCCATGTACTGATGGAGCCCTGGGTGAAGATGAAGGGCATTTGATTGGTGTCGGTTGTAACCAATGACATGAGACAGAAGTCCTGTGGTTTCCATGCAAGAGCAAGCCAGCCAATGCCTCGGGCAGCAAAGGTAGGAGGCAAAAATCACAGAGGGAAAAAACATCGCCACGTTCAGCTCTAGTCAGTGATTAACACTCACCTTGTTGACTGGGGCCAGACAAAATACAAACATGTGTGGAAATACTGACCCAACGAAAACATATTGAGGAAAACAGGTGGGAATCCCAGGAGGGTATTGCTTCATTTTGAATTTTTTTTTTTGGAATTTTTTCATTTGTGGAAAAAACGAGAGCCGACCCAACTCGACATGATGCTTTTTGGATTTGGACAATAAAGCCCATTGAGGCTCTTAATTCTGTTTGTGTGCAGAACTTTTCAGCAGCTTTTATAATTTAAGAGGATCTCTGCTAGATGCAGGACAATGAGAGGAAAGACATGGAGATGGGGAGGGTTAGGAAATCATCGTGTGAGTATGATCCCCCACAAACGAAGGGAGAGCATGGAGGCTCCACCGATACAGAGCTGGAGGAAGGATTCGAACCTATAACCCTCGCTACCGCCCGACCCATCCGGCAATCCAGCATTTCAGTCTCACTTCAAGGAAAAACATATATAAAGGAATATTAATAGTACTGCCACCAGGGGGTTTTACTTTCGCTTTGGACTTTAAAGGTCTTCTGGTTGATCACCAACTATTTTCTGGATCTTGCATCATTTCCTTAAGTCTTATCATGAGAGGGGGGCGATTGCGTTTGAGAGAGACACATGATTAGTCACGCTGTCAGACAGCAGAAGGCCCAGGTGCTGTTCACAGACCATTCACCGCCTTTCATCCTGCTTCTAAAAAGGAAAATCCCTCTCTGGCGGAAGAACTTCTGTCGCTTTATCTTGAGACGGCACTTTTGATTTCACGTTTGGGGAGTGTCAAACAAGCTGGTGCCGTACTGTTATATGTCCCACAATAATAAATAAGAAAAAAACAAGACCGGGCTTTCGAAGACAAAGTACTGTAATTGGCTACGGCATTAAATCAAGGTAAGATCTTGAAAGCTGAGGGGATTACAGTTTAAACACGCTATTGTCTGTCAGACAGTTGGGAAAACTTGGGAAAGATTCAGTAATTTAGCAAAACGATTCAGCTAATTTACCATAATAAATATTTACGTGGACAGGGTGATTATGCGAGGATTGTCCCTTCCACTGTTTCCTTTCAAGCTGCAAATGACAACAAACATCCCCATCTCGGTTTCGCCGTTATCACAAAGGCATCTTATCAGGAATGCCGTCCCCCTTCCGAACAGCCCTCCGAATCTCACTCCCCCGTATTCCGAAGAGACAAGCAGGATCTCCAGCTGCCCCGAGATGTCCACGTCGCGTTTGAAGTTTATCAGGCCACTGCACATTCTTAATTCCCCAGATAGCTGGAAATGACGATATTCAGCCCAGATAAATGATCCCACCCATCGCACATGCGTAACTGATGTCGCAGAAACATTCTTGAGGATCGGACGAGGGTTTTAGAAGTTAAATGCTATAAAGAGGTGCTTACGTGCTTGAAGGACCCAAAGCATTGATGAGATATTTTCGACGGTAACTTTTTAATAACTGTGGCCCATAAGTGTCAAGAAGCTGCAAATTCATAAAACACGTACAAATTCCAAAAAAGCAATGCAAATTCATAAAACACAAATTACAAAAGTGAGACTCGATTGCTGGATTGCCTGATGATTAGGGCTGTAGCCACATGTCATTAGGGATGCAGGTTCGAATTTGTAAGTGTTTTCTAAATTTGCGGTTCAAGGACACTATAAGGGCAGCATAGTATAGGGTTGTGAGAACAGTATTATTTGGATCCTGCATAAACTATCTAGGAACAAATTAGCGTTAGCATCACATTTGCACAGCAGTACGTAAAGCTGAGAGCTGCCAAGGGCACCCCCCAAGGTGTTCCTGGGCTGAACTATTAGAGTTCCTGAACTCTTCATTGTGTTGCTTTCCCACCAAACAACAGGAAATGCTAAATAAGCACTGAACACGCGAAGGGTTTGCTGGTTAAACTTCGCAAGTAAATTTCAGACAGAACTACACCACCACGACAAAGCGATGAGGAGTGAACCAATCATTTTGTGACTTATTGAGGGGAGTGGGGGAAGTGTACCAAGGGTACACCACCTCCCCCCCCCCCCCCACAGTTGGTGGCAAAATATGAAATTGGGGCTGTTTGAGAGTAAATTCCAGGTTGCTTTGTGTTGCCAGGAGTCTGGTGAGCTGGACACTACAGTCTGTGTGTTGACAGCCCTCAATGGGGGATGATTTTGAGGAATTACCTTGAAAGAGATTCTTTGATGGGAGAGCCCTCATACAGGGAGGTGGGAGTTATGCTCCATCCCGCCACACTCGGGGTGCGATACAAGGGCGGAGATCCTGCCGTCGACAGGCAGCTCAGAGCAGTATGATGTCACCCCTTCCAGCTTAAAGAGGCTTCTGTACATTAGCCAGTGAGTGTGAATATGTCTCCTGTAAGCCCGGGTTACTATAAAGTTTAGGCTTTGAACGATTTCGTTAGGAAACATTGAGCCATACTGTCAACCGGGCAGAAGACTGGATCGTCTGCGATGGACCCGCCGTGTTTTCTCAAGTCTCGTCCCAAGGCCAGAAACAGATTGCTGCCTTGTTTGTTTGAAGTCAAGGCATTTAATTTCCCCGCATAATAAATCGAAATGGAAACAGAGAAATATGAGTTTATAAACAATGGACGATAAGGCCGAGATTATATCTTTTGGCCAATGCAATTATGGACGTGGGCTGGAAACATCATGACTGAATGCTGAAGTAAACTTCAGGGCGTATTCATTGCCAGATAGAATGCGATTACCTGAAATAATGTTAACAAAATGAAACAGAATAAAACAGAGAAACAAATAGTAGATTACAGAATGGGAGGGGGGGGGTGTCTTTAGTTTTGCAGTTCACTATGGCCTGTTTGTCTATACTTCAGTCTGGAGGAGGCCAGGAGGAGGTCCTGTTGTCAGAGTTTCATGCTGAGCCACGGTACGCATAAAATAATGGAAACTTTTATGCTCTGTGTATATAAAAATATCAGTATTAATTATGCTAGGCCATATTCGATGTTTCTCTTTTTGTAATAGAAACCACCAGGCGGGTCTTAATTAATGATAGTGGATGTGTGTGTGTGTGTGTGTTGGGGGGACAACTGATATATAGTGGGGGCCAAAATAGGCTGTGTGGCTTATGGGCCACAAAATGTGTTTCCATGATGAAAAATACCCCATCACGTAAAGCGTATATAAATAACCTACCCCCCCCCCCTGGAATTTAATGTACCATACTGAGCACATCTCTGCCAAGTACTCTGTTTATTTATGGAAGAGTTCAATTCATTTGGTCCGTCAGTGTAAATCATAATCCTCTAATGCACTACCGAACAGTTCCACTATCTCCCATCAGACCAATAATGTCCATTAGAAAGTGTCTTCTGGGTTAGTATCAGTGAAGTGATAAGAAATGGGAGGGGGGTTATTCTACCACGGTGCTTTATCTCATTATTCTGCGTATCGTACGCTCAGTATTAGACAGGTATGTATGATCTATGACGTCTGCTAATATGCTTCAATGACCCAGTATAACAGTAATGATCCCCACGTAAATGAAATTCCTGGATGGTATATGAGGTGAACGGGGGGATCCGGTCAGGAGAATGAGACCACTACGCTTAGCATATACATCACAAATATGAAGCAAGTCAACAGGAAAGACTCACTGCCGTGTGCAGTTCCCTGAGCATCGGCACTCATCAAGAAACGATCCCTTTTGAATGTTTGTGTCAAGCGTTTTCCAGAGTTCAGTACTATTTACAGATACGATATGAATTCAGCGTGTCTCGCGAAGTTCAAAGAGACCGGGATTCCATGGAGCGTGGAGAAACAGGACAATAACCAAAACAAAGACGACTACGGGGAAATGTGATTCCGCTTACTGACTATTAAAGACACGTCTAACAGATGTTTTGAGGTTGTACAACTACTTTGAAGACCTCGTGCTAATGGCAGCTCCAGAATGGAACCAGGAACCCAAACGATAAGTCTGCTCCGTAATGTTTGGCTGCCTGTTTTCGACGGCTGGGTCTGCCATTATGAACGTGGGGCCACTGGTTTTATTGGAGGGAAGGCCGACCTTCAGATGCACGGCTGGAGAAGGAAAACAAATTGAACCAACTTGAATGATAAGAGAATCGTTGTCAGAGGTGGTGATTCCAGGTCCAGAAAGTAAAAATCCAGACCAGGATTTTGTTTCAACCAACCAGTTGAGCATAAAGAGTCACAGTCACAGAGTACTCAACTGGTTGGTTGAAACAAAATCCTGGTTTGGATTTGCACTTTCCGGACCTGAAATCTCCACCTCTGATTGTTGTGTCTAGGGTTCTAAGCCAACATAATTGTCTTATATCTTTTATTATAAAAAAAATATAATTGAGTACATTTGTATTAATTAATGTTTAGACTATCGATGGCTGTAGGTGACAGTGGCTTTTTTTCTACACTTGCAGGGGAAGACATTCGTCGTTGCAGAGTCAGAGATCTTCCAGCGTGTCTCTTCACAATTGCTAGACGGCGATAGCACATATATAGATCATATTATAGGTGCTGGTTCATTAGTTCATAGACGTGACACATGCATGACCAGTTACTCTGACAAAACAGCATCGTGTAACATATGGCAGCACATTCAAACAAACAAATGTAAAAAAATATATATCAGCACCTATAATGATGACAAGAATAATAAAACATTTTAAAATGATAAAAATAACAATAAAGGTTTAAACAATTAAATAAATACTATGTGTATCCATGAACAGTTTTTTTCTGTCAGAAATGTAAAAAAAAGTATATATATATATATATATATATATATATATATATATATATATATATATATATATATAATTAAACTAGCATAAATGTCCATGTCAACTAAAGTTACATTGATAATATAAGAGTGATTTGCCAAAGTCAACTGGAGACCTATTATTTCAGTATCTTTTTAAAAGAGGTAGACAAACCTCCTGTTGGTTATAGCAGCGGGAAGGTAGTGTAATAGAAAGGCCGCGTAAACTTAATAAATCTGAAGGTTTTAAGGACGTGTGTTTCATTCAGGCGGCCATAAAAACCTCGCGGCTGAGAAAACAGTAAAGAGCGCTTTCACCGTTTGGTCAGGTGGGGTGGCCTTCAAAGATAAGCGCCTCGCTAAAACGAGCTTCGCGTCAGGGTCAAGAGATGCTAAATACTTTAACAAATCCTCATAAAATGGGTCATGAAGAAAGGTTGCATATAATGATAATAATAATAACATGTATGGCCTGGAAATGTACACATTTTTGGGAAATGTAGCCGTATGCCAAAACAACAGCTGTGGAGACTCGCCATGGTCGTTGTCTCTCCAATTACGGCCAGTAGGGGGCGAGGCAGAGAGTCGAGGCTGATTCACTCAGGCTTGTTTTCTTTCGTTATAACCAGACAGTCCCACAAAGAGCGAATCAAGTGCTAGGAGCTACCAAGAACTTTTGTTTAGGGTTGAAGTACAACCAGCCAAAAATGCTGCTTACGTAATGGATAATGATAATACTGAATGGCTAAATAATAGGGCGAGCGCAGCGGTGAGCTAATTAACACACCAACGGCCCTATTGATGCTATAAAATTGGAGCCGTTGCTCGACGCAGTTTTAATCAGCTTCGGGACATGTTTGCGGTAACGAGTCTTTAATATCTGGCCATTTGCTGCTCGTTTTATGGGCGGCGACTAATTATACGTCGTCGCATAAAAAGTTCGTTTGCGGCATTAACGTAAGCTGCGTTCGTCGCGCAAACAACAGTGGAAGTTAAACGGTCTGGCCTTACTGGGCTGATTATATAATACTGGAGCTGAGAGTCTTCACATGGGTGTAATACTCCCAGCTGAGGATCGTCCATGTTATATGGCTACATCGCGGACACCATTGATATAAATATACAGCAAACAATTTCTCTGCATACATGTTACTGCTGCTCTAGCCTGTTTTAGTAATACTTAGTGATTATGATTTAAACTACAGTGCCGCCCCCCCCCCGCGAAGGTTTGCTGAAATCACGAGATCCAGCACCGGTGCAGGACTTGGAGGTGGTCTCCTCTAAATTTGACGGGTCGTCCTGGACCCCCGCCAGCACCATAGGTACTGTGCAGTGGGCCGTACTTGTATAAATAATGTTTGCGCGGGATAAGCCAGTGAGGATCATGGCTGGGTTCCTGGGCGGGGGGGCAGGGCTGGCACGGGCTGCAGGCAGACTTTCCCCAGCCCTCACATGGTGTGAGACATAAAAAAAAAAAAAGGTTTGCTGAGATTTCCCAGACTGCCAGCGCTCCTGAGATGCAGTAACGGCTGAGTGAAGGACAGCGTTGGCACACCGACCGCGCTCACGCGACAGCACGCTATATTTAAATGGGACAAATCAGGACTCGGCTTAACCCACTTCATTAACCTGGGATTTGAATCTGCTGACACCTGTTATTGACATAAAATTTTAAGTCATTTTCATCCTTTCATCCATTTTACCAGCTACTTTCAAGCAGAAAGGGAGGGGGGGGGGGGGATTGGAGATTGTCCCAGGCAGAATAGGACACAAGGCAGTGTGAAGTAAAATAAATATATCTGAACAACTGCTCGCGATTAAAATTTTAATGAAATAGCCTTTGTATACTGTTTTATGATGGATTACAAGTGAATGACCAATTGTATAATGACAAAGGTAACATTGAGGATATAAAAAAATAAACTGTAAGGCTGAATATGTAGACTAAAATCTGATATTGATATTCAGTAAAATAAACACAATGACACACATGCAAATTTGACAGTTTTCCGCCAATGAATATAAGCCACTGACCCGAACTTCTCCCAGTCATTTCCATTGTGACTCACAGCAATGAGGTCATGTGACATGACGACACATGACATCAACGACAGGTTTCCCACAATGGAGCGAGACGGAGGAAGCGCTGCCCATCAGGACCGTTATCCGTGGGAACCAGGGTGGGTCCCCTCTCAGGCTAATGGCCACTCCCTGTCTGCCCTTGGGAAATGTTTTCTTATGATACGGCACCCCGGTGCATGAACGCCACCGCCCGCCTCCATACTCGCATGAGGAGGGGGCGCTAGTGCAGGGTAAACACCTTGAACATAGTAACCGTTGCTATCCTCAAACAGGAAAGAACTGAATGATGGAGGGCTTCTCTTCCTTAATGCAATTCGTTTTCTGATTGGGATCACCACAGAAACAGGGAGAACATCAGGTCAAACTTTAAAGAGCAGGAGTTCAGGTTTTCACCTCAGGTTGGTTGGTTTGAATCCCAGAGGAGCCTGAGTACAGTCATTGTCCTTCAAACTCTAGAAAAACATTTCTGTGTAGATGTGGTCAAGAGTTAAAGTGTTTGCCCTGGATATAAATACACAAATATAACGATTTGAGGTCTTTGTAGGACGCAGAAACACCACAGCCCGTTTCTCCGACCCAGGCCGTGTCTACGTCCATTATCCGAGTGATTGGAAACTTAGTGAACTTCCCAGGGTTTGTCTATCCCCCATTGTGCCCCAAAAATGCTACCCACATAATCAACACCAGCTGTAAATGCTGGTGTGTGGGTCTATTGTTAACACAAATGGATACATTTTCCAAACTCCCCCCCCCCCCCGCCCCCCATTACTACTGAACATGTCAAGGCCATGTATGCACATATCTGCACGTGAGACGGCTGTGCGAGAAATGTACAGGCATTACTGAGAAATTATAAAGGCATTATGGGGTACATACAGCTAGAACATACGCGACCTCTGATCAACTCACTCGCCGTGAAATCGTCGACTCAGGGTTACAAACTGTATGCGGTTCAGTGGGACCTCAGCGCCAAAGGACATCGACATTCCCATGAAACCCATGTCAATCTATTCAGTAATCGCTTTTACGGCCTAAATATAAGCAGATTATTTCTGTCAGATTTAATACGGACAATACGGGCTTATCCTACGTGTGGTCTACTTAACCATCCAAATCCTATTATTCCACATGTTGATTATGGGATAATGAGGCAGAGATTATGGAACCTTAACGATGGCTGCATTGCTGTAATAGGCAGAATGACCACATGACTGCTCAGCATTAAGATGGAGGCACTGGGGAAGGAGATATGAAGATCTAAAAGGTCTTCAGATTCCTTTATACTACTGTGTGTTTTGCCAATCGTTAGCAGTTGTGAATTTTTAGCCTGAGTTCTGGATTAGCCGACTTAAAACAAATGGGTAATGAGTCACCCTTCGTTCAGTCAATGGAGGCTAAATATGTCATGCAAAATATAAAAGCTGTTATTTTTAATGCCCTTCATTTTCATTTCAAATCATTTCTGATGTTGACGGTAAGATTATTAGCGCGACGCTACACTAGTGGATTCGTGTGCACCAGTGCATTGCTTCAACACTGGCAAATTTTGCATGCAGTTGCAAAGAAATATTGCGTCAGTGTTTATAATCCTTCGTGTAAAGGTGACACAATCTGTGTGAGAATAAAACAAGACATAGTAAGAGCAAGGAACTAAACTGTAAATTGCAGTCTCGTTTTTGACATGTTTTTGAGTGCTATGTTGTTAGCTTAAAAATGAGACCGAAAACCCGTAACCAACATATGTCACGGACGAACGCGCTAGACGGATGTGGAACGATGATGGCGCACTCCAGAGGCACAGGTGGCAGAGGCGAAAACAGACTCCATGTTGTGTCCAACGTTGACGTCGTGCCGACTGCGAGCCAATGGGGACTGAGCGGCTCTCAAAGCCGTAAACATAGCCCCTGCCCGCAGGGCAGACATTACCGGCCGAGCTCCGCTATGACCTCAGCCGGCGGGCTTGGCAGCTGTGTCCTGGCACCGCCCCCGGGGATCCAGCCTGCCATGCCGAGGATCATGCCTTTGCCCAGAAGCTCACTGGTGGTCTTCATGACAAGAAGACTCCGATACTGGGAGTCAACTGGCTGTACCCCATGCCGTTGCTGATTCTGAACAGCCTTGAAAAGTCAACTCAGTGACAAGGCCTGAAACACCGGTATTCATCCTCTGACAAAGGTGCCTCCGAAACCCAGTCACTCACAGCCGGTTTAACAGTAAAAGTTCATCCAGAGAATTCTGATGGGAAACTTCTCTGGAGCCACTGACCTCCAAGTAGTGGACTGAATGAAAACAGGCTGAAATAAGACGTTCATCAAACAAGAAAGTAAGCACTAACAGCAATGTTAGCATTTTTTTGTGTATTGAATTAAAATCCACGTCCTGTTTTCATGGTATATGTACATTCCTCTGGTAGACTCGTGGCCACATTCATTACTTTTCCATCAGAAGCTTTGAAATGCAATGCAGATCTGGTGGGGGCGGTTTGGTAAACATGACAGGTCACCGGTCGGGTGATCGTGTGCTCCTGTGGCACCGCATGTACTGAATGGAGCCGAAACCAGGGGTGCAGGCCGGTAAGGTATCAGGTCCTTGGCTGCCACTTCTGGAGGGGTGGAGATGTTCCAGACCCCCCCCCTCCCCCCCTGGAACGGTTCAAAACAACTCAGCAAGGCGCTATGCGGTAAATGTTAACACGGCAGGAACCACGGGCTCCTGTCAAAGACGTACAGACTGCGCAGTCCGTCACTTCCCAGAAGCTCATTATCCCACTGTACCTTGTCTGTAAGTAAGTCTATCAGCAGCAGATGGCGCAGGACCAGTGAAGTGTCGGGGTTTAAGATGCTGGGCCTAATCTCAACGTTAATTTAAGTCCCGGGGGCTGCCTTCGTATCGGACTGTAGTGCAAGACTAGTCTCCGGTCGGGGAGGCAAAGGTATCCATGTCACACGAGGATGGGAGGACGGAATTGGGTTTTTATTTGGGTTTTGAGGTTTATTAAACCAGAGGAGGAAGGAACGAACACAAAAGGCGGTCATTTAAGCTTTAATGAAGAAGCAGGAAAGGGAAACCAAATGGACTGGAAGAGCTTCCAGCTCCTCTGTCTAAGACAAAGCGAAATCACCCTGTTAAGTCACCCCCTCTCCCCCCCCATTAGATGGCGCCCTAGTCGGCTGCCTCTGTCAAGCAGTCGTAAGATAGATCAGGTCACCTGACTACACCTTGCCAGGGAATTTCCACACCTTCTATCTGTCTTATATATACATAACCTGAACTGCTTGTAATAAAGTTTGCTAAGGAGCTTGGGGTATCTTCTGCTAAGGGGTGTGGGATCTCTTTCTGCTGAAATATAATAATTTTTAAATCACCGTATATTTTCAAAAATATGTATCTTTCCTACAATTTAAACATCTGCTGCTTTCCTGGATAATGTAGCTCTCCCAACCCGGCATTCCCTCCAGCTAAAGTTCAGTCCAGTCTATATGTAACCTTGGAGACGGCTGGGTTTTGATATATACAGCCCACTGTTGCAAAGTTGTTCTCAGTGCAGCTAGAGGGTTGTAGCTTCCCTAGTGGGTGGCTCAGTCAAGCAAAGAGAAGAAGAAGGTGTCGGGAAAACATTGATGTGAAAGTCCTCATCACCTGCGGGTCTGTCAGGAGCAGTCACCACGGAGGACCGGTCCCCAAGCAAGGCTGAGGAGATTCGGTGGTGACCATGAGTGCATTGATTAAAAACAGCTGGGCCTCGCTCCGTCGAAAACCCCGCTAAGTGAAGAAAAAAAAAATTCTCCACACTCGCTGCCTTCTCCCTGGCCTGCTGACGGGGAGCCGCCAGAGGTTGGCCCACCCATTTCCGTTCCTTGCCCTTCCCAGGCATGTCAGCGAGGAGCCAAGCCAAAACAAATCAAACCTGCAGTGACTTCTGGACAGACCCAGCCTCAGCCAGTGTGGTAATTACAGACAGGGTGGGGGGGGGGGTGCAAGCAGTGTTGGTTTGCATGGGGGTGGGGGAGTCACGTGTGGTGGGTCTGGGGGGGGGGGGTCAATTGGCAGGCAGGACGATCGAGTGCCAGGGCCCTTTAAAAAGTTCGCCGGGGGGGGGGGGGGGGGGGGGTGGGGGACGTGTAAGAAAACAAACACACGCGTTTATAAAAGTCATGTGAGGCATATGGAGCGGCTGAGAAACTCATATCAGTCACCCGCCCCCCCCGAGTAAGGCAGGCATCAGACCGAGGGGTGCAAGGATGGCTGTGACGTCACCGTGTGGAGGATCCATGCTTAGCTGGTGTGTCCGAATGTCAGTCTGCAAAAAACGGCAATTTGGGAATGCCACCCTCTGCTATTACATCATGCCCTGATTGGCCTCGCCCCTGTCACGTGACCTGTGTCAAAGTCTACTCCCCTCTACCTGTAGTGGGCACCTTTTGACCACATGTGCCCTGAACCTGGAGCCTGCTATGACTTACCTGGTTTCCTTCACACTCATTCATGGTCAGTCAGTCACCTGTTCTTCCTCCAATCAGACATTTTGCACGAAAATGTTCTGAGGAAAGAAGGACAAATGATTGGTTCACAGAGATAAGAATGTAGAGGAGGTAAGTCCAATCAACTAGAAGAGTCAGAAAGAAACAATCATGTCTTGGTCCCGCCTCCTCTTGTTGCGTGGACAACAATTGAAAATAATCAGCTCTTTATGTTAGAAGTTTCAAACTTTGGAATAAAAATCTGAGGAATAAAAAAATCAGGGTAACGCTTTACATTAACTGCACCTTCATAGCGCATTCATTATGCATTCATAAAGCATTCAGTGTACCTTCATAATGCAGTTATAATGCATTCATAGATTGTTCATAAGCAGCATGTAAGTATACCTTAACATCTTAATGTACCTTAACAGCTTTAATATACATTAATAACAAACATTACATGACTATGCGATGTTATTATCATGTAAAGTGTTACCAAAATCAGTTGAATGTCCCCACAACATCAAAAGAACATTTGGTCCCCACAATGCAATATAAACATAATCCACACACACACGTGTCAGACTATGTGACCACTGGTCCTCCAGCATGCCCCCCCCCCTCCCCCCCCATGTGCATGTGCAGAGGTGTTAACGATGGGGTGGGCCCATCAGAGATGATCACAATGAGGTGCAAAAGAGCTGCAATGAGCTGTGAGATGATGTCACCGTGGCCGTTTCCCCCTCGAGGGGGGGGGGGTTGGCCATGGACCGATCCCTGATTAAACAACACCCCTTTTCTCAGGCTCGGCCGCTAACGACTGGAGCCATTCAGGGACGGATCTTAAAGGCTGCTCCAAGCCTGCCCATTGTAAAAGTCCACGGCACAGGAGGCCTGTAACCTGGAAATCAGGATCTCCTCCGCCAAACTCCGCAGGTCTATTTCCCTCATTTTTTTTCCTTCTGCCTTCTCTGTTGTTTTTGGACCTTCCAGAGTGTTGCTGCCATTCGCTCTCGTATCCCCGAAACCTGCTCCCGGATCCTCACTTTTCGGCTTTCCGCTTCGGGACTTCCACGAACGTAAGATTTCGCAGATTTTATTTAGTCTACGCTCCTTTCCTGGCTTGCCGCAGATCGGCAGAGGGATGGAGATGTTTCCAACCTGCTGACCCATGCCTGTGCCTTCAGGGCTTCCTGACAGATGCTCATAAATTTCACCTGCTTTTCTGGTTGGCCGGAGGGACTCCTGGAGACGGTTAAGATATTTGTGGGCAGCTCTCCGCAGGGCCGAGCGGCAAGCCAATTGGCCGAAGCACTTTATATCAACAAATGTCACCACTGGCTGACCTGGCGAGTACTGAGATGTGACAGAAACACACTTTCCCATGCTCTACAATCCCATGCTGGTGTGGAGCCACGCAGCACATGTGGTATAGGTGGCATTTTGATAAAGAATCCGTCAGAGAGTTTGTAGCATCAACACAACTTTATTACTCACCACGTAATTAAACGATATTCACAGTTGCTGAACATTATAATAGACTGCTGGATCACTAAGATAAATGTAACATTCAGGGGTATATACCCTAGTGCAGGGTCACATGACAGAGTCACATGACAGAGTCACATGACAGAGTCAGTGCTTCACTCACCTGTGGCTCCCTTTTTCAGTCTTACCCCTCACTGATTGCATGTTTTGAGCCTGAAAGCCAAACATTTAATCCTTGTAGCTCTTATTTTTCTGTTTCCTTTGTGAGGAAAAATCTTATATTATCAATATATGTACTTGAAAAGTTCAGTATATGTGAGTTCAGTACAGTTCAGTATATGTGAGGTCAGTACAGTTCAGTATATGTGAATTCAGTACAGTTCAGTATATGTGAGTTCTGTACAGTTCAGTACATGTGAGTTCAGTACAGTTCAGTATATGTGAGTTCAGTACAGTTCAGTATATGTGAGGTCAGTACAGTTCAGTATATGTGAGGTCAGTACAGTTCAGTATATGTGAGGTCAGTACAGTTCAGTATATGTGAGTTCAGTACAGTTCAGTATATGTGAGTTCAGTACAGTTCAGTATATGTGAGTTCTGTACAGTTCAGTACATGTGAGTTCAGTACAGTTCAGTATATGTGAGGTCAGTACAGTTCAGTATATGTGAGTGCTCAAATGTGAGGTAAAATGCATGAAATCCACAGCTACAAAATCATTAAGTTATCACTGAACAGAAAAGTTGCCTCGTTATGAGAATGTACCCAGAATTCCTTGCAAATTCATCATCATGCACGAGCAACATGAGAAGCTATTTCTACAGGCGGCCTGGTACGTTGGAGATGCCAGTCAGACCATAACCTCATCAAGTGAACAGATTCAATCTGGTTATGCTTCACAGATAAACTAGTTTATATTCTGGGTCAGAACAGAAAACACACTCGTACGTAAAGTGAAATATCGATCTGACTGTACAATCAGATGAGAGCAAAGTATCCAGTTTTGAAGATGGATCCAAGTGAACAAAATATATGTGCTGGTTTCTGAAAGACTGTGGACTGAGAGAGTCTACTGAGCTAAAATCATTAAAAACAAATATGCAAAATAATGTGTCTGACAGCTATATCAAGTTTTCACATGGCGTAAAGGCCATAGACGGAAAATTACACGCGACTTGGCATTTTTTTGCGGCCATTTATTGAAAGGCTGAGAAAGGAAGAATGATTTTGTGCTGGAAAGAAGAATAGACTGCGGTCATTATATGTCAAGGAACAGCAACAGAAATATGGCTGAGCTGTGCGGCATTTCTCTTTCTCTGCCTTTGTGATTTTGCCTTGTATTGCATGAGTACGATCACGGAATAATCAGTTCAATATTACCTATAAATGTTTTAACATACAAAATATTGCATGGCAGTGACAGTTAAGCTGTTATGTGACATTGATGTCCACCTAGGTGCTATCATCTGAGGGGGCATGACTTAACAGGCCAGTTTCACTTTACCTCAGATAGGGGGCGCTAGCAGTAAAGCTTGCCTCGGGTGCCACATGGGATTCGACTGACGCTTGGCCGCATTATACTGCTGGGTTTTTAGTTACCTAAAGCTAACCTGACATGGAGCAGCAGATAGGAAACACAAAGGAGAAGATAGCAACGGCTAAATGAGCCCCGTCCAAATCATGACGGCTGTCTGACGGTGTCAGTGTTGCCTGGCTGTGTAAGTTGGAGTGTTGGAGTTACTGGAAATTATCTGCAGGAGCCAAGGCTAAACGACTAACGAAGTCATTCGCCATGTCGTCGTAAAAAGCACGTCAAAGAATCATCACGGCGTGTTTCGGATTGCGACCACACTTTCTCAAACAATGCGACTATGTTGTTTTTGCAGATTAGTTATACTTGTTTTATTTTTACCAATTTAATTATTATGTTTTTTTTTTGTGTGTCCAAGCAGCTGTTGTGCACATTATGCTGGTTTGGCTAATTTAAATACGAATTCCATGCGGTCTAGCTAGCTGCAGTTCGCGGTGCAATATGCGCTTTCAGTTAATGGCACAGAATCACAGTGGCTGTCGGCTGCTGGACGCCAGTTTGAACTGGAGCGCGGGGTAATCTATGCAGGACCACGCTACCTTATTTTCATCTGCTATGGTTCACCTTCTCCTTCCATCGCCTCGACCCAATGCACAGCTGTCCCTTGGAGATCCTCCCTTTCCAATAAAAAAAAAAAATCGCACTATTGCTCCTCTCGTTTTTCACAGCAGAGGCGTCGAGTATATAACGGTAATGAAAAATTATCTGCCGACCTATGGTGCAACTGGTTTTACCATAGATAGACAGACAGACAGACAGACACACTTTATTAATCCCAGAGGGAAATCCTTAACCAATACCTACAATAAAAAAAATGATGCTGATGCAACTATCAGGTTATTGAGTTCCATCCAGGTATTTCGTGAGCTTTAGGGGCTAGGATTGTCTATTAAAGAGTAATTAATGCTTTTAGGCACGCTCCAATTTTTGACACGCTTTTGTCACATGTGTTACCAGCATATTCCATTCGTGTTTTTACACCTGCAGATATGTTGATGTCTGCCAGGCATTTCTGGAAACATCCATCTTAGGTCATAAAAATGCCTAGGAATACAATATATTACTTTTATGTGCGCGTTTTAGTAGATGGACCTAACAAATGTTAGCTATCGCACCCCTCCCCCCCCCATGCGGGCGGACTTTTTAACTTCACCTGGAAACGTGAAGATACTCCTCAGTAAAACTCTGTCTGTGTCAGCAGAGCAGGGACCTGAGAAAGTATATATGGGATTTCACTGCAGTGAGACATGAACTATGAACGGACGGGAGGAGAATATGGAGAAAAGCTGACTCGTGCAAATCAGATATCTACGTAATTGACTCAGCCACACATGCAGGTGTTTTTCAAATATATATATTTTAAGCATATTATAAGAATGCACATATGTCGCAGTGTTTAGCTTTTCTCTGTGCTTGGATATTTTAATTACTGCTGTGAGTGGCATTTATATGCTCCAGACTGACCTTTGCACTGGCCTGAACGATTAATGCACTGGTACTGTTTGTGCAGAGCACTTTGTGTGAAAACACCTGTCCGTCAAGTGTCTCTAGTACATACTCCCTTATTTTAAGTTAATGACTAATTGGAGACTTTACTATCATGGGGGAGATGGAGGGGGGGGGTGGGCCATAAACATTACAGCTAGGAAAGTATCATTTTGATTGGTAGAGGTTATGTGGGGGCCACTGTGGATTGGGAGATTTGAGACAAAAAAGTGACTGTAGCAGCTTTGTGAGGCACTTATACCGTTTGCAGTGCCCCGTTGGGTTGAGCCCAACATGGAGTGGATGATTGGAGTAGACCAGAATCAACTTTAATCAGGGAGCAGATGCATGAGGACTGATCCTTAGATCCTTAGACGTCACTGTTCGAGGACAACATGCTGTCAGCTATCAGAGGAGGCCTGAGTGGTGGCCGGTCATCTTGCAGGGGCCGATATCAGCCGTGAGGAGTTACTCTATAACGATAAATTGGGCGTGGTGTTTAACATCACCCACAGCTCTGCCCAGTCACTCCCCAAGTGGAAAGAGAAGTATGAACTTTCATTTATGGGTTTCAGCCATAGAAGAGGAAAGACTCAAGCCCTCAGGAGGACCTTCAGGAGTCTAGAAAGTCATGTTGTGGTCTCCATACCTCATTTGTTTCACTCTGAAAGATATTTTATAGCACAGATGAGACCTCCCCCTCCAAAGGCCTGTTACAACATCCTAGGGGTATCCTCACTGAAAATTTATAGCTAAGGGTCCTACTTTTTCCTTCGCAAATATGCAAACACGAGAACTTTTAATAATACCTTGGTTTCCCAGTTTTTTTTTTTTGAAGGTAACAAGACAACAACTTTGGATTTCTGTCCAGACAGAATGAGAATTTCACGGTCTGGTGTGAAATGCTCCTGCTGGTGGTCAAAGTGGGTAGTGCATACAGCATGAGCACTGAACACATTCACGGATCGCCTGCTTTATGGGTATGATGTCACCTAAGTGTAGAATAAAAAGTCTCCTATATAACATGGACCACACCATGGTGTGGTTTGGGTATTTATACAATGACATACCTGCCCAGTTATGCCTTACCTGCTCCAAAGTGTAAGATACATATTCCAGTCCTCACTTATTCCTACTTCATGACAGTGATGTTTGATTTAAAGGGGTTAATTCTGGAAATTCTTCAATAACCTCTTGCATGTCATTATTCTTGGCCAACAGCATCTTCGCTGTTTCGTGTAGATGTACTTTAGCGGCCGATGCGCTTCCTAATCCTGCGCCATCCTTTCCCAGAAAGTGATTGGTCCTTCACATCATTCCCAGCACTTCAAATGAGTCGCTTTCCCAGTTAACCAGCCCTGGGCTTGTTACAGGGACGCAGTAGTCACCATTGTCAGTTCCTGCTTCCCAGATCTTCTCTATGTCTGCCCACTGAGGCCACCTATCTTGCACAATTTGCTTTTGGTTTTTGTTTAGCGATTTACATCCAAACATGAATTTACAACGAATCAGTTCTGCGTTGGGAGCGATGCAGGGATGAGTCATGGCTCCCACGCAGTGCACAGAGAATCCGTCGCCAAACACTGCTGCTCATTGAAACCCATTCTCGAGACATTTTGCAGAGACAGAGAGATTAAAACAAGCATCCAAAACAGTCTGGAGAGGCTTATTAGTTCTGGTGGATTTCCCCTGGATGAGGAATAAAGTGGCAGGAAAAGAAGATGATTGCGGGATTTGGCAAGTTGCGCAGGTGAGTGTTCGAGCTCTCTATTCCCGGCGATTGTTTGGGCGGCTACAAATTGAGCTGAAAATTCACCACCTTCCTGTTTTGCCATCACAGTGAGAATAAACAACAGAGTTTATGTGAATGGAGATTACCTGCCGCGCCCAAGACAACTCAGAGGCTCCCCTTGGTTCCAACCTCATTTTACCCAAACAACAACCTTGTATACTAGCTATTTATTCAATTAGCAGCGACAATCTCCAGAAAGGCGACGTGAATGATTGAAGCTAGACAAGTCTATACGCAAGAGGGTTCTGCTATGTCTCAGCCCTTCCCTTCTCCTTGCCTCAAAGATCTCATCCGCAGCATCAGTCATTTTATGATGTTTTTTTATCCGTCCAATGAAAGACAGGCTAGGCTCCATGTGTGAGACCGTGAGCCAATAATAAGCAGCATCCAACCTGGGCGATAGCCAATAAAATGGGAAAGAGTCATCTTGTGGACTGGAGACACTATACCCAGGGTTCGCTAAGGTGGTCGTGCTGATAATGAGGCGATCGCATATTCATGAAGGTAAATACGCTGATGAAAGCAGGTGCTGCTTTACTATTTTAATAACATTTGAAATAATAAGCGGGATGTGATACAACAATGCTGGTGAATATGTATATCCACCGATATAATCCTGCAAGTCATACCCAGGGCTGATTACTTTGGCAGAGGTACAGAATTCATTCAGCTAAAACAGCCTTTAGCAGCCATTCAAAACTTCCTTGTAAACCATTCATTTCCGTACATTTTCACATAAAATAGAAGAAAAAAAAAATGTCATCGTCTCACCAAAACTGGAAAAAGGGGTATGATTTATTTATATTTTTTTGTTCAAAATGTGATTGATAAATTTCCTTAAATATCTCTTGCAGCTTTTCTGGAGTTATCATGCATGCTAGCGTGGCTAAGCTAAACCTCAAAGTTGGAAGAATACTCGTATGTAAATGCAAAAATCAGATACATTCTAATTTTGTGTTCAAAAGAAAAAAAGAATATCCTGACAGGCTCCACTCCCACACGCACACAGTCCAGTGCTACTCAGACGGTGCCAAACGCAAGTCTTCACCTTTACCTTTTCCTCCGGGGTCATCTTCGCTGTTCCTGTACAAGCAGCAGCAGGGCCTTGAAGTGGTCTGCGATTTCCTGTGCACGGGCCGGGCCTGGGACCCCGGGCAGGCGACTCAGGAGGTGCGGATGGAGGGGAAGCCAGTATTTATCTCTGCTTGTGCGGCATGAATTCCAAATTCCACCTTTGATCTACCCCGCGGACAGGAGCTCCCCGCACTTCACCGCGCTGGTCAGTCTGGGATAGGCACATTCCACCAAAAGATGGTGCGCTCTCAGCGCCTGCCCACACGACGGCCGAACCAAAATATGCACCCCAGCAGAAACCAGAAGAGGTCTCCCATGTAGAAATAGACATGCATTGTTATTACTGGATTAACACAGTTGAGCGGCAGTATGTAAAACGTAGCCTGGCCCAACAGATCGAAGACTTTAAACCAAAAATCACTGCAGAACCGTTGGTGGGATGATCTGCGCAGGAGTGAGGTCCATTGAAGCTGGACGGAGTTGTTTGAGATTTCATCCAAGTAATTAAATGCTCAGCGAAGAAGTATATTTTCATATCGCTTTGGGGTGGGAGTGTATACCGATTCTTGGAAGTTTACGGCAAAACCCAGCTTTATGAATCGTCCGATGAACTCAAGACAAGTTTGAACACACTACAATTCATCTAATCTGCTTCATGAAAAGAGGCAACAAGAAAACACAAAGTATTTATTTTTGTTGTTGTTATGGCCGTTACGTCATACTATGTCATACACAAACAATTAACTTGCTCCTTTAATTTTCTGGCAAAAAAAAAAGTGCTGAAGTTAACCCTTTTGAAGAGGCATTGTGGTTCAATCGGCAGCCTGAGCTGTTTCGGGTTTGCAATGCCAACCACGGAAAGTAAAAAAGAACAGGGCTGCGAGGAAATCCTCCTCCGCAATCACCAGGCTTTTCTGTCGTCGCATGGCCTGAATGCAAGAGCCAGGCATACAGGAAGTCAACAGCTAGCCTGAGAACGACATATTAGAGAAATGAGAACAACAAACGAGAACCGAAAAGCCCATATGCCATTGAAAAGCTATAACTTGGGAGAGTGCTTTGTGGTGTCTCTGTTGTGGCCATCCCATCGTGCAGCACATCCTGAATCAATAGCTTTGGGAAATTGGCCTGTAGCAATGGGCCCTCTGAAAATGCCCACTTAAAAGACCGGCTGCGCCTTACTATGATTACGTTTAGTCATCTGGCTGGCTCGCCATTCGTAAAATCACGTCCTCTCGCACGTTCACTAGGATGACAGCGGGGTTACCCTCCGTCATGGAGCTACCGCAGAGGCAGCCAGTCCTTCTGTGGAAACACTTCTATGAAATGTCCGTGGATTACCTTGGCTCTTGCTTCTCGTGCCGTAAGGCCCCCCTCTGCCCGCGCTATGTCCCGGACTACGCTGGTCAGCAGGCGTGACTCCTCTACACAGTTTGTAGCGTAAATATGAAATGTATGGACTCTGTGCCTCTGATTGGACGATTGCCGGTTTGAACCTTGGCCTCAGCAGAATAGCCACATGTCCACGGACCCCTGAGCGAGGCCCTTAACCCCCAGCGACAGGGGTGCTGTATGCTGGCTGACCCTGTGCTGTGACCCCCAAGCCTGCTCACACGTGTCTATGTGTCTTATGGAAAGCACGACAAGCTAAGCACTAAGAGTGTTTCTCAGCAGGGACTAATAAACTGTCACTATTATACCCTGAAAATCAAATTCAGTCATAACCAGACCGTATTTTCAGCCACGTTTGATGTAAATGAAAAAAAAAATGAACACCTCAATGATGTCAAGGTGAAACGAATCGCTTGGCTGGACCAATTACTTGACAAGTTTAATAGTTAATTAGGCAGGTTAACTGTTTAAATACTAGTAATCAATATATAAATACTAAAGTACGGTGGTTAACACAAGACTCACAGATGCAGAATTTGCACCTGTCTGCACGAAGGCTAATGATCAAAGGACGACATGTCAGCCGTGGACCCAGGGGTCGAGGACAGCAGCAAAACAAACACCCCTAGCCAGGACTGCGTGCCAGAATACCGCGCTGGGGTCCATGAGTCGAACAAACCCCCGGTGAATTAGCCTCGGCAACATCTGGTGGACTATCGCTGGGCCTCGTTCGATGCTGGGGCTCCTAGTGCGGCTGACCAACAAAACGCCGTGAGGTGTTTTTACTAACAAAAAGAATTCCACCTGTCAGAATCTGCTCCTTTTTCTTTTAACGAGTTCCCACATTAACTCTCCCTAAAAAACAGCCATGTCATCGTGCGCCACAGGGGAGTAATAATATAGCAGTGTAACATTAGGTTCGAAATGACATTGGGTTTACAAGCTAGCCGAACACAGAGGACTAATGAAATGAAGGAGAAGCGTTTTAACGATGCTACAGACGTGTTTATAATCGAACGGCCGGCAGTTAAGTGTTTATGGGAGGACATGATGAGCACTGACAGGAGACGTGGCAGGACCGCATCTTTGTAAATATTTGGCAGAGTGTTCTCTGGACCTAAAGCTGCTGTACGCTGAAGTAACCTAATATCTCTCTAATCACCGTCTCAAATGGGTCAGAATCGAACGTTATTTTTCATCCAGTTAAACACTTGGCACGCGTTTGGAAATGTTTTAGCTCTGCTTTTGCGATTACGGTGCTCGGGTCCGATATTCAGCCCGAGCGCCAATACTGAGCGAAAACATGACCGAAAAGCTGTATGTTGTCCTCATTATCTTCATAGAAAACAACGAAAAGGAAATTCTATTTCAATGTGCAGTTCCTCCGGGCAAAGAAGCATAGAGCTGTTTATAGACCGTTGCATTCGAAGGTAGCTCACCAGCCTAAAGTTAATAGCAAAAAAGGCTGCTGCCTATGGAGATACGTGTGTTTTCGTTCCCTCCTCCTAACTCACACTGGCAGGCGATGCAGTGTTTAAATCCTGCACTGGTACCGATGTTGTGTCTTTCAGGGAAATGTGACCTGTCTTACCTGAACAGATTTCTATTATAAACCTGTTTTCCACATTACCCTCTGTCACGCACATTTTAAATTCAGGAATCGTGACGTTAACTTGCATGCTTTTTTTTTTGTTTCGGGTTTTCGTTTGAAGGTAGCTGTTTTGTTCAACCTTTTACTTGCAAACAGGGGCCTATTTGGAATAGTAAGGTAGGTTTGATGAGTCTGTGTATTCTAACATTTTATTGAATTACAGCACTTGTACAAAAGCCTGACATGAAGCTATTCCAATACTTTTATGGTGGTTTATTTTTTTTACCTTCCATAAAAGCTCAGTGGACTGATGAATGGCTGGCAGGTAACTCACATTGTTGACAATTAACAGGCGACCATAATGAGCAATATATCGCCGACTGTGTCCCAGTTCAGGGGCTGAACCCTTCTAAGGCTACATTTGAAGACTGAATACATCACAGTAGCGCGACAAGGCTGTCCCATTTATAAGGCTCCTTCAAATCTGGCCTAAAAATGCGTCCTTTTTCCAGGCTACGGTGGATCTTTCGCAGCCTAACCTATCCCAAGGCTCATTGCGCAAATTTTTAGCAGGATGCAGCAGACAAAGGCTGCATAGCTCACATCCTACGAAGGATGCAGCCCCTGAATTGGGAAACAGCTGTTGCGTCAAGTACTCCATACGGTGTCATGCTATCAGTGCTGATTTGCTACCTAAAAAAATAGGACCTACATAATTACCCCTGGGGTGCATGTGACCTGGTGGCATCGTTGGCATTTACTGTTCCAAATGTAAGCCTGAATTCCTAAATTACAACACTGTTTCAGAACTGAAGACGTGAATTCATGAAAGACTCCTCCAGTTATTGAGTATGATGGGCTTGTGGGAGTTTTACTTCTATCAAAGACATAACCAATCAGATTGTAGAGGAGGTGGGTCCAAGCAACTAGAGGTGGCGGGACAGAGACACCTGATTGTTTGGTCCCGCCTCCTCTAATTACTTGGACCGACCTCCTCTACAACCTGATTGGTTATCTCTCCGAACCAATTGTTTTTCCGTCTGCCCTATGAACATTGTGGAACATTTTTGTGTAAGTAAAAATCCGATTGGTGTAGGATGGCCTCTGGTCAGCTGTCATTGCAGGATTTCCTTTGTGCTTCTCCATCTCCTTCAGGGGTGGATGTGAGCTTCTGCTCCCGCAGGTAGGTCTGGACGGGCCTCCCACGCTGCACAGCGTCTCCAGAGCTCGCCAGTGTGTTTCGGGCCGGAAAACGGGACAGATCCAGTGTGTGGGTGTAGCGTATGCTTGGTCTTGGCTCTATAGCGTGTTTTGTGCTGATTACATCCAGATCTGTTGAAACTTTACAAGAAGTCATGCTTTTCGAGCACGATTAAGGATGTTTTGAAATGACACCACTGTTGCCAGGAGGGGAGTGGGAGGGGCTTAGCCACCCTGACGGATACAGGGGGCACTTGAAACCCTCGAACATGCAATATTTTACAGTGGTGGACCCACTGGACCACTAGATGATTGCAAGGTGACATTTTATCAGGGTGGCCAGACCTTCTTAGCTATGCCCATGGCTATCAGACAATTGGCAGGTTGTGCAAGGTCAGGACTGCGCACACACCCACCCACCCATTTTACTGTAACTGCCTGTCTGGTTCTTCACGGTCTGGAGCCTATTGGCACAATGCAGGGAACATCCCAGGATGGATGGGATGCCAACCCACAACAGGGCACACTCACAGGCTATGGGGCATCTTTAATTCACCTAAGTGGTACTTTTGGACTGGGGTGGGAGAAATCAAAGCACCCAGAGGAATCCTCATGACGACTGAGGGAGAGCATGCAAACTCGACACACATGGAGCAATGGTGGAGACTCAAACGCAGGTCCAGAGGTGTGAGGCAACACTGCTAACCAGTGCACCACCGTGCCAGCGTCTCTTCACACTCTACATTATTCAGTATTAAATGCTAATGGCATTAGCAAGCCATTTATGTACAGTGACACAAGCCAGACTGGAAACTATGTTCTGTCTCTTCTAATTGTCAGTTCCTCCGTTGATTGAGTATAAACAGCAATCTCAGATGTTTTCTTTACTCATCCAATCTGTCACATCGAAAGCTAAATAGACGCTAAGGGTAATATTAACCTTTTTTTTTATCCAAACAGGCAAAATTTTATAATTGCAGTGCAAACTGACCCAAGGAGGGTGAATTTAGGTCCCAGAAGATAAATGTTTGTTAATTACTTTTGCAAAAAATAGCTCATTTTCAGGATAATGGTAGATAATTTCAGGGTTTCGTCGACCTGCTGATTTCAAGTGGTTTTGAAAGCTGTAATGTAAAAAGTCTCATAGCCCTTGTCCAAGACACACAGATGCACAAAAAAAACGAAGCGATTCCAGCCAGAATGAGATACACGGCAGCACATCACACAGCGTGACTGACAGGCACAGGAAGCTGTGTTTAGATTATCAGATTTGTAATGAACGCCATCCAAAGGAGGAGAAAAAAAACCACCTCATCCAACTCAGTTATTTCAGGTCAAAGTGGTTCCACTGTTTAGCATGGATGGAGATCAGAGAAATTACCTTCTGAGCTCTGCCTTCCCAACCAGGAAGGATGTTTAACGGTCAAGATCCTGGCCTTTACTCTCAGCTACAGTGGGCTGATTTTTCACCTTGACCCCTCTGTGACGCATCTCGTCCCTTTTTGCAGACAGTATATCGTGGCAGACGTGCCAACCTTTTCCAGGTAATTTAATCCGCATTTCACAAATGCAAACACTGCACACACAGACGTACAACACAGTATGGTTATGTTTTTTAACTTATTTCATCCCTGGGGGTGGAGGCTGGGGGTGCCTGAATACAAAACAAATTCAGAGAACCTAATCCACAGCTTTGAGGGGAAACTCGAAAAAGTCCACTCTCCTCACTGGAAACATTACCTTTCAGCTGGTTAGCTGTCCACTTACCCTAAGGAATATTTTAATGGAGAAATCTGAGATAAGTAATTACTCGGGGGTACTGCAACAAGGCCTCTTGTGAGGCCGGCCGGAAACCTTCGCATTAAGAATCCATGCCCTGGACTCATAACTTGCACAGCACCTGCTGCCTACCCATGCATGCATGCACACACATGCATTCACATATGTGCACAGTACGCATGCATGCACGCATGCACACACAAATGCACAGCAGGCATGCATGCACGCACGCATGTACAAACACATACTCACACATAGACACACAGAAACAGGAAAAGAGAGACTGTACCCTTTGCATGTAGTTCCATTTGGGTTTTTCACGCTTTTTACCAAAACATAACCTGCGGCAGCAGGTCCTCATCTTGCAGACTTAACAAGCAAGAAGATTAACAAGCAAACAAGCCACTGGTGTATATTTAAATCCGCTGAAGAGACTGATCCAGTCATAAGGGATCTCAGGACCAAGCTTTTAATTAGTGCGGAGATAATACGCTGCTGTTTCCTGTCGAAGTTTATGCCTGCACACGAAAGGGAAATGTTTCACATCGCAGGAACGAAAAGTCACACACACACGTCAGCCTCTTGTGTTTCCACACTGAGCCTCTGCTCTGCGTTCTGGTCGCAGAGTTTCGTCCAAGAAATGTTTCACTCGAAAAACGGAGAGGGTGAAAGAGGAAAGCTGCTTCACCTTTTCCAAACAGCACTCCATAACCCCGACTGGTTTTCAATAAGTTAAACTGCTGATAAGTGGGGAGCTTAAACAAGCATTAAAGTTATTAATTGATTGCCTTGAAATAACAAGCTTTTTCAGCTTGACCATGAATAAAAAGTGAAACATCTGAATACAGATGTATACAAAAAAATACATATCCGTTGTCACGATTCAAACACACTGGCCTGCCAAATCACTCAACGGACCTTTCCTAGGAATCGGTGAATAAACCTAACAGTCCTGTCCAAGCCATTACTGGACGTTTGGAATTGGGTGTTTGAAATTAATCAAGATTACCTTTTCAAAATAGCTGGAATCTTTACAGGGAGAATTTCTTATTTCTACAAACACAGACTAATAATTATTTCCAGTGAGATCATGTCCCATTTAAAATAAAAAAGAAGGACTAACTGGAAGAACGTTTGGATTAGTTTGGATTCATTTTCATTCACTCTGCTGGAGGCTGGTTGAACTTGGTTTGTTAAATGATTTGCTCTAAAATGAAACTGCATTAGGCAAGAAAGATTGATGTCAAGCAATAAATACTTACAGGTGGCTTTGTTAAAATATTAGTGATAGCAGACTAACCCAGAGAGCTCAAACACGTATCATAAAACACAATGCAGGAAACCAAAACGAACTGTAAATCTGCACGACATTTTTTTTTAATAAATGCTTCATAAGAAAAACAAAAGTTCTTTTCCATCCAGTCATACGCCATGCTTATTTTTTTTATTCCAACTCTTGTCAAGACAAAAACCCCAATGTGTTTCAGAGTTTATAAAATAGTCCATACAAATTTAGCTAATTAAGCATTTCTGACAGTTAGCGAAGACTAATGAGTCTTGAGATGACTGCCATCTTCCTCCTGGTCTGGTTGTTATCGTACTGACTTATTGCTGGTGAAGTTCTGCAGATTGTTACGAAGTCTTGAGGAAACATTAATGTAATTTAATCATTTATTTTTCACTATTTTACAACTGTTGGAAACTCATTCATTAAGCTTGATTATTCATAGTAACAACTTTATTTATTTTATGGCGACTACAACAGATGTCCACACATTTTTGCACCTGACCATCAGTAATGTGTGTGGGTGGAGCCAAACAAAATTGTAACCACACCCCTTTACAAACTTGACGAATGAGGATTGGGGATGCTCATGCTCATTTATGGTCCATTGAATAAAAGCAGTCAGTGCTGTGCTATTTCTGAATGGAGTTTATTTTTTAAAAAGCAAAAGCAATACACATCTATAAGCATTGCCTAGAAACCAGCTCAAATCGTGTTTGAGTTCTGGGAACTCAAGGTTGATTTGATCCTGGTGTATTTTTGTTGAACTTTCTGGCATGTCTTCTGTTAGTGTCTGGGTATTCGTTGTTGCAGTATTACGGCTTTTTTTTGCTTGGCAAGTCTTTTGATGTGCCGGTTCAATACCATCTTCTCTCTTCTTTCTAGTCATTCCTATAAGGCTTGCGGGTGTCAAGCACCTTGACGTTGAATATAAGGTTTCTGACATCATGGGAAACAGCAGCTTGTCATGGACCTGGGAACCTGACGTCTCATGGACGGTATCTCTGTGAGACACATGGGCGGATTCCTCAGCAGTCCCCTGGAGCAGTGATCCCCAAGCCGGGCCTTGGGGACCCACAGATGGTCCACGTTGTTTGCGGACTGTGGACGGTCTGCGGGGCCCTGTGGAAACACTGCCCTGGAGTGTGAGGGTCCTTTTTCTCCCAGTGAAATGTGGGAGCTGGTGGGAGTTTTACTACATAAAAATGTTCGGAGGGCAGAAGGAAAAATGATTGGATCAGAGAGACAACCAATCAGATTGTAGAGGAGGTGGGTCCAAGCAGGCAGTTCAGTTTGGATGTTCATTTTGATGCACTCGCACCTACATTCAGTTTCACAAGCCAAGTCACTGCGTAAGCCTGCAAACTCAGCTTGGACTGCATAGCAGAAGCCCAGACACTGACGTTAGACCGATGAAGAGGCGGCCTGTTCTTATCGTACATTTACCTGGAGCTCATTTGGCATCGCCCCCCACTGCCCAGTTTCAACGGTCTTGATGCGCCACCCCCCCCCTGCAGACCAACGCAAACATCTGTTGCGGAGACTTGGCACTCAGGAAACACGGCGATGGATCTTAGGATCAGGCCTGCGATTTAAACCCCCCCAACCCAGTCTTTTGTGAATGCGAATGGTTGTCTCATTTGCTGTTTCTCATGTTAATCCGGGAGACATCAATCTTCACTTGGCAGGATCCCACGTACAATACTGCAGAGACCACCCACAACACATGGGCGTGTGGACCACAGAATCTGTCAGCTACCCCCCCCCCAGGCCCCCAGCCCCTGGCATTGCTCAGGCTTCATACAACGGCATAGGACCCTGTGTGTCTTAACTGCAGGCCATTTCAGTATTAATAACTTCTATTAAATAATTGTTTCTCTATTTTTTTTTTTTAATCATGGATAATTTATATGCGCCATCCGCTTTGTTTTAAACATTATAGCACCATATTCATCATTATATTTTAAGAATGAAACTCCTATGAAAAACATAACAATCTAGCTAATTGTTTACCGAACCAGATTGTTCTTGGTTTTACGGGCGTCTGAGGGTGGGGTAAATTCAGCTGATGAGTACATTCATCTTTGCCTTATTAGCAGTCCTATGAGATGAGTTATGTTTTGTCCCATTTCCCATAGTCCTTTGCGTGACCCGACACGCATTCTGCTTTCAGGCATTAATTCCACTTGTGCTGTCAGTGAGACGACTGTTTTCATTACTTTCCACTGTTTTGTTAAACCCATCTCCAGTGCCGCCCTGCACGCCGCTCCCCCCATCCCCTGTCACATGCTTCTGTTTGCCCTCCTGCCCCCAGCAAATCTTCACTGTCTAACATCCCCCGATGCCCCAGCAACATTCTTTCACAGATTGCTGACATGTACGTCGCGCTTTTACTTCAGCCCGTTTCTCGGTTTTGTTTGACTGTATCCTACACTTGTTTTATAATTCTGCGTGGCTCATGTGCTCAACGGCTTAGTTCACTCTTTCTGTAAATACCAAAATAACCATCTCCACTTTTGTTACTTCGACTGATCCAATTTTCAGATGGTTAAAATCTTCAGATCTTTCAGATGAGGTTAAATTTCAGCACAGGTTCCTTTTTTTAACATTATCAGAGATGTTTTATGAAGTAATACTCAAAACGAGAAGGTGTTTTGATAGGCTACAGTGAAAACATGTTAGGAAATGGTATATTTCCTGGAACTCAGATGGCTTTTTTGGAAATTTCTGGTGGGATATGAAATCACGGGGCTTGGTCTCCTTTTCAGTCGGCCGTATTGAGATATTTCCATCCATCCCAAATCTTACTCACTGTGAAAACAGTTCAAGTGCTGGCACTCATCGTCACGGGGTGAGTCTGATTAAAGGGCTTTGTTTCCATTGTCTGGAAATAATGGCAGATGTATTGCGTTTCACGTCAGCCCCTATTAGGGCCACGAGATACCAAGTCTGTCTGGCCACAATGATCATTCCGTGAGCTTTGGGTTTCTCCGGCAGACACCCAGGGTGATGAAATGCTGAGGTTTCCCCCTTGGAAAAACCTGCCGTCCGACGAGGGCCTTCTAAACCTCAGGCAGGGCTTCCCTGCGACCCCACATCGTCCCCTGCCCCCATATCCCAGAGACGCTGACGAAGATGCCGGGTGGCGGATGCTTGCAACTCCGTGCTGCTGTGTCCTGCGGCCCGGGGGCCAGATTAGCTAGCTGGGCCGCTATCTGGCGTTGACAGTTCGCAGGGGTGGGTTTTTCCAGGGCCGCTTGGGGTGTGACAGAGACCCCATTTCCCTTCACACAAGGCCCCCCCTCCCTGGGTCTCACAGGCAGGGCAGATGGGACTTCTGGCATAACCAGGGACTCCCACGGGAATTAATTAGCTGATTCAAAGTTCAAGCGTATTCTACATTCAACAGCAACAAATAATTCTAACATAACTTTTAATACATGGATGTCCGTGTCTATCTACGTTGAATCTCTCTGCTATCATGTGAGACAATATCTCTGATTTTTTTTTTTCCGCAATTTTTTTCTTGAGCAACAGCTTGCACAGCTTAAGAAAACAAAGTTTTCTGGCACCTTCGACTGAAAACAACGGCCGTCCGAGTCTGCCGGGGGTCTGGGAGGGAAGATGGTGTTGAAATTGCAGACGGTCTGCGTCACATGGCTGAGACCCACGTAAGTGGCCCGTCTTCGAATCGGACCATGCATCATGCTGTGCGGCGCATTAAAAATATACCAGTGGGAGTGTGGGTTAGGATTCGCGCCAAGGTGCTGCCTCTTGCAGTGGCCTTGGATATCTTTCGTGTTAAGTGCCGAGGGATCTGGCTAGCTTTAAAGACAGTACCCAACGACAAGGCTATCGGGATGACCCTTGGAGGAGTTTTCGAGGAAACGGCATGCCAGAGCTGGTGATGGTGGGGCCGGGCTTTTCGGACAAACGGGACTGAAGGATACGTCTAGGGGTGATCTCTGCGGGGGGGGGGCGTGGTGCTGTCTACTGGCTCCTTTTGCTTGGCCTTGTTGTTGCAGCTTCTTTCTTTCTGCTTGATTTTAGGTCGTGCCTCTGCCGTGTGATCAATGGATGGATGGGTTGATCACGGATGGATCATGTATGGATAGATGGATGGATGGATGGATGGATGGATGGATTGATGGACCAGACCTTGTTAGGAATACATCTTACAGGCATGGCCACCTCCACTGAAGCTGTGGCTTCAAACAGCCCCGACAGGCTACCGTCCAAGACATCTGCGAACGGTCCTACAGCAAACTTCTGATCCTGTTTCAGGTTTTATCTCAGGGACAGATGTTTCCAATGCAGGGGAGTTTATATTGCATACCTTGAAAACTGGAGACACTTTCATGCGTAGCATAAACTTTCCTTCCAGGATGTGAATTAGCAACACCTTTCCTTATGTGTCGCTGATGGTCGAGAAATTACAGCTGCAAATTATGCACTCTGATACACAGAGAAGCAGAGAAGGAACTGAAAGGCTACAGTTATTGTCGAATGAACTTGTTTTTTAGAATTTAATGAGTACTTCTAAACTGCTTGTAGTTCTTGTTTTTTTATCCATGGCATCGATTTGCTTGTAACTTTACATATATTTTCCTGTCTGTTGAAACCGCTCTGGGTCTGTAGGATCAACAAGGCCGTAATTCTATCGTTCCTTTTGGGATCTTTAACCTGAATCCCTGTAGCCGCTTAAGGAACATACCTGAGCTCCAGGCCAACTTCGACCATCAAAAACGCTCCCCCCTCTCAGCGATACTGTCCTACGCTTCCTCTAACAGAAGCGAAATCAGCAGGAATCTGAATGGAAATCCGATGCCGATGTTTAGGTTATCATAGAAGCGTGGAATTGGGAAATGACCTATTACACGCTGACAATTTCAAGTTATTTCGCGTTATTTTGAGTAATGGAAAAAAATCATTTCACTTGCAGGTCCCATAAAGCTCAAACCACAGCTATAGATCAAGTGTTGCGACCAAAAACACTAGAACTGAAGTTCACCTGAACTGCTCTCTGTGTCCCAATCATATTCAAACCAATGGTCACCTTGATCACTGAAAGCAAGTGATTGGCTACATTTTTAGTGGTATGCAAATTAAGGGTGACATGTAAACATCAGGCGAGTACCAGCTTTCCAGGACCAGGTCAGCGATACAGTGTTGGCCAGCTGAGTATAGAGAGTTACAGTCTCAGCTGGTTGGTAGAAACAAAACCTTGATCTGGATTTGTAGCTTCAGGACCTGAGATGTCCGACACTGGTGATACAGAGTAAGGCAGGATTCTTCAGACTTTAGGAAAGGAGAAGCCTAGGTGAGAAGGATACATGCTTTTACTCCTTGGTTTAAATCCCAAGAGGGTCCTTGATGTTGTAACCTTAAGCAAAGTACATAATCTCTATCACTGCACTAGAAAATTCAGTTGTGTGAATGCGTAAAATTGTGATTATAATGATGATAAGAAGTAGGACAGACAGTGATTAACGGGTTTTCCTGCAGCTGAGGAGATTAGCTGTTGAGGGTTTGAGCCAAAATTTTTGACGGAGTAAAGTGTGAGTCAAGTGTGAGTGTATTCATTATAGTGTTTCTATAAAGGCCCACAGTTATACATCAAACGAATTTACATATTTTTTCAAGTGCATTTTTTCTGTCTGGATTTTTAAAAATCCCTTTGAAAAGTATGTCTGTTTAAAACAATACTTCACACTGGTTTGTTTGCTATAGATAAGTGGGCTCTCAGCTTGAGAGCAAACATCTTTCATTCATTTTCCAGGAATTCAGTTGTGTCATCCTAAAAATTAAGATACCAAGTAGGCTGCATAGCACATGAGGTTCTGTGTTAAATTACGCTGAATTCGAAGACCTGTGTCACCCACTTCTTAGCACTGAACTTCAGAGGCTAAGAAATGCATCTTATCCAGACTGATAGTTTTCACATTTCAAAGATTCCCCAGTAAGCGTTTGGTTTTCTCAGTAAGTGTGTCCCAAAGAGGAGATCATACGAACCATGTGCTTCACTATCTTTATTAATTATGTTATTACGACTCTGTCAAATCAGCATTTTTCACTTGTATTTCTGTTGATGCTACTCATGACGGCCCTAAGTGGTGGGTCCCATCTGAAGCGTCTCATGCCAGCAGGTGCTGATAGGGGCTGCTAACTCCGCATAACCCCTGGCACAGGTTTTGCCCAAAACCTCTGCCCTGGCCGTCTGAGCTGGGAATGAGGTGATTCAGGGATTCTGGGAAAAGCGTTTGTTCCGGCGCCGAACGTGCTCGATAGATGGACAACGTGACATGTTGCTAATCGTTTCGACACTGGAGGCAGGGCACCACGCCGGACGAATATGTTTATGTGAAGAATGTTACAAATGGCCAAGTATGTGTAGCTAAATAAATACACACATAACTGGCCGAAGAGCACGATTAATGACTGTGTGAGCAAAGAGTTTAACAGAAGGCGATTTATTGGAATACTTTTAATGCAATTAATTTGGATTTCTTCTGTTGACCCAGACTGGTCGTTTTCGGCATCGTTAATGAGGCCATCAAGACTCCAGAGATTAAACCTCGCCCTTCACAGGGCTGTAAGCAATCTGTCACATTTTTTGCAGCATGTAGCTTCTCGGCTTGCAAAGTTTACCCTGCTACCTGGAATTTAAACATTCTCCAGGCTGAGATAAGATTGATCAAAATTATAACAAAAAAGACTGCATCAGGTTAAGAATATAATATGATCAGCAGCTCCCTCTCGGGGATAATACCTCCTGTCTTTATCTCATTTAGGGAAATAAATATGGCACTATAACTAACCAAAAATTAGATAATGCAAATAATGAAATAAGTGTGGACTGTAGAAAGTAACAAGGGTTAATTTTGTATGTATTATCACAGGTGTACTCTGTCCCATCCTGCTTTTCCAGGGAAATCAAGAATTATTAGTGTAATGGTCAGTGCGAATATATGATTACACACCATCCATGCGTAAGTACTAAAATGAGGTGGCATGTTACATTTTAAGGTAATTTTTACGGCCTGAGTTCTGGGTTGAGACAAAGCAGACTGTAACCTTATATTGTTTTATTTAACCAGGACGTTTTAAGTAACCTTGAAGCGAAAGTGTCATTATTGTGGGCCTTATGCGACCAATTTATATCAAAAGTACGCTTTCCGAACTCCAGCAGAACAGAAATGTGTGCTGTGTTTGTGCGTTATAAATATATCTGTCTGGGTCATACATCTCTAAGACATGGGAATCTCCCCCCCCCCCCCCCCCCCCCCCAGATACATAAATACGGGTAAGTAATTATTTAGTTTTACTACAATGGTGCATTAAAAATATATATAATACAAAGGCCTCATCTTTCAGAATCAAACTCTCAGTTAAATGAGAGTTAAACTCTATTTGGAGTTGTGTTAGTTTGTAAAAATAATTACAATGCGTAATAAAATTGTGAATGAGTGACTGAAGTGGTCTTTGATCATGCTTCAGCTCGTTAGCAATCGACTTGGAGATTGCACGCTGTGATAGGCAGCTAGGTAACATGAAGGAGACCGTTCTTTATCTGAGGCATAAATCCGGGAAGCCCTGTGTGGACCATATATCCCCATTCATTGCGGCAAGGTTCCTACGCATGTTCAGTCAAATAGCCGCACACTAGGGGCTACGGTTTACTGAGCCCCTGGACCATGGGAGGAAACCCATTAGAAAATGAGAGGAATGTGCAATCAGACAGAGCTGTGGCCAAATATAAACTCAGAGCGATCTGGAAGTAAGAGGAGGTAGAGCAGCCCGCTCAGCCACTCATGTGTTGGGGGGGGGGGGGGGGGGGGACACATGAATGCACGGTAATTCCAACAAAACATTCAAGTCCGGAGGCCCCTAGAATATACATTTCATTGTTTCCAGTTCACGTGCTAACTGGACTTCCCCATTGGTGCAGCCTTACATTTGTTCCTGATTAGCATAAACGAACGAGCAGTGAATGGCAGAAGAGGGATTAGCGGCGGAGTCGGAGCGGTCTCGACGTTCTTCGCTCTCACGCACGCGTCGTCTTTGAGGCGACCCGCGCACGTCTGGCATGAATTAGCTACCCGGAGCCTGACGTCATGGCGACGGTGTGGCACATCAGGTTCCTCTATCGGTTCCTCTATTGGCACAGGTGTGGTTTGCTAGCTGAATGGTTATTAAGCTGTCACCACTTTACCTCCAAGGTGGGACTAATAATTCCACCCCCCCCTTCCCCTCAGCAAAGTGGTTCTTAGGCTTGAGAGGCAGTTCAGGGGAGGTAATGTTGCTTAAACATTCGCAGCCGCTGGTAAGCTGGGAGCAGAGGCAAACGGAGATTTAAGACATGCCCCATGTGGCGGAGGTGAAGGCGAAAGAAAACCTCGCTACCTCATCGGATTAACACAACTCGATTACTCTGTGAAACATGAAACAGGGGGAGAGATCTCCAAATCAAGTAAACCGAAGCTCTCTCCAATTAAACTGTTTAATTCCAACAATTAAGATGAATGAGAAGTAATTACCACATATTTCGGTCTCTGACTTTTTGTCGGTGGTTTCTTTTTTAGCTTTTTATACACACAGACTGGTTTCCATAGCAGCAAGAGTTACGTTAATCACTGTCCGTACCTCAAAAACAGGAGAGAAAAAAACGATCAGACACTATTGAAAACCTATGGTTTTCAAATTATAGGGTTTTACTTGAAATATTACCATACACTTATTTTTTTACCATATTTAAAATTTGGCTCGGTCTGTGAATGTTCCACCTACGAGAAAAAAATACGGCTTAATAGCTCACGTATTTTTTTCTAAAAGATTTATGTTATCGTATTTGAGACTAAGAAAATTAATGACCACAGAATGTAAAATTATGCGTGAATTCTGGATCTTCGGACACCCACATGCTTATTATTTATTTGCCGCCATCTGTGAAATATTAATTTGTATCATTCAGGCATGACACGCTCACAGGGTTAATGAAATCAGCGTAATCTGCTAATAATTACACCCGAGATTTCCCGGCATCGAAATGCCTGGTGGCCGTTGGCCATTGACCTTTCAGGGGGCGCCATCTAGTGTCAGCGCTGTTAAATGAACGTGAATCTCTTACACGCTGTAGCATTTTTCAGGCTGAGAAAACAATAAAGAAAACGTAAATTTGTAACCGGCAAATTGAAACTACTAAATCATTTTAAACATACAAAAATAGCACAATACAAAGGCTGCTACCATTGTGTTAGCAGTTTTATTAATAATGCATTAATCTTAATATAAGAATCGCCGAAACCTGGAAACAGAATGTCCTCACAATGTGATGAAAACATGATATCTTGTCCTTGTGGGGACAATTTCTTAGTCACCACAAAAGGGATTTTTAAAAAAAAATCTGTGAATGTGATCCAAAAACTAAAAATGCCAGAACTCATATTTTGTTTGGTTACTTATGGTTAACGTTAGGGCTGGGTGGGGGGTAAGGTTGCCATTTTGGAATTAGGGTTATGGCCATAGAAATAAATGGAGAGTCCCCACAAAGATATGAGTACAAGTGTGTGTGTGTGTGTGTGTGTGTGTGTGTGTGAGCGGGTATACCTATCCTTATGGGGACACAATGTCCCCATAACGTGATAATTTGTTTTCCCTTATGGGGACCGGTTTCCTGGTCCCCATCAGTGAAAACTCTATTTTATAAAAATCAGTGACTGCTATGAGAAAACTAAAAATGCAAAAACTCTTGTATTTTGCTTGGTTACTTATGGTTATGGTTAGGGCAGGGTGGGGGTTAAGGTTGTCATAGTTAGCATTAGCATTTTTCCCATAGAAGTGAATGAGCGGGCCCCATAAGGATAGGTATACCCTACATGTGTGTGTGTGTGTGTGTGTGTGTGTGTGTGTGTGTGTGTGTGTGTGTGTGTGTGAATTGAGAGAGAGAGAGAGAGAGAGAGAGAGAGAGATGTATGAGGACTGAGATTTCCACAGAGGGAAACAGCTTTATGACGGTTCCGAGAAGTTCTGGTGGAGCATTGGAGAGACGCTGAAGGGGTCAGGAAGATTCCACTCGCCATGGTGGGTTATACAGACAGGGGGGTGCAGGAGGCTGCTGTACTGCAGATGATTAGAAGAAAGAAAACCTGCTTTTGATTAAAAGTGTCAGGCGTGGGTGTGGAGTGGGGTTTTTCAAGAAGAGAAATGTTGATCATTTAGTTTGCTCCTCCCCGGATTTAAAATGCAGTGGATTTGGGAAACGGCTCGCGGCCGTCAGGAACCATGACAGGTGCTTTTCCTGAGTGCAGGTGACCCGCATAGATGCGACCATGCGGCCAAAGTCAGGAACCACGACAGGTGCTTTTCCTGAGTCCGGGTGACCCGCGGAGATGCGGCCAGAATCAGGAACCACGACAGGTGCTTTTCCTGAGCGAGGGTGACCCACGGAGATGCGACCAAGGCAGCCGCTTGTCTCAGCGCCGAGATCGCAGTGTGCCGCCGTCTCCCCATTTCAAGGTTCATTTGGCCATTTTTACTGTTTTATTTGACTCATTCCAGGTTGGCGGGACACCTGCTATGTGTTCCCCAGCAACCTCCCCCACCCCGTCCCCGTCTCTTCCATGCTATGTGAGTACCAGGGCCAGCTGGCCCCCCATCCTGTTACTCACATGGAGAACATTCACATGGGTCTTTCCTGCAGCTTCTCACCTCACCTGACCCCAACATCTTCTCTGGAAACTGTAGCAAGGCAAGCGGGGGTGTGTGTGTGTGGGGGGTGGGGGGGGGGTTGGTTTGGGGGTGCGGCTTGGGCAAGAAGGAGCATGGTTCCTTTTTGGGTGATTGACAGCTGGGTGCGGGGGGGGGGGGGGGGGGAGGTGGGCGGTTGGTTCGTTAAAAGAAATATGGGTGTTGAGAGAAAGACTTCATAACCCACTGTGGGTGGGATTGTGGTGCTTTGTCAATCACTGGGAGGCGTAACCCTGTGCTTATTGGCTCTCATTCTCTTAAGAGGCAATGACTGACAGCATGTTCCACCTATCTTAGGTTTCAGGTTTTCAGCCCCTGTTTCTCCCATTGCTGTGAAAAACCTGAACAAGACCTTCGCTTGGAGGGATCAACCTGTGGATTCTAGGTTAGCAAGGTCTGACTAGGCCTCCCTCCGACTCTGATGGAGACCTCAAGGTAGGTACGACAAAAAGAGGCCGAAGATGAAGAAAGAGACAGAGAGAGCTACAAAAAGAAAGGAAAATGAGAGGAAGGTATGTTCGGTACCAGGGTATGAAGCAGGCTACCAGACCAACAAGGCTTGGAACGGGATGGCAGTGAGGGCACAGGGCCGAAAGCGAGACCCTGCGACACTTCAAAGTGCCACGGAGGTCTGACATCACGCGAGGCGTGCGGCATCCCCCGGTCGGGCCGCCCGGCTGTTTGGCTCCACATCTCTCACTTCCAGATCGACTGGCTGGAAAAATAAAGAAAAATAATCTCACTCTCTTATTTCCCCTTCTCTCTCTCTCTTTTCATTCTCGATTAACAGGCTCGTTGGAGATGTGGGCTTCCACCAGATGTGGTAGCACTTACTCCTACCTGAGAATCCAGGGGTGCTTGCATTCAAGGTCACGCCGGGGGCTGCTTTAGTCATTGCTCAGCTGCCCGCCCGCCCTCAAAGATCTTCACCTAATTGCTGATGGATGTTTCTTGTTACGTTTTGCCCACCCCCCTGCCCACAGGGTGATGCATATGCAGCATTGCGGCCATTTCCGTTTTCATGTTTTTCTCCCTCCCTCTCGCTGATGTTCTCCTCGCTGGGCTGCTAGGTGGGATCGCTGGCAGCAGACTGCGCTTCCCCTTACCTCCCGACACACAACGCACCAGGCCCACGTTCGCCAGGCCCAGAAATCCAAGGAGTGGGATTCAGGTCCGGGGGGCAGGGAGTAGGGAGAGACGGAGTTTCGGTGGAAAGCTTCTCCGAGACATCAGCTCCGGTCACATGCAACCAGAGACACTTAAGCAACTGGAACTTTCGTTTTTTTGTTGTCTTTCAAACACATTCATTTTAGTTTTAGCTAGGAAGGCTATAATGATACATTTGTCGCATTTGTGTCCAAGTGCATGACTTGCGAAACCGCTGTATAATCGCCATCTATTCTCAGGTGTATTGATGTTAGTGGATATGGTAATACATCAAAAATTGAATTAGAAACCCCGCAAACAAATATAGTCCAGCCTTCTGCATTGTGACTTTCTCTATCACGGCTTTGATACAGCACAGATATAATAAATGATAAATTAAATGGTTTTGCAGAAACCACCAACACATGAAGGCCAGCAGAAAACACACAAAAAGTTTATTAACTCTTGAATGCATACAGTTTATATTCGGCGCAGGTTTGTAAATGCCTGACGTGCTCACGGCTCCTTCTCACCTGATCTTACAGTGATCTTTGTATCTCGCATTTCTAGTACATTTTCACAAAAAAAAGTGATTTTTCCAGATCACAGGGGGAGGGGGGCTGCGACCCTTAACCCCTGCGATGCGGGAGGGTCGACTGCAGCGGGGACATCTTGGCATTACTTCAGACAAAGGGAACATTTTAGCAGACGTGAAACACATTCATTGATGAGTTAAAAATTCGCTGAGAAGTTAGTGTTAGCCATAAGTTACCATACGCACTGAGATAATGAAAATCCAGAGACATTCATTGACCTTTTTCTTGTATTACTGGTTGTTAGAAGTGACTTATGAGAATGAAATGAATCTTAAAATGGCAAAATGACTCTTCTATGCTGACTCGTTTTCCTGTGCTGATATCACATCCATGCCAGCGATGGAAGGTCTCAGCAGATCTTTGAAAACATTTCGATAGTCATAAGGCGACCGTCAGATTTCTGACTGGTTCTTCATTCCAAACTCAACTGCATGATGAATATCAAGTTTATTATACAGTCTGAAATGTTACAGTATCGTTGCTGTACTCACTCTTAGAAAGATCAGAAAGGGCAGGTTCGGAAAAACGCTTCACCGATCACAGTCCTGGAATTTTCTTGAATCCAAGCACATTCCCAGCCCAAAACGTGGGCCAACCCAATTAAACATGACACATTTCCATTCAAAATGAGCATGCATATTAAAAACATTGCATCCTATTATGGAAATGTTTAGGGAAAAATGATTCCTAATCAGGTAAAGTCGTTAAACATATTGTATGCAACGGCCGTCTAACAGTACTTTTATTTTGTCAAAAGGCAAGATTCTGTTCTTGTGAGAGTACAGTGAATATTTGCCCGCCTGCCCTCCGCAATCTTAAATTTTGGATTGCATAAATTAGGTTTTTGCCATCCTATTCATTTGACTTCCTCTGCGGATCCCTGGAGTCTGGCTCCTCCCAAAGCTTCTTCCTTCTAGGGAGTTTTTCCTTGCCACTGTTGCCTCTGGCTTGCTCACTGGGGGTTCTGGGCAGGGATAATGTGAAGCGCATTGAGACAACGGAATGTTGTGAAAATGCGCTATACAAATAAAATTTAATCCAGTGTAATATTACCTTTCCATTTCCTGCGATTGACAGCACTGTTATGTGTGAGATATGTGTTGTGAAGTGTGTTGTGAAGCCACGAGGCTGTCAGTGTTGCAGTACTGACAAATTCTCAGAAAAGCAGGGGAGATGCAGGAGAAAGAGTCTCAAAGTCACACCCCTTATAGGAGACGCCCCTCTCTGGACACGCCCCTCTTTGGGACACGCCCCTCTCTGGGACACGCCCCCTCTGACCGCTGCCCACAGGGGCTTTCCACTGGGGACTACTGAAGCCAGATGCTCCCAGGGCAGGCCCCCAGATCCAGCGTGTTTACAGCGGAAAGGCTGTCCAGCTCTAGCATTCCTCTCCCACCGCCAACATGCCAGGCGGGCTCTGGGGCCAGGTGAGGCCTTCGGGAAATTTAAACTGGAATTATGGCCTCCAAAGATCCATTTTACACACACACACACACACACACAGTTGTGTAATCATATCTTTTTGGGGACCGCTCATTCATTTCTATGGGGAAAATGCTAATGCTAACTATGACATAACCTTAACCCCCACCCAGCCCTAACCGTAACCATAAGTAACCAAACAAAATACAAGAGTTTTTGCATTTTTAGGTTTCTCAGTGCAGTCACAGATTTTTATAAAATAGAGTTTTCCGATATGGGGACCAGGAACTCATAAGGTACAAAAACAGGTATTTATCACATTGTAGGGGCATTTGGTCCCCACAAGGTACAATAAGGTATACCTGGACCACACACACACACACACACACACACACACACATATTTTCCCCTAGTGTCCACACAATTTCATTTGATATTAAACGCCCTGTTGATAAAATCACCAAACCAACGGAGGACAGGATAGTGAGATCACGGGAGAATCGTAAAACACGACAGCATTCCTTGCCGCAACTAAACTGCTTCACCAGCTGACGTTGCCACCCAGCTCCAGAGCCTTTACTACAGCAAGACTCGTCAGTGGGATTTGCTACGGAGTCAATCCAACCGCAAAAGCAGACTGACAGCCATCTTCCTGCTACAAACCCCCTGTCAGTTCCGTTTTTTGTTTTGTTTTTTTAAATCTGCGATGATTACTGCAGACTCATTCGGGCTTTGAAAAGGAAACCTCTGATTTATTTGCATTAGATTTTAATGCCCAGGGGTACGTTCATATCTGCCAATCAACCATGTGTCAAGTCATTCATGCATAGAAAATAAGGAAAAGGAAGAAGCTAGTGAAATGTGCATTTCGAGCATGATTCTCATATTTCCTGTAGAGCTAATCTTCACACTCGGCGAACTTAAAGGCAGTTCTTCAGTGTCCGCAGAGACACAGTAATGACAGAAAAGTTTGTTTGCATTAGCAGAGGGTAGAGCGCCACCCGCTGGACAAACCTGTGCTTCTCACTGCAGATGTATCTGTGACCCGAGTGGATGTACCTCATTCATTACCAGATTTAGCACCGCGGTGCTTTCACTCTGCCACGAGAGGAAATGGTATCTGTTAACATGGGGTATGTTCCAAAATCGTCACAAGTCCGCTCATTGATAAGGTTCAGTCTGTTGGCATTTTTATTTTTAGCATGTTCAGAGCATTTTTGGCAGTGCAACAGTCAACAAAGCCAACCGACGCGTCAAACCGTATTTGACTTACAGCCGTCTGACATACTAAAGCCCTCTGAACATAAGTTTTCATTCTGTGTGTGGTCATATAGTCATTCTTCACATCGGAAACCGGCAGAAGCAAAAACAACTCTTCGCGTGCGTTCAGGCTCTTCCCCACAGCTTGGCATGGCCTTCCTAACTCCGTGCGATGGCTTATTTACGAGATGTTTGTGTTTCGTCTTTTCTATTTCCATAGTGTCTACAGTACCCAGCTATACTTTCAATCCTGAGACGTAAAAAAATCCTGTTTGGCTGCTGGGTAATATTTTGGGTTTAGGATTTGATTATGGTTCTCGATGCTGGGTCATTCTAAGCTGGGCGAGCTCGAATTCGAACGTCATTAGTGAGTGCCTTTAATGAGTACTTCAAGTTAGGTTGCACCTAAACTTATGGCAGACTTGGGTGGACTAGTTCTCCTCAGTGAAAGATAGCCGTCGGAGACGGATTGCGTTGCCAGAATGTAGACACTGTGCAGAAGTGGTCTGCACTGCATGCCATAGTTTGATTGCTATCTAGAAAGCAAGGTTCAAGACATAATGTTTAAATTACACCGGAATATTTCCAGAGGTTTCACCAAGAAGGAAAAACAATGTTTGATTCCCTGACACTATCTGTCTGCTGGACAGTGACCGTGCTCCCATGTCATCCGAGTTTCCCCAAAATTAATATGCATATTTTATATATATATATATGTATATAAGTATAAAGTTAGTTAACGGCTACAATATTTTTTCATACCTCTTTCAAACAAGGAAACCTCTAGGTTTTATAACAAGCAGAAGTATTCTGGCAAACACACACACACACACACACCTGCAGCATGTCAAATGGAGATCTCTTGCAGGAAAACACCATAATTGCACCCAGCTGTATCACAGTTCACGCTACAGTACTTCATCCACAGCTCTGTTTTTAGTATTTTATTCAAAAACACGTAATAACGTAATGTAATAGCATGTTCGGTGCTATAGCAAAAATATTCCAAATGTATCTGGATTATGATTCCTGATTAATGCATCGTGTACACATTGTTTGTGGTATGTAATCAATCAGGGGATTAAGCAACTAATTGCTGGAAATTGAACCCAAATCTTAAAGAATATAGAAGCCAAGTCCTTTTCCCCCAAAATGTTACTTTGGAACTAAAGACAATGCAAATGTTATCAATTTATTAGCTGACTGTCCTGCTAAGCCCGACTCTGCGTTACGTTATCAGATACATTTACTAAAACTGAATTCTCTTCTTGGGGAGACGTAATTTTGCTGTGTGGCTTCTGACCCAAACTGAAACAGCTGATGACTGGATATTGGATACGCTTCAGAGATGGAATTTTATCTTCATTGTACTTTCTGATAAAGCATGGGGTGGTCTTTGCTCTTAACCTTGCTGGGATAATGCTGGCCAGGCTCGGCAGCTGCAGGATTGTGGGTTGGAGTCTGACACCATGGCTCTGTGACTGACATACGCAGGGGTTACGTGTCACAGTCGTTTAGTAACTTATACAAGTTGTGTTTGAGTGTTTTGAAGGACTGGTGTGCAGTTCAGGTTCTGTCGCACTGTACCCTCCACGATTCAATCCACGATTCAAATTACTTCAACCCTAAAACCACAGCGTACCCTATCCCTAATCTTTCCTTACCCATTCTGGGACTGCTTCCTCATACTTGGGCCTCTTTTGCTTAATCCCAGTTATTTAATTCCCATCCATCCATCCATCTCCTACCGCTTTTCCGGGCCGGGTCGCATGGGTAGCAGTCTAAGCAGGGAAACCCAGACTTCCCTCTCCCCAGCCACTTCATCCAGCTCCTCTGGGGGAATCCTGAGGCGTTCCCAGGCCAGCCGAGAGACATAATCTCTCCAGCGTGTCCTAGGTCTTCCCCGGGGCCTCCTCCCAGTGGGACACGCCCAGAACACCTCGCCGGCCACCTTACGGCCACAGCTCCGGTCAGCCGCCTCCACAATGGAAGTGCCCCCCTCCTCCCCCGGAATATGGGAGAAGTTCTGCTGGAGGTAGGAGTTGAAGCTCCTCCTGACAGGGGATTCCACCAGAAGTTCCCAGCAGACCCGCACTATACGCTTGGGTCTGCCATGCCTGACCGGCTTCCTCCCCCACCAGCAGAGCCAACCGATCGGTTGACATTTAATTCCCCATTAATGCAATTTATTGACTAAGGAGTGATCTCATCTCGTCATCAGAGCCTAATTGTATTGTATTTTGAAGCTTTGAAACAAATCGATGCTTGCGGCTGCCGAAATCGATGCTTACGCCAAAAATGATGTAACAGTACAAATGATCAGAGACGTCAGTTGCTGGGCATCATCATGGGAGCAAAGACACCTTGATGAATTATGATCTTGTACCAGGGGCATGACGGTGCTGACCTAAGTGAATCTTCTACCAACCCAAAAGACACAGACTAAATTTAACCAATCATTACTGATTTGATAGAATCGTCCCAGAACTATTACGCAAGACACAATTTGAACACTGGTCCCCGCCCAAGACAGCCAAACAGCCCCCCATGATGCCATACTGGTTCTTTTGTGAATTAGGGTCGCACTTTTTGTTTTCTAAATTAGATTCTGTGATCGAGGAGCCAAATGCGAGCATAATATCATACAGAAGGAAGGTCGTGTTTTTCAAAACCCTGCGAAAAAAAAACATGATTTAAGCGGTTTGACATTCACTCCATGACACCTCAGTCTGGTAAAGAAAACAGCAGCGTCCACTATCACTTCTTTGTTATTAACATAACAGTTGCATCCCAGCATGTTGTTACGTGACAATGAGTCACTCGCTCCACATTCTCTTTTTCCAAAATCATTACTTTTATATCCTTTACACGGGATTTCACATTATATGCGACAAGGAAATGTCGTTTTAATGAACTTGTGAAAAATATACTGTTTTAATACAACATGAAAAGACTGTATTTCAACTTGAAGGGAAAAGGGAGAAAGTAAGGATGGATTCTGAATATTCTGGATTACCTCTTTACCTTTGGAAAAAGCTAGCACGTAGTCCTGTAGGGAACGAATTTTCTTTGCGCTCCGGTTACTAACTGTAAACGCAGAAATTTAGCTTTTAACGGCTCCAGGCAGAAAAATGTCATTCTTCCCAAGAAAGACTCACTCCTGTAGAAATAATGTTCCCGTAATTAGATAGCTTAATCGTTTCTCATCACTTTCAGTTGGGCTGATTTGTGGTTTTAAGCATTGCCCTGTCATACACCCATTTTCAGAAATTTGCTTGACGTCAAATATAAAACAATGGGACAGCATGTGGCTACAAAAGTGATTATGGGATTCGCTGAAAAGCAAAACGTCCGACATAAAAGGTTACTTTCAAAACCCTTAAGTGTGTGTTCTTATTAGTGCTAAAATAAACTAGTCGTTATATTGTAATAAATACATTGTTACGGTGATAAACCCCTGTACATAGATAGATAGGGATTAGTTTTCAGAAATACTTGACGTAGAACTTCTATATTCTTTCTCGACTCTTATTCTGGTGTGTTTTTAAAAAAAAAAAAAAAAAAAAAAAAAAAAAAAAAAAATTCTGCACTACTCAATGGAGTTCTCAGAGATAGTATTCATAGCTTGGGTCCTTATTGAGCTAGCATCGGAAATTCATTGCAGAGTCTCGAAGCACTTATGTAAGTCGCTCTGGCTAAGGGCGTCTGCCAAATCCTGTAAATGTAAATGTAAATGTAAATGATTAGTCTTCCCTCGTTTTGATTGGTCTGACCTTCTTTTTGATTAGGAATTTTTATATATTATTCCAAAAGCTCTGTCTTTAGCACTGTGAGATCTATCAGCATTGTTTCATGAAAATAGCTGTCCCTCATTTCAGGAGCGAACGTGCATACTCCACATCTGAATGGCATATCGCCCTAACCCTAACCCTAATCACTACAGCAAAGGAGGAATCCGGAACACGTGCATTCATACAGCTCTGTCAATATTGAAGTGAACGTTCTTGACAAGAAGGTGTGGAAATATTCTGTGAGGCATGCCGGCCCACTTTATAGGCCAGTGGTTCTTAATCCTGTTCCTGGTGCCCCCCCCCCCCCCGCCAGAATAATTTCATTCCAACCAACTCTGCTTTCAACCTACCACATCGATTATCAGGCTATTATGGACCATCTGAGCTTAATTAAGGTAGGGATGGGATGAAAACATTCTGGCAGCGGGACGTCAGGAACTGGGCTGAGAACCACTGCTACTGGTGACGTAGGAATCGCCTAGGGCGTTATTTTATTTGGGGGTGCAAATAAGTGAGTAAAAAATTTTTTAGAAGAAATACATTCTGTCACATTACAATTATTTACACTAGTTTTAGCATTTCGCCGCTATTCTTGTGGAATAGAAGTGAACTAGCTACTTAGCGGCCAGATACAGTACATTACTACAGTAATGTCACCCAGATCTCACCGAGGGCTTCAGGACACCCAGGGTCAGCCCTGCTGTGAGGTCAGGAGCCCGGCAAAGACACGTCAGGGAGAGCATTCCTGCTACACCTGCATGGCCACCAGGAATCATGTCAACACGGAAATGGCTGGCTTTTCCCAAAGCAGTGACGATGAAGCACGGGACACGTGCACTGAGCTCAGCAGGTGGTGTCGGACAGCTGCACTCTGTGAGAAGCCCATTGGCTGTGAGGAGGCTGCATCGGAAAGATCTTCTAGCAAATGTGAATCTGCTTTTTTGAGAATTACATCATTTGGCAGCTACAAAGTGATGACACTACATATTTTACATTTTTTGCTGAAAAGCCATAGTTTTACAGTTTACATTTTGATATAGTTTTAAGGTGTTTATTTATTGTTATATGTTTGCTTACATAAAGTGTAAAGTTTAAATTGTGTTAACAGTGAATCCACATTTTAGTATTCACTGGCAGTTTTAAATTTGTGCAAGTGGATTGAAATTTATGTAAGTTGAATAACTTTATTAGATATAGGTGCATTTGGTATCTGACCTACCTAGATAAATCGTTTACAGAACACACCTGCCTTAATTCTAAGCTGCATCATCTCCTTAAATAAACCCTCATTTTCATGGATGGGTGAAATTTAAGCAGTATGGATTTAAAAATATAGCTTTCTGTCTGGTACACTGCAAGTATTGTTTTGCCGACATGGATTTGGATAAATGACAGAACCATGTTTTATTTTCCTTCACTGGATTAGGCCAGTGTCAACCACACTAATAAACCACCTCAAAAATGTTATTACCCTATTGTATCAACTAAATCTGTCACCACAATGTGAGGCAGTGAGGATGGAGAAGTATATCAATGTTACGGCATAGTCGGGGTGTATACAGCAGCTGATTGGCCCTCTACCCTGTCACTCACAGGGTCAAAACATATCATTGGCTAATGATAAGCTTGGCCTCTCTGTATGAATTATGGTCCCTCCTTCCTTCCACTTCCTACTCCAAATGCACAGCTGAATGCCAGAGAGCAGTCTTTCCTGTTTGCCTCAAAATGCTAAGCCATGACCCCCCCATCTATAGATTGTACTGCATTACATTGGTAGCCATATAGATGACATGGGTGCTTGAGGGACGATGTTCTTCAACTTAAGTCAAATAAAGCTTCATTGACATCCCAGCAATAGCATTCCTGTTTAACCCACAGGGCAATGTTCATGGTAGGATAGACATTACTGTGCCATAGACAGGTTTTTGGAAATAATTTACCTTCTATCGGAATACTTCACAAAATTATACAGATTATTAATTACTCTTAAAACCTCAGCATCTGCACGTGTGCTTTCACGCAAGTTCTCAAATTACTCATGGACTTCTGAGAGAAGGCAAATAAGGAGAGATGCAGACACAAATTTGTTATAAACACGGAAAACATCGGAGACACATTAATAAGTGTTAAACATCTGGACTGAGACGAGACCTCCAAATGCCGGGGGGGGGGGGGGGGGGGGGGGGGACGACGGGTGCAGGCAGAAGCAGACCACTCCTACTGCGAAAGCAAGCATGACCTGGGGGACGAATATTTCAGGAGGTGGAAAAACTGTGACACCGGCTTGAAGGTGGAGAAGCTGACGGAATCAATTAAAAGGTATGGGAGTTAATGCATAGATATTGCGTCGTAAATGTCAACGAATGCAAACAGCAGCCCCGCGACCCTTAAAGGAGACCTGCCAACAGAAAATCTGACACACCACACAGCTGACCCAGACCACGAAGGTTGTCAACCTAAATATTTAGTTGTCAGGGAATGTATAGAACAGAATTTTACTCCTGAAGTCATAAGGTATGGTTCGCTAATGACGCTAATAAATAAAATTAAATAAGAACTGCTGAACCTGACATGATAGACAATGTTAAGATTGACAACCCAAAATATTACATCAACATTAGATGAATAACTGTACTTACAGTTTTACAACCATGTTGTTTTAATCATATTTTGATTTACACATCTGACAGAAAAGTAAATCAGAGTCAAAGTCATGGGACAGATCTGCATCCCAGTCACGGCGTACCCCTGAGAGATAGGGGGCGCTCTTTGTTGCCTGGGATAGACTCCAGGGCCCTTCATGACCCAATACACAATATGAATGGATGGTCGGATGGATGGATGGATGCAATAATAACATATATATTTATTAGCTTTGGAATGCATGCTGTCTTTCCATCGGAATTGGCCGTTTTGCTTGTTCCCTGAACATATTTCATGATCTATGCTGGGGGAATGGGATTTGGGAGAAAAATATTGGTACCCCTAGATGACCTTTGGGGTTCTGAAATAGACCCCGGCTTTCATGAAAGGTCCCTGGAGAAACTGACAGTTAGGTGAGAGAGAGAGAGAGAGAGAGATCGGCATCCTCTGGTAAACACAGAGAGGAAGGTGGACATGAACAGAGGAAGAGGAACAAGGAGCCACTGGCTCGGCTCCCTCCACCCTGCTTCGCGGCCAAGGAGTTTGCCTTCTATCCCTCCTTTACGCCAAGGCTACGGGAACACCCCACGGTCATATTTATCACCGAATGGGGTCAATTAACAGTATTTCCATGGAAGTGGTCTGCAGAATTAATGGTACGCTCCAGTGAGACTGGGACTAGGAAGATGGGGGTGGGGGGGGGGGGGGGGATGACGACAAGTGAGAAATCACAGACTCTCCTCTCCTTGAGGACAGTGAGCTCTCCACTCATAACGCAGGTGCAGGAGAAGCAAACAGCCACAGAGAAGGTCTGGAAACGGGGCGTTTCGGGCCGCAGTGGTAGCTGTACAGCTCCCGTCGCAGTTATCAGGGCTGCGGCGCCGGCAGTATCAGAGGAGGACGGACTTGGGACAGACGTGCAGTCAGCCCTTCCTGAAGTTCCAGAAAATCCATCCATTGATCTTCTAGCCACTCGTTCTGCTGATGACATCCTAAGATAGCATACATAGCACTATGTATATATACAAGGTGGGCCAAAAGTAGGAATACACCGTTTTTATTTTACAAAGCAAAGGTTCTATTTTACAGATTGAAGTTTTTATTTTACAACTTTACTTTGAAAAGTAGCTACAGAGTTTTCATTTTGCAGTACCGATTGCGTGATGCTTAGTCTCTCGGGTGCTTAAAATGTCCTTCGTCAGCGTTGGTCCATTCCTGGTGCAGGTCTCTGACACTGTGACACGCTTTAGCACACAAATCCCAGTTAGCCTCAATGTCCACAAATGCTTGTGAGATGAGCTACTTCAATTCATCCACTGTCCACCTGTAAAAATTTTTGGGGATCTGAGGAAATTGTTAGATTTTATTGTGCTGCTCTTAATTTGCACATGTTCTTGTCACGATCCGTGTTGAACGGGTGATCGCTCGGGCAGGCGAGCGGGCAAGAAGCAGGCAAGGCAAGCGGAACACGGGAAAAACGGATTTATTCTGGATCGGGACGGGCAGGACGGAACACTGGTACTGACGCTCACAAACATCAATGACAGACAATGAACTGAAGCAAGACGGGGACTGAAATAGACAAGACAACAGGGTACAGCTGGGTTCAATCAGGGAAGCACACGTGGATAATCAGGGGGCGTGGCACACACGAGGATCGGACGAGCCGGGAATGACAGTTCTAATGTTAAATTAATTTTTTTGTTCTGTACATATACACTTAATACCCATATATATAGCTCTGAACTTTTCCTTTGACTGCCTAAAACCCTTGCTCAGTATGATATATAGTCTACATGTCTTTCTGCAGGCATATTTTGATTCCAGGGGTGTGGCTAGACATAAAGCTCTACGGGGGCACAGGCTCCTCCCACCCTGCATCACCTGTATGACGTTACATTAGTTAGCTAGTTTGCTTATCACCAGCTGCAGCCAGATCTTACCTCCCTCACCCTAATTTCTCCTTTGCTTCCCTGTCTCTGCTTTGTCCGAAGAATGTCCATATATCTATCTACAGAAGTCATTCAGTAACGTTTTAGTACTTTACCAAACCTGAATTCTAAAACTGCACTCAATTCCATGCGCAGCACGTGGATAGCTGCATGCATGCACACTATAGTTTACCTGCTGTAAAGAATATGTGCGCTTTGCTGTTTTTGGTTAAAACTTTCTCGCTCCAGTTTAGAGTAGTAAAACATCCGCTCTTTTTCCGATATTATCAATCCAAATTAATGCACTGCCAAATAGATTATTTTGTTGATGAAAGCTGAATGTGAGGTTTTACTGGGCCATAGGACATAAGTACTGGGGCACGTGCCCCATTCCCTGATATTCTAAATGTTTATGATTTTTTTAGTGGTTTCTCTGTAAAGACAGAGCCGTTTCCTGCAGTAGCATGCTAACAATGGTCCATTGATTCCGAGCCTTATTGGTGTCTGGGATGCACAGTATCCACTCGTTCTGGATGAAACGCTCATCTGGAATTTTGATGATTTGCAATTCCTGACTATTATCTTCCTACTGTTCCCGGCGGTGTCAAGTCACAAATAATTCCGCGCATCTGAAATCCCTCCATATTATGCGGTCGCAGTAATTGCGGCGATCTCTAAAGGCTATAATACAGGCCAACTCTTCCTCCCAAGTTCCACGGTTTGCCGATTTGAGTCCACCGGTGGCCATTGGACTGGAGGAAACCTTGTCATTTCAAGAAATCAAGCAAGTGATTAGTTTGTTTTAGGCCAACAAGAGTTTAGAGTGTAAGAGAAAACAGGGACCCTCGCTATCCTTTGGCTATCAATGTCTGGTGTACACAGTGAAGCCGTAAATTTGAACAAAATGATTCCTGTCAGAATCTGCGGCTTCCCCAAACCAGCATTGTGCATTTTTTTCTCTGCCTCTAACACGGACACTGTGTTGACAGAATTAACTCACTCACTTCAGAGCGTCACACTTCACGACTACACTGGATGCCACTTAGGATGACGGGCCAAATCAACTCGATATCTGCCCTCTTTCGGGTGCTAATGGCTCCGTCGTTTCTACTGCAGTGTTCGAAAAAAGCCGACGAAAGCCACGTGGGACCCCATGCAAATGCGAAATGCCCCATTCTCAGCACACGACGTAGATACCCTGGACATAAAGTAACATTCGATGGTATTTTCTTCTGCGTCCATCCGGCACAAACAACCACACCCACAACCCACCACCATTGTTGAGTGTGCGGAACCAACAGAAGTGAACAGACCCAAAAAATGCCCAGGACACACGTCTGTGTCATGCCCGGCTCGTCCGCTCCTCCTGTGTGCCACGCCCCCTGCTTACCCACGTGTGTTTCCCGGATCGTACCCAGCTGTGTCCGTTTGCTTTCAATCAGTCTTGTGTATTTAAGTCCTGGTCTCCCCAGTTTTCCTTGTCTGTCATTGATGTTAGTCGTCGTGAGATGTTCCCTAGTCCTCATTTATTTAATAAATCCCCGTTTACCCCATTCTCCGCCTGTCTGCCTGCTCCTTTCCCGATCGCCCTGCCTGAGCGATCCTCCGTTAACCCAGCGATCCCGGCGAATCGTGACAGTCTGTAGGAGAGGCTGTTCTTACCGAAGCATGCATCAGAATTTGTAGCACACAGGGGTACAGCTCATTAGAGGGACATTAAACACAGCCATGACCCCGTGCTCTATGCACGATGGTATCGAGCTGCAATGATACAAATGCGGTTTTGGCAAAAGCCCAGTGGATATGCAACCAATAAATCCAGAGCCGTATTTTAAGGTTTAATTTAGCAATTTTGGATGCAGTAAGATTTTTTTTTGTCAGATTCTGCAGGATATACCGAGCCAATTTATGATGTATAATGTTTCTACAATAATGGAATTTAATATTACATTTCTAGAAGATTACATAAAAAAAATGCTCTTGTGTTTTTACAGAAATGAATACAGACTGTTTCCACAGGCTGGGTATTGGAGATTGCAATCTGAAAAGAATGTGTGATGTAATGAGGCAATTAAATCAGTCAGGCTACCCCCTCCAATTTGAAGGTATCTTGGAAAATGTCATCACACACACTCTCTCACACATATACACGTGTATATATATATATATATATATATATATATATATATATATATACACAAACAACATTACTTCGTAAGCCACACCCACAGATATCACAGAAGAGAAAATCATACCCAAAATGGCAAAAAAAAACTAAATATCCTATTTCCTTCTAGAATAAATCTTGCAGTATCTAAATCTTTGTCTTATTGAACAAAGCTGGATGGCAGTCAAGAAAATTAAATATGACCCCAGGGAAAAGATTGTCTGAAAATCACATAAAGGTACAGCAATCCCTTTATAGAGATCAAATCACATAAAAAAAACACACCTAAGCGTTTACGTTTGACAGCTCCGAAGTGAAGGGCGTAGACCTAGCCAAGCGCACATCATGAACACATTTCCGTGCACCGATGGCAAATAAAATTTTAAGGAGCTTTTCCCCCCGTCTGTCCCAAACACTCAGCGAGGGAGACAATTTAACACAGAGCCATCGGACTGCTTCTTATCGACACAGAGCATTTTCTGGGCACTGGTGTACCTGACGAAACACAGATACGCAGTGAGAACTGTGCTGAAGGACTCAGCGTTAAATTCCAATTTTCTGTCTCGCCTCATGGTCCCTTGGGTGGAATTCCTGCATATCATTGTACGATGTGTGTCTGAAATTAACTTAATTTTGCCTGATTTGCGAAGTTTTTGCCAGTGTGAGGAATTCTGCTGCATTGGGCTGGAATATGAGATTTTTTTAAGGATGTGCAGATCGATCCTGAAATACTGACAATTCTGACCTGATTGTTAATTGTGAGAGTCGATTGTAATGTTAAATTGTTTTTCACCTGATAATTTAAATGTTTCGATTATTATAGGGAGCAGGACGTGAATTAATATCAGGCAGGGCTGCCCCTAATGGGCGAGAAAGGGGAAGACCTTTTGGGGACCGAACACTAGTGGGCAATGACTTAGGGTCCTAAGCTGGGAAGGGGCTCCTATGGGCTGCCAATTACATAGGATTTTACAACAACTGTCATGCCCGGCTCGTCCGCTCCTCGTGTGTGCCACGCCCCCTGATTACCCACGTGTGCTTCCCTGATCGTCTCCTGCTGTGAACGACTACTTTGATTAGTCCTGTCCTATTTTAAGTCCTGGTCTTACCTGTTTCCCTTGTCTGTCATTGATGTTTGTCGATGCCTGTGTTCCGTTCTACCCTTGTCCTTTAATAAATCCCCAGTTTGCCCCGTTTTCCGCCTGCCTGCCTGTTCCTGCTCGCTCGCACTGCCTGAACGATCACCCGTTCTGTACGGATCGTGACAACAACAAATTTGCTTTATTTGTGCATTCTGTTTTCCACAAAAGTGAAAATAAAGGTCTTGTGTTTATTAAATTCTCCTTGTTGATATTATAAATGTACACTTCACAGTTAAAAAATGTAATAAATGTTACCAGGTGGGGGGGCTTGGGGGGCCCTCTGCAGTTTTTTACTTAGGGCCCCCACTGTCCATAGAATCGGCTCTGCTAATGACCAGGGAAATTGAATCATCGATCCGCCGACAGCCCCCACCCTTGCTTGGCAGATTTTATCATCATGGATGAATATCAGTCTCCGTATCAGGATCAGTATCAGTGATACCAACTTTGTTATTGGATCAAAAATAAAAACAGTGGCATTGCCCATCCCTGATGTGTGGTGCGCCGCTCTCTCTCTGCGGTTTATCTGAATCGGTTTTTGTGTCTAGCCAGACACCAAATCTCCAAGCACAGTGACTCCTATTATCACATCCCTGAATCTGCCAGGGTATCAGTGCACACTACTGTGCCCCTGGTTATGAGACTCCTTCACTATCATCTGCCAAAGCAAGCAAGCAAACAAACAAAAATAAACAAGCAAACAAACAAACAAAAACAAACAAGCAAACAAACAAGAAAGCAAACAAGCAAGCAAACAAACAAGTAAACAAACAAACACGCAAACAAACAAGACAGTCTGAAACTATAAGGAACACTGTCCAGAGGAATTATCCATTTATCTTCCAGCTGCTTATTCAGCACAGGGTTGCAGAATCTGGAGTCCATCCCGGGCAGCACAGGGCACCCTGCAGGGAACACCATGGGGACTTAGCTAATCCAATGGAGTACAATAATTATTCAGTAATTTCATTAGTATAGCACTATTTTCGAAAGTGCAGAATGTGTTTTTTTTAACTTTTTTTTTTTTTTTTGGGAACAGCCTGGTGCGCCACTGAAATAAATACTCAGGCCCAAATACAGAAAAACAGACATTCTGTACTAGATCAACAGCAGACCTTGACATTACTCATTGCATAATGCGCATCAGCTTGCAATACGCGGTATCTTGTGTCATTAAATTTCATCTGCTTGCTACCCAAGTACAATAAAACCGAGAGAAACTGCACAGTGGAAAGGTTCTCCCTGTAATTTAACCGCCCGTGAGCGACAGCTGGAAACAGATATAAATTACAATATGTTTGGGCTTCGTCTCAACATCTCTACTTAACCCCGACCTCTTGTACTATTTCTGGTTAGTCACACTTAATAAAAAGACAACAATCTGTCATTTTTAATTGTGTAATGTCTCCGAGGCCCATAAAAGTATTTGTGTATAGCGGGATTATTGGCAATTCGAAAGTGAGAGGGATATTACGGACACACAATGGGGCGGCGGGGGGTAGGGGGATCAGAACGTTTGAGCACCATCTGTTATCGTTAGGAGAGGTCAAAGTTGAAGAAATGGCAGGGTGGTTTACTAAAAACCCATTAGGGTTCATCCTCATCCATAAATGAGGCCCATCCAAGTCTATGAAGTGCCTACAGGGTAGAAGATAATCAGCTATGTTGATGAGGGTAAAATATAACCTTGAACTGCCCCCCCACTCCCCGCAGCAGGCTATTGTAGCCAGAAGCCCCCGAAATTCACTCCCTGGAGTTTTTCCATGTCAGCTGCAGTGTGGTCCGGTCCAGAGAGCCCACGACTGGCCCGGATAGAGCTCACAGGTCGTAAATATCCACCCCCCTCGGGCAACCCCCCCGACCCCAATATGATGCACATAGGCCATCAACGTCAGAGGTCAGGCATCCATCCAGGAGAGGGGGGAAAAAAACCTTCTCATCAGTAATATGGAAATAATGCCGAAAAAACACAGCCATCTCAAGGGAGCCGGTTTTTGAATATCCGTTTTGCATACTTTATTGCGCTGAAGATAGCCCACGGGCACTTCTAAAAGAAGTAAAATACCAGACAAGACAATTAAGGTAACAGGGGTTGAATTCTACTTTTATATTCAAGGAACACAGACATTATGAGAAATTGTAAGTCAGGCTCCTGGGGAAAAGGTCCACTGGGATTATAAGTGATTTGGGGAGACTGGCAAATAAGCGATTTCTTTACGATCAATTTTTCTTTACGATCAATTTGAACGCTCTCAGCATCCCACCCAAGAACAATTCCCAACAATGACAACATACTTAACTATATAAACTGGCATCGCTATGTCTAAACAGGCAGGTCCCAACTGACCTACTGTATGTTTCACGAACCTTTACGTGAGATAAATTTTAACGCAAGTCGGATTTAACCCCCCATACCATCAAGACGCTTTGTAGAAAATAAATACATTAGTCAACATAAGCAAGTAAATTGTATTACAGAACACATATAAAATAAATAAAAAGAAAAAGTATAAATTTCCTTACTGGCATATGTGACCTTCTGTGTTAGCGCTTCTGTAAACTCTTTTTGTGTAAGTCCAAATTCACTTAAGTTTGTTTTACACAAGTCCAGAGCGAACTGTATATATAAATAGATACACGTACTGTATGAACATTAATACCCATAAAAATCTTATACTCTTTTAGAAGTTACTGATTCTCCCTTCAGTGGAGGAAAGTCTGCAAATAACTTAGCACCTATTTTACTGCCATAAATATAATTTTATCTTAAAAGCTACATTTGTCGAAATGTAAGTGAAAAGCAAGACCTTCTACGGCAATGGGGGCCTCAGTGAGGGCAAACAAGATATATATCGGATGACAGTGCAAGAGCTTCGGTCGTCGTGTTACACGGAATCCCAGAATTCACAGTGAAAATCATCTGATGTAGGGGCAAGGCAAGGAATTTTTGTCATTGGGTTCGTTTTAATGCAATTGTTAAAAATATCATAAATTTGCAATATTTGTTTTGTTTTCCCTGTGAACCTGAATAAGATAAGAAAATGGATGGATGGATGGATGGATGGATGGATGGATGGATGGATGGATGGGTGCATGGATGGATGGGTGCATGGATGAATGTTTCATTTTGTTAAAGGTTAACACCCTAAGATGATGGACTTTTCAGTTGCTAAACACACGTTTAACGATTTTCGGGCTTCTGATGTTAGAGCCATTTGCCAAACGGCTTTAAATTTAGTTTATTTGTTCATAAACCTTCACCTTCTGCTTTGAGAGCGATGTCAGAAACAGAGGGGGAAAGGAGTTTTGAAGTGAAACCTGGTTTGAGTCACATTCAAAAGAAATGAAAATCTTTGGCAGTGTCACCAAATTGCATTATGTTTATATTAATAAGCATTAGCAATTTTTGTCATCGTTGCAGAACACATACAAGAGAAACAATATCATAACCTGTGGACTGGAGGCCCAGACACATTTTCCAGGACAAAGGCATCCTTGGATAAAAAGAAAGGTTGAGAACCACTGTTCTACAACAAGCAGAAGGCTTAAATTACCAGAGTAATTAAATAGTTCCACTAAGCCCACCCCCCCCGTCCATTCATCAGGCAGCTGTAAGAAACTACTTTATGCCGTGGCCACCAGGGATATTCTGAATTTGCTAATAATTAAATCCAAACATAAAATACTGAAGACATATAAAATATAAGTTCTCAGACACATCGTTTTGGCATGCTGAGCTGATTTTAGATATGAATTATAGATTTTTTTATAGTGACCTGGAATATTTTGGCAATTTCAATAATACGAGCATTCAAAACGATTGTTTCCAAGTACAATACCTTACAGTACTGATATCAGATGAAACACTGGCCCTGAAAATTGTTGAACTGCACGACTGTGATACTCTCCAAAGGGAGAAGGAGTAAATACGAGACCATATTAAAGTTGTGAAGTTAAGAAGAAAACCAGATGTCATTTTCTAGTAGGACACCCTAATTTACTGTATGTCAATGTACCTCAAGGTTCCAGTCTTAAGTGATGGAATATTTCCCATCATCCATCTGCAAAGAGAGCTACGGTAGCTTGACAAGGAGTACTGTGGTGTTGACGTGGATATTTAGGGCTGCGATGCAAAGCAAATTGTCAGGGTCGCCAACAGGTCGTTTGAGTAGATGTCTGGATTAAGCTACCCCATAGATTCAAAGATTCAAGAGGTTTATTCGTTACGTACACAGTTGTAGACATACAACATGTAGGGGAATGTAACCCTGGTCACTTCGAGCAGCTGTGCACGATAACAAAATATAGATATGCTCAGCTGTACGTAATGTATACGTAAGTGGTAAGAGGTATTTTGCTGTGCAATATTAGTGATGTGCAAGAGGCCTGAGGTATGTGCCAACGATTTGGACAGTGTGAAAGCAGTACCTAGAGGCATTGAGTATTGTCCTGGTTTAGAAGCCTTATGACCTGGGGGAAAAAGCTCCTTCTTGACCTTTCTGTTCTGGTCATAAGGCTGCGGAAGTGTTTGCCTGAATTCAGCAGGCAAAACAGGGAGTTATTGGGGTGGGATGGATCCTTGGAGATTTTTGTTGCTCTGGTCCTACAGCGGCTGTTGTAGATGTCTTGTTGGGAGGGCAAGACAGATCTGGTGCAGCAGTCAGCTGCTCTAACCAGCCTCTGCAGAACTTTCTGGTCCTGGGCAGAGAAGTTCCTGAACCACGATGTAATTCTCATGGTCAGGATGCTCTCTATGGCAGCCGAGTAGAAGGCCTTAAGGACAGCAGGAGAGACCTTAAACCTCCTCAGCTGCCTCAGACGGTAGAGCTGCTGCCTCGCCTTGCTGACCAGAGTACATGCATGTGTGGACCAGGTGAGGTCCTCCTGTAGATGGACGCCGAGGTATTTGAAGGTGCTCACCCTCTGCACTGTAGCACCATTGATGTGGACAGGTGTGTGAGAGCCCCACTGCCTCCTGTGGTCCACAGTCAGCTCCTTTGTTTTGCTGACGTTCAGTAGGAGGCTGTTATGCAGGCACCACCTTCCCAGGTTCTCCACTTCCTTCAAGTAGACCGACTCATCATTGTTGGAGATGAGGCCGAGCACTACTGTGTCATCAGCAAATTTCACATAGGATTTTGAGCTGAGTGTGGCTACACAGTCGTAGGTGTAGAGGGTGTACAGTAGTGGGTTCAAGACACAGCCTTGCAGAGCTCCCGTGTTGAGGGTGATTGCGCCGGATTCACAGTTGCCTACTCTCACCACCTGGGGTCTTCCTGTAAGGAAATCCAGAGTCCCTCTGCTCAGCTGGTCACTCAGTCCTAGATCCCTCAGCATGGTGAACAGTCTGAGAGGGACTATGGTATTGAATGCTGAGCTGTAGCCTATAGCTAACATAATTCTCACATAATTCCCCCTCTTTCCATCCACATGAGTGAGGGTAGTGTGTAGGACATGAGAGATGGCGTCCTCAGTGGATCTGTTGGTGCGGTAGGTGAACTGCAGTGGATCGAAGGAGTTAGGGATCCATTCCCTACCTAAAATAGTTAAAATATTTAGTTAAATCAGCTAGCTTCTCTCTTATCGTCCGGTATGTCACTATAAATGAACACTGTGAAAACAAAAAGGCCCGCTAATGATCCGTGCATTTTGTGAGGCTCGTCCGGCACACAAACATTCATCTTTCCTACTTTGGAGCAAGAAACCTGAGCTAAAAATGAACACTGTGTAAAAATGAGATCAGTTTGTGCTGTGACAATGGTGATTACGCCCTGAAACGTAGTCAGACTCACACGCTGTAGGCCAGGGACGGCTACTCTGAGAGCAAGCTTTTCTCGGCCAATTAGCCTTCATTAACAGGACCCTGCCAATACTGGCCTTACTTTTTTTTTGCCTCCCTAACAGACACGTGTACAACAGAACTGAGTGAAAAGACAGACCTCAGCTCTGTTGTGGCGCGTCCAGGGAGTTTGACCAGAACAGCTTGTCCTCATTTGACAGACGGCTTTTTCCCTCTTTTTTTTCTTCTTCACGTCTTCTCACATTCCAGGCCTCCTGAGCCGTCCCTGAGCTGGATCGGGGGCTGCACCTCTCAGCACCAGACGGCACTGTCGTCCTTGGTTCAGATGATCACATTGCCGAGCTCTGCTCTGTCAGAAAGTCCCAGATCCCATGACTTGTGGTGCCTCACCGCCAGGTGCCTATGCAGAGGTGGAAGCACCTGAGAGGAGATGCTGAGATGATGGAGATGAGCCAGAATGAATAATGGCAGGAATAAGGAGAACTTTTTCAGTGGTACGGGAGTTTAGATCAAATGCCCTCTAATCCTCGCCTATCCTCCATCCGGACACCTCCAAGTCTGCCGCTCACACTCAGATTCAAGCTTCTTTGTTGAGATGAATGTCAGGCATTAATTAAAACACACTTCATTATGAGCTGGACACTGTAACTCGATGAGTGGAGTTTGACTTCCCAATCCTGAGCCATGTGTGGTGAATTAAAGTTTCGAGTCAAACCACAGGCCTGGGGCACATGAGGGAATTGGGTTACATCAGCGTGATGCATTTGTCCTCGTCTGGTGTGGCCAGCGTGGTTGTTTTCACAAGGGAAGTTTGAATGTGCCACTCAAATGTATCGTCGAATTCATGAACAATATATACGATCTTTTATCGCTCCCATTAAAACTTCATCGTTAACTGTGGAGTAGCATTTTTTTTTGTTTTGTGCTTTGTTTTGAGCAAGTGTGCTGAAGTATGGAGTCATCATTGGCAAAAAAGAACTGAAGGAGAGGTCCCCACAAAGAGAGAAACACAGACGTTCGCTTGCATGCATGTCGTGTGTTTGTTTACATGTGTGATGTTAAAGTGAAAGCTTAAATGATTATGGTTGAAGAGGCCCAAAACGGAAGGCATTAACGGAATTAACAAATATATATCAAGACTAAAATTAGAAAACATTTAAAGAGGGAGGGACAGACTTTTATATATCAATGCTCATATGGTAGGTTGAGCTTTGATGGGTAGAGTGGAAAGACAATGACATGGTGGAAGGACAAAGGGAGGATCCACATTGCGGCTCAAACAAAATATTTTTTTTTTATTTAAGAAACACAAAATGAAAAAACAAGAAACAATAGACACCACGAGAAACAACAGGAACCACCAGGGGTACAAACACAGGAAGGTAGAACCAAAGAACTGAAGCAGGGAGCAACACAGGAACAAACACAGCAGTGCAGGGGCCAGCACAGACATAACTAAACTGAAAGAAGTACAAGGAACAATTATAATGACCAACTGAAAATCAAGCAAGGGCAAGCACTTTAATTCAGACATAATGAGGATCAACACATCAAGACAGCTTTGGGCAATAACAAGCACTAGGAACAAGCACAGGTGAGGGCAATCAACAAATAAAGTATCAAACACCAGGGGAGACTAGACAACAAGAGTAACCAAATAGTACTACAAACAAGGAACAAAAACAAGGAACTGTAACAGATAACAGACTACATTATTAACCAAGAATACATAAAGAAACATAGATGTTCAATTATAACTATTTAGGGCTGGTGAGCCTCAAACCCACAACAGAAAGGAAAGCTAGAATGACATAAGAGCCTGTTCAGCCCATTAAGCCAATGTGGTGGCCCAGGGAACAGGGAAACACACTAGGGGCTAAAGACACAGGATGGTGAGCGACACTTACTGGCCAAATAGGGAACACACATACCGAAGGGGCCAGGACAGAGACTGATCCTGACATCATATTTCAGGTATGCCATTATTCTAGCAGAAAGGGAACACAAAATGATGTTTCCAATACTCTGGTAGTTAAGAAGCAATGCTAATACAGTTTGGCTATATTTCACCTAGGAATAAAAAAAAAAAATAGGCAATTAAAGGTCGGGAAAAATGGTGTATTGTTATGGCAGATGAAAGCCATAAATGAAGTAATGAAGTTCTTTCACACAGCCCAGTGATGAAATGGGAAAGAGTTATTAGTGTTCAGCCCAGGCGGGACTGGTGGCTTGCCGCCCTATTTAAAAGACGCCCTACATTATTGTTACAGATGTAAAAGTCAGGTTAAGTTCGCTTGGCCTGTTAGATTAGTTTTCCCTGAAACGAACAAAGATTAAATAAACAAGACTTTGTTGAGTGTTTTTTCGGGACTTTTGGTAATATCTACAAGATATCAAGAAATGTCGTAGGGATTTTCAGTCTCGAGACAGGTTCTCGAGAACGCTGTCTACGTTCAAGCCCGTTGTGAAACAGGGCTCGTCTTCCTGTTGCTCCGTGTTTGAAACACAGAATGATTGAAATGACTGTAAGTTTTGCTCGAAATATCACCTGCAAGAGGGCATAGCCAAGTTAAACAGACTTGTATCACTTTCGAAAGTCGACTCCATGCAGCCATTGAGCAATGTGTTTGTGCGGTCTGTTGAATAACTTGTATAAACCTCTTCCCCCCCACACCCACCCGACCCCCCCCCTCCCAGGAGGAAGCAGGCTGTGCAAATGTACTCCCTATGAGTGAGCTAACAAGGACCTGGAGAAAGCATGGACTATCCCGCTTTCCAAAGTTCATACCATCCCGCAGGAAGACACATTGTCAAAAACAGAACAATAAACCCAAATTATTACAGTATAAAATTTTAAGTCCAAGAAAATCATCTTAAGGGACACGGTCTGGGCACTGGGACTTGAGGGCTGTGGCTGCATGTCCTGTGCAAGACAATTCTGTTGAACTCCTGAGCAAGGTAGTCCAAGAGGCCCGATAAAAAGCCAACCGTACAAATGGGTTACGGGACGCATGAAGACATGAAGCATTCGTAGTATTGTATGACGTGCAACAACAACAACAACAATATACAATAGATCTATTCATGTATCGTACTATGCCAGATTAATTTATGACTGTTGATATTATGAGGCTTGCATTTTATTTGATTTAAGTCATCACAACGCCCCAAAACTGATTTACCATCACGCCGTATTATTTCATTTAGGTGCACATATAAATGATACAATGTCATACTCGTTGGCCAACCTCCCGCTTACCGAGTGTCTGCAGTAGTGACTCAGGCTGAATCTGGCCTTCGGGACCCCAGGTCTGGAAAGCACTGAAAACTGTAATGTCCTACGGCCGAACGCTAAATTTAATTAGGGTTCGATGTCGGGGCGAAGCAGACACTCGCTTTGGAGAGAATGAGACGAGCATGAGCGTAAGTACAAAAAGGGAGTCACTCACAAAATGGGCCAAGTAGGAGATGATCCTGAAGAAGTCATTCTGTGTACTGAAGTTATTGGTAGCCCAGAATGTACTAAAGATAAAACTGTCTTTAAGGTTAATTGTATGATATAAAACAAAAAAAAAATGTTTATTAGGAGATTTAGACTTATACTCCTTTGATTTATGTTATCCATCCATCCATGCATCCCTCCATCCATCCTTAAACCTTCTATCTAGTAAAGAATTGAGATGGGCCTGGAACCTATCATAGGGAATATCAAGTACAAGATGGGCGACATCTCAGACAGGAAGGCTGATCATCTCAGTCAGGAAGCCAGACCATCTCAGACCATCTCAGCACAACCCAGCTGAGGAACAGCTTTTACCCTACAGCTATCACATGTCTAAATTCAAAGCACTCATCTCTAACATTCTGAATATTTGTATACTTAAACCTGCTGTATAACTCTAACTCTATCTCTGTGAAATTGCTCATGCACTGCACTTTATACAATCATAACCATTCATGAGTATGATTATATTGCACTAATTTACCAGCATCTTATTCACTGTGAATGTGTGTATGTGTGTGCGTGTGTGTTTGTGCGTGTATATACATATTTTATTCTTTGGATTTTATTGTAAATTCGGTGTTTCTGCTGGCGCTCCAAACGACATCTCATTGTACTTGTACAATGACAATAAAGCGTCTTTATCTTATCTTTATCTCAGGCAGGAAGCCAGACTATCTCACGGTACACTAATGACATTTTACAGACTAGTCTTCATTATCACCATTGACAATGGAAATCTATAGAAGCCGTTTTCGTCCATTGGTGTAGACCATAGTAAAAGGGCAGTGTAATTTCCCTGGCCGGTTTCTGAATCTCTGAAAGTCAAGTAGCCCTTGACTTGACCTATGGTAGCCCATCATCCGTACACCTGACCTGAGACGTCAGGTTGCAACCCTAACCTCATCTTTCACGTGGCTCCTTCAGTGTACAACCATAAGAAGGTCTTGAAGATTTTTTTTAAACTAACACATATAAATGCAGATTGTCCCCAACTTTCATCCTGTGCATCTTATGCACTACATTACCTAGTACCTGCTGTGGAAAAGTGCTGTATTGTATGGAAGCATGAGCATCCCAGGCTCACACACAACCAGTCACAACAGGTCTCATTTTTACACCTTAAAGCCAGTGTGATTATCCCAGCCTGACATGCGTCCATTTCGACTTACGACCTGTCTGTCAAAACGGAACCCAGTCATAACTCAGACACAGCATGTACAAGTACCACAACATGGGTGGGGATTCGAAGTGCAGGCCCAGAAAGACGGTCATCGTTGTTTTCAGTGGAGGGTCTACCGCTTCAGCGGATTCATTTCTCCTCCAGAGAAAAAAATGACTCTTCTCCATGTGGCAAAATATACTAAAACCGTGGATACTGAAAAACATGCTCATGTGGGGAGCAGAGAGTTTGAGACGTTTTAATGAATGCTGTCCTTTGACAGTAAAACGTTCTGTTCCAGGTTGCTTCGGCAGTCAAACCTGGTACTCAGTGCAGGAAGAGGACACCATGGGGACGCTTCTGTGGGCCATGAGAGAAGCAGTCAGGTTCATAGCAGGAAGAGGACCTAACTACTGGAGTTTCCATGATCTGATGGAAGTAAACTGGCTGTCTTGTTGCATGAAAACAAGACTATTCCCTTCATGGAGCCAGAGGAATGTAAGGGATCCAAACCCACCCTCTGTCCTATAAAGCAGTGAACAGTGTTTTTATACAAAGCTTTTTGTTCTTTTCCTACCAATGACCAGTGAACCCTCTTACGCGCTTCTTAATGTTCACCTTAAATTACCGGCAAATATGATCTGAAATGCTTCTTTTAAAAAAAAAATGGTCTTGCTGTGATTCAAGACATTTAAGATTTTGTTTGTCACATGCAATGAAAGGACTGCCATATCAGGATAAGCAAACAGTCAGAGTGATATTTTCTGAATATTTGTTTCACAATCCAGTCTACTATGACATGTAATAATATTTTTTTAACTAATGTGAAACAAGATTTTGACTACATAACCCAGTACGGAATACCAACCCATCACAGGGCACACATACCATTTAAGGTTTTGACTCGTCTTATATAATTTTCAGAAATGAAAAGTTTCAGACACATTGTTACTTGAAAGTCTTTACCTTATTAAAACGTTATTTGATCTCCCAGGATATGTAAATGTGCACCATTTTAAGGTGAATGGCCATTTTAGCACCATTTCACATTTACTGGGATGCAGTTCACGCTGAAAAGTTTCATCTTGGTTACAATAAGACCCAATGGGACATAAACTTCATCAGAAGTTGACTTTAGGGCTGTGAAAACCTTTCAGTGTTTTCCCACTGAGAGTCAGGCCTGTGAGTTAGACTCGGGGGGGCGAGATCTGTCCCTGGCTCTGTTATTGCAGCTATCACTTCACAAACCCTATGACACCCTAAGCAAAATCTAGTCGGGTCTTTTGCCGAGAGCTTCAGGGCAGTAGACCACAGAGAAGCCAGAGGACAAATGGCAGGCAGGAGGATCTGTGAATCCTTCCACCAGCTTGTCTTTGAGACCTGCAGCATTACATCACATACATGACAAGCGTTTATTTTTAGCAGACACCTTTCTCCAGAGCCACACACAATGGAGTCAGCAGGGGTCAGCCAGTCCCCCTAGGCTTTGCAAGACAGGCTTATACTACCAAACAAAGGAAAAAGGCAAATCACATCCTAAAGTCGTTAAATGAACATGCGCGATTAGGGTAAAGACCACACTCAAAGGGGAAAATCTGAATGGATTATAGCAATAGCTTTTGTATTCAAACATGAAGCCTTTAACAGGTATCCTTATAACGACTCACACATGAAACAGAAATTAAAATATGTGTGTGATATTTGATTGAGTAGCATTTGCTAAAATAAAACTACAGGGATCCTGAAGTAAAATGCACTATTTGTATTGGAAATATCCTTAAAACCCAAAAGCCGAAAATGCTCCTATGCTTCTGAACTTTCTTGGAATCCCCCCCCCCCCCCCCAGCCCCCTCCCTTCACGTCATGTTATGGTTGAGTGGCATCTGAGTCTTTCGGGAAAAAATGTCAATTACACCTCAGAAGCAGGGCAAAAGAAGAAAAAACATGGAATGTGTGATCTTCCTAAGACACAGGGTGTGCCACTCGCAGATCCAACCATTACTGCTCCACCAATGTAAACGGCAGCCGAGGACATTTTTTTTAAAAATCGTTTGATGTTAATTGGGAACAGCTGACAGAATTAAAGCATGCTGTTTGAGAGCTCCATGGTTTCCCCTCACACAGAGAATCCCTTAACAAATATTCCGAAGGATAATACATCTAGATGTCACCAGAACTTTTCTCTCCATTTGTTTTAGAAAACAACCACAATGCATTTTAGTTCTTTCTTCCACTTCTACCTTGAAAAAGGTACCGATACAGCTACACATATACAAAGACGTAAACGTACAAATCTATCAAAAAATGTCAAGGGATCTGTTTTTCATGGTTGGAGCCCAACACATGGAGATATTCTTATCAACTTGTCAAACCAAGGTCTATGTGCTCAACGATGCCCAAATCACTTCAGATATATAGTTTTCGGCTGCTCTGGCCAGGGATTGCGGTAAGTCATTCTTTGGACGTTTGGGACCATTTGCGGTAGTGGACTGGTGGCATATTTTAAATGCATGTCAACACCAATACAAGGAAAAACTGACACAAAATAGTGTCTTTTAGTGAGAGATCTCGGAAGAGCCTGGATCAGGGATCTACATTCCAGCTGGTCCAGGAGGCTTGGGATGCCCAAGGCTAAGACAACTGGATACAGAGACACAACATCTTTCTCCCATCTACACCCACACCACTCTGGTTATGGGCTTGAACTACAAAAACAAGCAGTTCAACAAAACAAATGCCCATCCAAGAAATGCTGCCAAAACCCACTGGCACTCCTGTCAATCAAAGTTCAGGGATAATCGCTTCAGGAATTTCACACTTGCAGGGAATTGCATATTTGTCATTATGAATTATACCTTCAGAATCCTTCAGGATATAGCCTCTTGCACTGGAATTCCTCGTAATCCTCTTCGTTTGGATTTGGACAACTATGCATGGTACACTCTGGTTTTGGAAATTCTTGCTTTGAAATTTCCTTTCCTCTGGTTCCTCCACACATAATCAGGACTACAAAGTTTTCCTAAAACATGCTTCTTCCATACTTGAGCTCTCGTCAAGGCCAAGTCCATATCAAGAGTGATTTGCCCACTGAACCATTTTACGATGATTTTTTCTATTTGTTGGTGTCTTTTACGATAACGTGTTTCCAGGCCTGTAGCCAGAAATAAATTTTGATGGGGGACCGACAAATTTCAAGGGGGGGGTTCAAACTCATTTTTTTACTACCTGGGGCCTTTATCATGGAGCGGGATTTTTGGGTTAGCATGATAACTTGTGTCACGCCCGGCTCGTCCGATCCTCATGTCTGCCACGCCCCATGATTATCCACGTGTGCTTGCCCAATCGTACCCAGCTGTTCCTCGTTCTTTCGCCATGTCTTCTGTGTATTTAGTTCACGTCTTGCCCTGTCTTGTTGTCCGTCGTTGATGTTTGATCTGAGTTTGTCGCTGTCTGCCCCGTCTTCTCTGTCCCGATCCCAAGTAAACCCCGAATTCCCTGCCCGCCTGCTTGCCCACCTGGTCTTCCCTCGCTTCCTGCTCGCCCGTCTACCCGCTACCCTGACAACTTGTTGGATTTAAGGTAGTCTGGGCTAAATGTAAGTCCATTTAAACGGTGGCACCTTAATCCGACAAGTAATATAGCTAACAAACAAATCTCGCTTTGTGATACAGGCCCCCGGCGAAATGCCTGGTTGGGAGCAAACAAACTTTAGGGGGGGGAGGGGCGGTTCAAACCCATAAATCTACTATGTGTTTCCGTGTCGACCATTCGGAAGCAAAATTCCGCAAAGTTAATAGGTACCATATGCATTTTCATGAATGCTGATAATGAAGCCAGGGATGCAAAAATGTCCACACTGCATGTCGACATGCTTCTGTCTGGCGACGTAATGGGGTAGCGAAATGTGGGCCTCGAGCACCGTTTTAGGCGGCTCCGGCAGCACCGCCTTCCATAGAACCCGCACGCAACGGTGCATCTGGATTATGACTTCACAGGTCGCTTAGTCAAGGCCACTGCTTACCAAGCGGGCCGACTGCCAGCAAAACCCACGGATAAAATGACTTTCCCTGAGTCCCACCCAAGTTCTCCCGGCTCCCTCATGCAGCTGAAATGTAAACTCCAGATTCTCCAGGGTTTCGGTGGGCTGATCTGGGCTAGCTCGGCAGGATGGACAGTGTGGTCCTGTGGCAGGTATGGGGATGTTATTTAAGGCTGGGAGCATTGATAGCTTACCAGATCCATATGACAGACATTACAGCTCCATGTGATTGACGCTATTGCTGAGCAAATTACTTTGTTTTGCAAAAAAGGGGACAACTGGAGTAGGATTCAAGGAGGTGTCGAAGCAACGCAAAAATACACACAGAAAGTATTCCTACTGTAGATAGCAAATATCAACAAGAAGCAAAGTGAAATCCTGGAATTACCTGTGCTTTATGGGCGAAGTTACTTTCTAATGGATTTGTTCCAGATTTTTGTGTTACAGTTTTAATAGCAATCATTGTACATCCCTGCCATCTTCTTCAAAACTCCTTGGAAACCAGCCTTATTCCCCAGAAGCTCACTTTTGTCGTTTTTCTTTAATTTAGCTGGTATTCAACAAGTATACCCCCTAGTGCAGGTATCCTTTTTGATTCTTGTCTTGAAATTACGATTTCCAGAAAAAGACCAGCTGTAATTCACTCAGTGAAAAGAAACACATTGCTGCTGTGTGAACACTGACATGCTGCCTTATTTTTAGCCATAAGGAGAAGCTTATTATCAACCTTGTGTTATAGTGTCCTGGCTCCCCCTGTGGCCAGTGGTGTGCAATACAACAGACTACATCCTCTACAGCTATAACGTTTTTTATAACATGTATTAGTTTTCATTCATTTAATATGCCCAAAATTTGCAGGAAGGAAATTCAACAGTGCCTGGATCAGCTAATTTATAACCTTTCAATGTAAAGGGACTTTGATGAACAGTACTGCAGTACTCCAGACTGAAGCACTGATTTTCATTATACCTACATTTCTCAGTAACTACGCCTCTTCTGCACACCGGCTGTGCATTTCCGATCAGGACCTCATCAGCGTCACAACGTGGTGGTATAATGTAGCACGTTATCACCAGTCTCCAGATGTGACTGTACTAGACTTGCAACGTAGCCGCTCCTTAGCCAAACTTTAATCTTATCATGCCTTCGAAACACAACGCAAATATCCTCCTGCGATGGAGTAACGTAAAGTCAGCCCATGTACGTTTTGTTTTTGGGGGAGGGTAACGGAAGGATTTTTCCAGTCATCCCTACCATTTTTTTTCTTAAGCCTATCCCATGCAGCACGGGGAATAGGGCAGAAGTATGCATTAGTTGGGATACCAATCATGGCAGGGTATGCGGGACAAGCTAGAGATGCCAAATAGCCCGGCGTTGGGCTACCACAAATCAGAGTACCCACAAAAACACATGTAACATGGGGGAAACAAGCAAATTCCACAATCGAGCCCCCAAACCCAGGAGATCAGAAGGGAACGTCCCAGCCACTGCGCTGCCCCCAGTAGGCTTCCACAAGCCAGTCAATGGCTTCCAGTGTTTTCCTCAACATCACAGTGCAACATCCACTGAAATCCCACATGTGAGTCTCAGGATTCCCACAAGTAACCTGTGGCTAGATCAGCGTGTCCCTCTCCAGAGGCACAGACCATCATCAGGGTGATGGAAAAGCCTGATTTGCTGCCTTTCCCCCCCCTCTCTTCCTCTCGTCTGAAATGAAGTGCAGGGATCTGTCTTTTGGTCTGGGCCAGTTCTCATTCACAGCATCCATTTGGCTGGGGTCTATCAGCCTCTACCCAACTTGACCCCAAGCCCAGCCGTGAAAGCCGTACAGTCCGAATGATGGGTGTAGCCCCAAGCCAGAGTCAGATCTGATATGGCGGCATCGCCATATGCTTAGCCCGATAAGTAATTGCCAGCGGATGGATGACCCAAATCTTCCTTGCTTGTCAGACGTCTTCCAAACCCACACCCTCCACCCTATCCCTCCTATGCCCCCAGTGGGACAGACGACCCAGGGCCTAAGTCCAGCCCCACCCGGCCACTGATAACACCGCGGGCTCTCAAATCCACGCCAAAGAATATCACCATGACTCAGAGAGTGGCTGAACAGTGGGCTTGTACAGTATGGCATCACTCCTTGGGTAATTTATTGTGGGAGCTAAGCGTTTCCATTCGTGTTGCGCGCCACTAAAAACAGTCTTAGGGAAGGTTTCTGGGGGGCCTGCTCGTAAAAAGGCCTGATGCAGCGTGAGCTGGCCCCCAGCCTGACAACCTGTTTGGGGAGCTGTATAGATGTGATTTTAATTAATACACAATCCACTCCTCACCCACCAGCACATCACGCAAGCCAAGGGTCCATTCACGATCGTGTTTTCAATCTTCGGGGGTAGGGGAGTGCAACGCGATTTCATCTCTCTGAAAGAAAACAACCAGACTGAGGAGAAATCGAAGGCCCGAAAGAGGTCTCCATTACGCGGCACTGGAGTCGGGGTCGCTGTAAATTTCCACATGAAGCAAGAGACGAGGGAAAGAAAGTGACTCAGATAAAATGCATTTTAATTTTAGATTACGACCCAGACAGAAAAATAAACGATTTTTTTTAAAGAAATTGAGCATTGAGGAACAATAATGAAAGGATGCATCCTAGGGCTCCAGAAGTGAAGAATTCAACATTCTGACCAACAGTTTCCATCTCCAAAGTATACTTTAGCCGTCTGGGTCCGTAGCTGCACGGAACGGCCTCTTTTCACCCCTTGGTCTTATTTACCGGGTTTCCTATTAATTCAGTTTTCAGTGATTACATTGGGCCCTGCATTGCCAATGACTGCAAATCAACCAGTGGTGATAAAACTATGATTTAATCACGGGGGAGTTGATGCTGTAAGATGCAATATTAATGACTGTAGGAAATGGTAATTAACGCATAAACCATACACTGAAGGTCTTTTATTCATACAAGGTGAGTATAACTGATCGAAAGCACATTTCAGAATTAACCACTGCTGCCGTCTACTGTGCCACAAAAGATGGACGCAAACCTCCCTGCCCCCACACTCAGCATAAAGAGAAGAGGATCTCTCATGGGTTTGGATTTAAAACTGTAGATTCCGGAAGGAGAACGTAACTCCACCAATCACAACGCCCAGAGTGTGAAACCTCCATCGTTTGAACCTCATCAGTCTCACCTTTCAGAATGTTTGATATCTGGGTGGGTGAGATCATGTATGGCGATTTGTGCGTGATTTAATTGTTTTGCAGATCACAAAATATAATTAGATGGAGCGGACACGAAAAACATTCCGCCACCTCAATTACAATCAGATGGTTAAGAACACCACTAGATTCTGGAAGGACCAAGAAGTCATCCTCAATGCATCATGGGCTGTCCCCTGGCTTAAGGCACCGCGTTGAGGCCAGATCTTGGTCAGACCCGGCCCCAATAGTTTGTCTTGGCCCGTGTCATGGCCCACCTCATTCTGGGAGGAGATGAAAGGGATCCTCTTTGGAAAAATTGAAATAGAAATCAAAAGCATGCATTCAAAACCAAAGAAAGGATAACAATGACATGTGCAGGAGACGAGTGATATCACACTGAACCCTCTGCTCCCTCTCTATGCAGCTGGGAAAGTACCTTACTGATATTGCCAGAGAGTTCCCCGGTCATGTGGTGGCTCCTTGTTTTTTTGGAGTCCGCCTCCCACTCGCCGGGATGGTCGAGTCTAACGACAGCATGGGAAGTTGGCGGCTGGGAGCCTGATCGGCTTCGACGGCTCCACAGGAAGCAAGAACACATGAAATGACGCATGAAAAATGTGCCACGATTGAAAACTGGGGCCATTTTCAAACCATGTGACCTTTCAGGACTCTTTTTTTTCCCCCGTTTCATCCAAGAACAGTAGCTTGAGAAGCAGCATTAAAAATCCAGGAGGAGAGAGAAAGTAGCCAAAATAGCACCGATAATAAATAAATGATTGCGACTGAAATCTAAATGGCAGGTGTGTGATCACTGGCATTTCTGTTCTTCTGTCTGTCTTCAAAGAATAGAAAGGACATTTCAGTCCCTTCAACCCAAGGAGAAAAACACATGTTTTCTGTGTTGGTCAGGTTGGCTGCTTTTTGACTCTTGGAAGTTGACGACATTCAGTCATGGACGCCATCTCTTTCCCTCCCTGTGTGGCCACCGCACAGGCCTGGCTCCTTTAGCTGGATGGTCAACTGGGCGTGAAGCAGCTGGAGTGGCAGAATGTAGGGCTGAGGGATCCTGTTGTCAAGCTTTTGTCAGACAAACATGGGCAGTCTCACTATGACATTTCGGTTCCTCAACCAGCACAGAAACAGGGCTGACAATCAGCCAATTGATCATTTTTATGTCATCGTCCACATAGATCGTCCTGGTATGTTCATCTGGTATTGTTTCACTTTTTTTACACCAGTGACAGTTTGACAGCACTTCTGGTCATTCCAGTATGAGATTAACCAGTCAACTTTATTTACAGTAGATAATTTAATGCGAATGAATGCATGGAAGGAAGAAAATAGAAAGCATTCTCATCCACGCTTGTGTATCAGGAGTTGCCAGAAGTCTGACAATGTTATAAAGTTGCAGGCAGAATCATTACAACCTTCCCTAGATCATTCTTCTATGGGCAGGACTTTCTCCAGAAATACTATGACAAGGTTTTACCTTTGGTATGTAGAACAACATTAGAAAAAACAAGAGAAACTCTTCCATGAGACAAAGGACATTCATACTATTTGTTTATTATATCTCCAAAGAGAATGATCCACAGTTCAGTTGATTTGGGAATCCGGCTGTGTTGTATCAGCATTTCAAAACTGTGATGTTTGTTGCTACTGCAAGTTCATGGAAGGTTTGACCGAACCAGAGCTCAGGAGTCTCATCATCTGCAGAAACCCTACTGAGATTTTGTCTATCAAGCAACAGCTCCTTGCTCTTGTGTTGGGAGGTCATTAGAAGAACTTCGTTACATTCAATCCAGGGAATATCTGTTCCGTATGCTTGGGGTGAGTGTTAAGAAAAATCCCCCAAATCCTGCAATCCTGTTGTCATGCTTCTCTTGTCAGGATTTATGTCAACGCTGGGTGGAACTGGAACATCTAGCAACTAATGTCATCCACACAAGTCAAAAGCCTCACAGATTTGGATGCAAAAGAGTTTGGGCAGGAGAACAAGCTCCCAAGCAGTGATTATGTAGTGGCACCATCTCTTTGGTTCCACCATCAGTTATTTTTAAGATTAATTGGGTTACATTTCTTCTTAATGGCGTAATCTTGTACAAGTCAGTGATGCTGATACTTTTATAACCTTCTTTGAAACTGAACATTAAAAAAATGAAGCATATTAAGGAAACAACATAAATTCTACGTAAGAAAACATAAATGTATTCGTGGAGGAACAGCCACTGAAAACTGCAGGCTACACATATTCTTTCCTGGCTAATTTATGCTTCTCCACAGTTATGTTATAGCAGAAATCCTTAGCTTGGATTCATTAGGTCTCGAAGACCAGGGACCAAGCAACGAGTGTTCAGGCCAAAAGGGGCCAGATGTTTGGGTGACTGGTAACAAAGAAATTAACCTCCAGAGAGCACTGCCTCGAAGCGGAGATTATTCTTGAGTACCTTCCACTTCGTATATTCTTATATGCTGACAAGTGGGTGATAGTATTAATATGAACATAGTGGGCACTCTTTTGAGTGTCACCTGGCAAGAGAAACACAAGGAAGGCTGCATTTAAATGAGAACGTTTGACGTTTTCCTTTTATCACATCAGCAGGAAGTTTTTTGTCTTCACGCAGGAATGTACTGACTGAATTCACCTGCGGCCTTTTCCGTGACTACAAGCAGGGATTTTTCATACTTTGAGTGATGCTCTCCTGGTTATATGGAAATAAACTGTAGTGTTATAACCTCTGTCATATGAATATTCGGGGAAGATGTTAACTTCGCAGATGCTATATAGAAGTCAAACTCTATGTCAAATTTGCCGACACTGGTGGCTGCAGGTAGCTTTAAATTTCTATACACTGCACAGGTTCTGTGACTGCAGCCACCCCCCCCCACAACATTAGCTCTAACAAGCCTCATATCCTGCCCTTGTAACCAGATGCTCCCCACCGGGGGGGTGTGGGGGGGAAGACAACAACACCTGCAGCCACCAGCCGCCTGCCAAGACGCCCGCCTGACGATTATCGATCACACGTCAGCCGCAGAGTCCCAGCTGGACCACGTCCCAGAGACGCCGAACCGGAGGGGCCCGTTTTCCAGAGCAGGGCCGTTTCAGAGGGCTTCTCTTCCTCTAAGCAAACAAACAATCACAACAGCGCCCTCTAGCTGGGGACTTTCGTCGATTCTGATGTGACAGAACACATACGCAACGAACAATTTTTTTAAGAATTCTTTCTTCCTTTTGGTATAACGTGCAACGAAAGATTCGCAGAATTATACATATTTTTTTGCGCGTGTACAAGGACTTGAGAGTTCGAAATGACAGGGGGGGGGCAGAGCTTCGTAATTTAGATGCAAAGGCCTACCAAATTAAATATCGGGGGTGCACTCCTGCTTGTCTAAGATATACAACAGTCCTAGAAATTGCCAGTTTCACAGAGGGCGAAACAACGGGTGCCGGTAACTGAGATCGCAATGTTTCACATAAATAGGCTCAAAAATTAAACTCGCATGAAACTAAAAAAAGTATCCAGGCCAGACATTTTTAGGACAATTTCTACTGTGTGATATTTTGTTGTTCTTTTAACAGTCGCTGGGTTTTTTTCTTGACGTGACACGGAAATACATTTAAATCAGGCAGCGGGTAGATAAAGGCAGTGCATGAAGAAAAACACACAGAAAAACTCTAAATTGCGGCATTAGAGGCTGGAGAGCCTCCTAAGTTGCATACAGTACATATATAAATTTATGTATAAACACAGAATTATGAGCCCCTTTCCACACGTGAGTGCGTTCATTACGTACGTCTGCACTCAGGATGAAAACATGTTGCCTAAAGTGTATTTTTGTGTTATATATAATGTATACGCACAAAAGGAGGGAAAAGCCAGTCGCGGCACAGCAGCGGGAACCGCAGCGAGTGGCTGACAGCTGGAGCATGTCGATACGCTGGTCAAGGCCGCCGAGCGGCACAGCGGTCAGCCACTTGCCATGCGCCTCTCCTCCGCCTGGTTTTTCCGCGAGCCTCCATTCCTGTGGCGTGGAGGGCGTCAGCTGCGGTGGTGACCGAGCATTCCAGTTCCCCCGTTCCACATACACCCCCTCCATAGCGGTTACTACCTCCCCAATTCTCCACTCTTTATCCCCACCTGCACCTCCGCCGCACTCACCCGTTAGGTAACATGGGCAACTGCTTAGGGCGCCCTCTTCTGACGGGGAACTGAATTAGCAAGTGAATTTCCCCTTTTTTTTTTTGGATAGGGTGCGGCAGGGGGGTTGGGGAGGTGGTGAAGCTTGCCTGGGCGCCGCATGGACCGGCACTGGCCACGCCCTATCTGGCCACGCCCTATCGTGGACGGGTGGGGGAGCCTCCAGACACAACGATCATTCCCGTGGCTAAGAACACGGCTTAAAAAAGCCGTGAGGTGCCTGTCATTCGATCCACACTTAAAAAGACTGCATAGACACAACTTGGAACCGCAGAGCTGACATGGGGGAGGGGTGTAGGGATCAGGATCTTGTTTACATCCGTGGCCCATGTGTTAAATAAGACATACGAGAAGTGCCCAGCCGGGTTCTGGGCAGTGGGAGCCAGTAGTGTTGGCAGACCTCCAGGGATTTGCCTCACAGCCTGGCCAAGGCGAATGAATCTCTGTCGGTCCCTCACGTAAAGCGGGCAGACGTGGATCGGCATGCGCCAAGGGGCCGCGGTAATAACAGGGTTCCCTGCAAATATGCGCCCCTGTTTACAAAGGGCCTTGTTCTCATACTCCTGGGCTGGGAGCAATTTTAGCAGCAAATAGCTTCCCATGCCGACTCAGAAATGTTTTGATAGTTTTGGTGCCTGTTCATAATATTTTAAATGATGGGCAGCTCAGGTATCACCTTCCGCTAAACTTTTATGATTTTATTCGATCTTATTTTCCTTGTGTTAAACATAACAAGCCTGATCTTTTTCCCTCGCTTCTCTTTTTAACTGGCTTTGCCTACGGTGTGGCCTGGAAGCGTAACATTCTCCGTTGTGTGTGAAATTTCGCTCCATTCGGAAAAGGCGTTGCAGCATGTTGCTAAAACCCTGACAGCCGCTCGTTCATTTGACTTCTGATTTAATTTACTTCATTAATATCACACTGGCATCTAAAGCAGAGCCTTTACTTAGTTCGCAGTATTTCATCACCCCGGTCGTTATACGGTAACCTGAAACTGACCTACTGACTTTATCCGAAAATGTAAATGCATTGGAATGATGAATGGTTTAACGCCACAATTTAGGCATTTACAAGGCCTGTAACCTGTACAGAAAAGTTAAGGAACCATCCATCCATCTTCCTTGAATGCTAATCCAGTGCAGGGTCACTCTGAGCCTCTTTTGCATGTGTTTCTGCTAATAGCAACCTAGTTGCGATGCAGAACTCTGAATTGCCATGAAAAATACGGCACACCACTCAAAGTACAAGTCATTCCTCCGGGCTACAGTAGGATATTTACTAAAAACTGAAGCACTGGTAGCAATTTGTACCCCTTCACACTTACAGCAAAGGTCCACTGATTTATTGCCAGAATGGTCTGGGCTGCACCAATATCAAATTATCATACCTCAGTGTATTATTTTTACAAGGTATTACCGTATTAAAGGATAAAATACGAATACTTCCAGGCTCTCCAGGACCCTGACACCTCTGGAAAAGGGAGAGTAAAAAGGTGTAAATTCCTTTTGGTATAACTAAACATGCCTTCAGCTTATGGTGGCTTTATGGCCTTGTCAGGCCCTGTGTTTAAACCAGTCTAACCATACCTGTCCAAGACAATTTTGACAGCAAAACTCTAAAACAAACCCTCGTTCAAGGTGCTGCTGTTGAGAAGTGCCTTGAGCCAGATCCAGCATACGAATAAATCCCAGACAAGCATACAGCAGCGAACACCTGTGACGCAAACAGGGAGAATCTCTCTAATCCGAAAGTAAGTCTCTTGCTGTATTGGTTTTGACATCTCGTTGGATTTGCTCTGCTCCTCACTGAGCTCTCGAGATGTAAAACACAAGGCAGAAATATTACACAGATGTGTTTAATTCAGACATGCCCAGAAGTTAACGGCAAACGTGAATAAATCCAAAGCAAGCCATAAAACAGCATGGAGAAGAATCCAGATTAGCCGATCACCTCAGTCGACCTTTGGAGGTCGCTGTTAGAGTGAAAATAGTCTCATTTATTTCAGTTTTATGGCTTATGTTGACCAAAGTGATTCTGATCTCTTAAAGCAAGTGCTGATGACAAGCCTTCACTGGAACAACCCGCTAAATCTCACCTTGTGTTCAGTAGATATTTAGTCTTGCACCAAGATCTTTTCTGGCCTGAAAGCAGCTAAATCGCAGGATTTCCTGCGGCATTCTATAGCACTAAACCCAAATTTTACATTATAATTAAGACATTATTCTGAAAATGTGGCAAACGTATAATTATATTTGAAATATAGCAAGTTGTAAAAACGAGAGAAAACCTTGTGGTTACATTAAAGCGTATTCAGCTGCCACAGATCATTTAGTTTAGGGGGTTATATCGGCAGGAGAGCCTCGTCCGTGGGATCGAGCCAGACTGAGGCGAAGGCGTAGTGTGCAGCTCACTGGAAGGGGCTTCCAATTTTAAGCTGTTTGCAAGAAACTGAAAACCACCCCATAGACGAAATTTATTAAGACATCAGCCCAGTAACTCTGTGTATCTTTCTGCTATTGTCAACTGCTGTACTCTAGTTCTTGACTCTTACCCCGACTAATATATGGCAGACATCAAAATAAAATACAAAAAAAAAGCTCCTGTAGCCAGAAGAGAAACAAAGCCAAGAAAAACCCTTCAGCTTAGAACAAAATGTTTATTTTCAGTTTTGTAGTGGCTGACAGTTCAACTATGTTTCTAAGAATGGATCCTTCTTCGGAGCAATGTGACACGGTTTAGGTTCTTGCTGACATTTGGTGTTACATACACCTATATGTTTCAGGAGGTTTCCAACGCTGGCCTTGTCCTCATATGGCTGTGGGATACGTCATTCTGGCAGTGGGATATGTCACCGGCAAGCTGGACTGCTGTTACCGCGTTTCCTCAACTTATTTACGTTGCTGAGTCAGCGGGGTGCACAGCCCGAACAGCTCCTTTAGAGCGTACCACCGCTGGTGAGAAAAGAAAAAAAACACACCTTTAAGTTCTTCTTTTTGAGGAGCAGTGCTGGGGTACAGATTCAAGTTATCTTCAAGACAAGTTCTCAGGAACGAAACAGATCTTGGAGGTAGTTTGCTGTAGCACCATTCAGATGACCGTGGATCAGCCATTGCTATGGCTGGAAAGACCCTGGACTCACTACCAGTCAACGCCCATGTGGCGTCTTAGACAGGTTTCACTGCCAGTACCCTCTGTCTCAGACAAAGTAAAACCGGCTTGCTAAGTCAGTGCCCCCTCACAAGATGGCGCCCTAGGCAGTCACCTGTCACCCAACGGGTTGACTAGCACTACCTGGACATTACGCTCTTTATCCAATCACATGAACCGACATGGCTACCCTCACTAGTCAGCCTGGTTCATCAAAACAAACACGCAAGCTCTCTTTTTCCACTCCAGGGAATCCACCGCAGCGCATTTCCAACAACTCACCTTTCACCGCCATCGGCTACGTGTGCAGTTCCACAGCATTTCGGTTTATTAGCCGATTTGCGCTGTTTTCTCTGGCATGGGCTGGGTGGGGGGAAAACTGGCCACACACTAAGGAGGGGCAGATCGACAAACACAGCCCTGCTAATAATCTTCGACAGTTTCACAAATTGTTTCTGACACACAAGTTCCCCTGTAATTACAAATAGAAATCTGACATCGTAACCTCTCTTTAAATTCATTTGAAACATCAACAACTCATTTCAGACGGCTAGAAACGCTGAGAGTAGAGTACAGGTTTGCTTGTTTGAATGGGTTCAGTGTCACTTCTGATATTTGGACCTTGCACAAGTTTCAAAGAAAATGTGCACAAAAAAAGGATAAATGATGCTATATTGATTCTTAGTACATGGTTTAATCAACAAATTAACACTTACACATGACATTTTAAATGCAGCTTAAATACATCAGGCAATTAACGGGACAGCTATTAATAAAGGACATTACAAGGACCTTTACGCACATTTGAAACAAGTGGCTATGTCTGCACAATTAACACATCACACATGCAACCAGAGTCTTCTAGCAGGTCAAGAAGAACCAGCGGGTACCAGTTCCACTGAAGGTCAGTCTAATCTGTATGATTTTGTTAATGATTAGCCAAAACTAGTTCCATTGTGTGATGGCGCATGAGTTAAATCGAAGATACAGGACATTTCAGCACATGGGAGTTCATGGGATGATCAGTGAAGAACCCACCAATCAGAGCACACTTCAGGGAGGCGTGGCAGTAGGGGAGCGCGGGAATGGACCGGTCCACCACCCTAAACAACCACACAGAGCCTTCAGTATCCTGGAGCCCACCCAGTCGCGGGCACAACAGCAGGGCATACCGTTCGCCAGCATTTGCGTCAACTACACCACAAAATCGGAGATTGTTTACATAGTAGATGTTATCGCTCGCTTAGGGATGGGTGCGAGGGAGCAAGGGGTTCTGTTTGACTACTGCAAGCCAAGCGCCTGCATGATCCAGGAGGACTGACGAGGCAGGCAGCAAACATCCGTCCCATGACGGATTTACAGTACTGAATGCTTTTCCCCACAGACCACCTCAATCGATCCCTGAAAATGGAAAATAAAGAGTTGTATGATATTTAAAAAAAAAAAAGTGACGATGGTTTCAGAAAAAAAAAAACATTTCCATAAGAGCGGGTTGTTCAATATTTCTTTAATGCGTTGTTGCATGTTTCCCTGCATTTCCTGCACTGACGCTGCTAAAATACACCGTAATACATGTACCTTGATTGTCACTGCACATTAAATGGAGAAAAAGACTAACTGGTTTATTATTCATGTTACTTAAGGTATTAATGACTATTTCAGACAGTATATTATACATAATACAGTATATACACTTCCCGCCCACCCCCGAACTTTCTGCAACAAGAATTATCCTCATAACTACCTGCATATATCCGCTGCAGTTTAATAGCTGGAGCAAACATGTTAAAGTGCCAAGAAATACGACCGAAATCATAAAAAAAAACAAAAAATTCTACCCTCTCACACCTTATAAACAAACAGAGAGTACAACATAACAGTTAAAAATAAAAAGTTTTTAAAATCACATTTACAGTTTTATACCTTTCCTAAGCATGACTGACGCCCAGATCTTCCTACCTGCGGTGGTGGGGGTCACTCATTTAAACAGCAAGGACAATGTGTCAGTTTCTGCATTTTCCTGGCCTGCCCAACTAAAGCGAGCAAAGGCAAACCCCAGATGAAGGACTGCACACCACTGTCAGCCATTTCTGCTCAGATACTCCTGGTCAAACTGCAGAGTGAGTGGTTGCTCTTCACACTTTCCTGTTGCTGGTGTGCAAAATTCTGTAGTGCAGTTTCCTTTTATATTTGAAATTCCATTTTTTCCCACAAGCGCCTATTTGTCCCTTAATTTTCCCTCCCAACACTGTCCAATAAATAACCAGGTTGGTTAAGGGCACAGGGCTATAATTCCAGCTCCATCCCACTCAGGAAAGAGAGGGTCTCCCATACAAAACGTCAGTACCAAGCTTAGAGATAATCACCATCAATACAACTATTAATTACAAAATTAATTCCATTTCTTGTCTTTATTTTCCCATCAGACAAAGACAGACTCTGCTTCCTCCTCACCAGCCTCTCACCTCAAAGGAAAGTACATCCTGCATGTTCTAGTAGGGGCACCTCATTCTTCTCTCTCCCCAGTCTCTAATGCAGCATTTCTAAACCCGGTCCTCAGGGACCCACAGACGGTCCATGTTTTTGCTCCCTCCCAACTCCCTACCAGACAGTCCACATTTTTGCTACCGGGAGCTGGGAGGCAGCAAAAACATGGACCGTCTGCTGGTCCTCAAGGACTGGGTTGGGAAACACTGCCCTAATGGGATTGCTCCAGCTACAGGAAATTAAGTCCGGAACACCTTGGGCCACCGAGGGAAATGAGCAAGACGTGACGTCCTGAGCAAAACTATGGGATGTCTAGACCTCCGCAATCACACAGAGGATTCGGTAGCAATGGCCACCGTTTCCTCAGCATTTCATTAGTTGTACTGAATAAATAGATAAACTTATGTAAACTCGGCAAATGAATTAAACCAATGTCTTGTCATACATTAAAAAAAGCTACATTATCAAACATCAAAACAGTCCACAAACCACATATATACACATATATACAAATGCCAGTGACATACAGCATACATTAAGCTACACAAGTATGGCCAGAAGCCGGAAATTCAACTGTGAAGTAGAACATGTATCTCAAATCAAATAAAATGAGCTTGTTACTTCCAGCTATTTAACGATAAAAAAAAAAATCAATTTCAGCCAAAAATGGTGTCATCTGCTGTGCTATCAATACATTCTTCACATGTATCATCTATTCATACTTCCCCGTACTGTTTAATATGCATATTAATCATCATCGGCGTGTCCATGCGGTATCTGCTGTATATAATCACAGTCAATGCTTAAATTTTACTTGTGCAAAGCTGCCAGCAAAAAGCAACAATTTGATATCTCTGGTGTCCCGTGTAGTGGAAATATTTTGGAAAAACACTGAGATTTTAAGATGAACCGTAAACTTTTCAATGGGCTGCCCATGAAACTGGAACCGAGCAGTTTCCATTCCACCCTACAGTGAGGGGAAGGCAGCCGCAAGGGCTGCTGGGAAGAAAAACCAGCACACGTGATTGGCTAGTTAGTGCCAATTAAAAACAGGTCGCGCCACACTACAAGCCTCTTTTCTTTCTTTAGTCACCAAGAAGGGAATGATAGCTGGGATCCGATTAAGATCCTGACCTCAGGCCTGACTATGCATATGAGGATTAAAAGGCAATTAACTCCTACAATAAAACCGTATCCAAAACTCTATCTTCACTGCCGAATTGGTTAGATTTTTTTTTAAAATCCAGATATGAAATTCTATAACTACAGCTTGAATGTGATGTGAAAATGTATGACTCCCAGTTCCACACAGATATATATGTATGTGTGTGCGTGTGCTAGCGCAGTGTCTCCCCAGTGTGGGCACATGCAACATGCCAGGGTTAAGTATGGACATGCACCTATTACGCACGCTCAGTCCGCTACAAGGACCATTTACTACATGCTCCTCTGGCTATACTTCCAGTATCTGGACATTTTTTTTTTTTAACAGTTAGATGCCTAATGTTCTGTTATTCCTCTGAGTAATACAACAGGCTGAAAGACCCCTAACATATACAACCTCCACTGCGACTGCTGCACAAACAGCATCTGAAAAGGAGATTACCCAGTCCCAAAAATGCGTCCAAAAACAGACGTGTCAGTTCGCTGCCACCCAGCGCCCATGCCAAGAAAAACAGCACTATCGAATAAAACCAGAGGCTACATTAAGGACAGATTTGACTGGTCCGCGGCTGCAGTCCTGGAGGTCACTTCTTCAGTCCATACAGTGAACACCCAAGGCACCACGCTGCCTCCAGGGAATATGAGGACATTGTCCAGGCCAGTGAAGTGGAGGCAAGCAAGGGAAATTAGGTGCTGGGAGGGATTACAGGCCACCAGACATGGGGGACGGGGGCGGCGGAGCCCGAGATTCACAGCAGCTTCCGCATGCGCCGGGAATGTCTGTCGATGTTCATGGTGGCGCGGTCCGTGGAGGAAGCCAGGACGTCCAGAGCTTCGTCCTGCCTCTCCAGCTCCGACTCCGCCTCCAGGGCTAGGTTCTTCAGCTGGAGCAGCATCTGGGCAGCCAGGAGGGGATAAAGCACAAGCACTCAGGCCCAGAAAGCAAGGCACCTGGGCTCACAGTTAGAAAAATGTTTAAAGCTATGGGCCCGAAGGGATTCTGAGGACACTCTCTCCTACCAGAATAAGAACTGGAGTTCAAGATCTCATCGAGGCACTGCTGGTTAGGAGAAGGGTTTATGGGGACTGCATGAGAGTTCAGTGGCATTCCTCCAACCCATTCAGGGAAAAGCTCAATTTCCATCTCAAATGAAAGCTTGTAGCAAAGCGTGACCTGGTGAGTGGAGTGGCTGGAGCAAACCAGTGGAAGGCCAACCACAACCTCGCAAGAGTCACCCTCAACTCCACCACCGGGGATTTCTGACCTAACATCGCAACATTTAACCCACGGTCAACATCAGTCATACTGTGGCAGGCCGTACCAGCCAAACAAACAGGGGAATATGTAAGGACAGAGAAGTGGAATATCTCAGCTGCTCCTGGAAGATGTTTTGTTACAGAGTACGGCCTAATGCAATAATCAGAGGCTACCTTTCTGGTAACACACCAAGTATACGGTCCTGTTTATTTTGCAGAACATGGTTTAATCTCCTTCATTTTAAAGCAGCTACGATCAAAGCAAATCAAAGGAAATAATTAGAAAATGTTTAAACGATATTATTGCAATCATTGTCTTTATAGTGTAGTTAATTTCTTGAGATGTTTGAAAAGAACTGAAACCACACAATGGTGCCAGTGACCGTACGTAGCTGTGGATAAAGGTCATACAAGTAGCAAAACAATACCGACAGCCACTGTAACTCCGCATTGCGTACTTATGATAACACCATTGTGTGAGCGCTTGGAAAAATGCTAGAAATTCTATTTTCCCATCCTGAAAGGTGTTTAATAAGCGAAAATTAACAGCATGAATTACTTTACCAGTCAATACAGACCTTGGCAGCGTGAGAATTCAAACACTATTGTAACGCACCACTCCGCACTGATGAAAGGAATGAACTTAATTTACAGCCCAGTATTGGGCGAATTGTAAATATTTGATGAATACGCTAACTGACTGCCAATAATGAAACGTTTATTACAGAAGTGCGGAAAGAGGTACGAGGTTCAATCGCTGGTTCGCCGCAAACTGCCGACATCCTTTTCATACCTTTGCTTCTTGAGATTTCTCGCCACCTCTGATGCCGCGACTATGCCTGCTGCAGTGACTGATCACTTTTTAAGTGGCTCGTCAACGACAGGCGGTTCCATTAAAGGTTCATGCTAAGAAAGCATACAGGTTTATCGGTATCCGCCTTCAGACAGTTGCTGGCAAAATTTTAAATTGCTATAAGATGAACAAAAGTAAAAATATTACTTTTTAAATGGGATTCTAACATGGCTTGACAAACACGCCATATAACGTCAACGTCAATTCCCTGAAACACGTTAAACAACAACCATGGGCTACCCACAGATATTTCAAGGGTTCAAGAGGGCAACTACCAAGAATGCTTAAGACAAACATCTCAGTTTTCTTCTCTGTGACACCTACCGCTTGAAAGAATTCATTAAACACAACCGCCTCTCCAGCCCAGGTATAACACTACCTACCAGGAATCACATAAACAAGAATTTTGTTGACCACGGCACTGAGAAGTTGGGACAGCAACTTAAAATACAGACTTCACCTTTAACTCCACCCACACAACATAGAGATTTGCATCTAAAACTAGATTTCACACTTGAACACTAATACTAAATGTGTTCCTTTTTTTTTTTTTAATTTACCAAACCGGGACAGTGGAGTTGACTGTCCATTCAAAGTCTATGTCCAAAGCAGAATTTGTGTACATTCTAGTGAAGAGACACCATTTACTCAAACAGCTACAAAGTCTATAAGTAAAGCTGGCATGAGAGGGAATCAATTAGCATGATTTAGAGAGACCTTTAAAGTACAAAACAAAACACCTGAACCTGTCACTTCATATTAACGGAAGGACCTAGATGGGCATCTAAAATATAACCAAGTTTGTATTAAGCGCAACACCTCCACAATACTCTCCATAAGGAAGAAGGTCTGGTATCACGCAGGCTAAGGCTAGATTTTATGAAGGATGCTACAATTTGTGAGAATGCAGGATGTCCTCACAGCAGGAAGAGGAAGCAGAAGCAAAGCTTGGAGCGGCGGATGGGAGAAAGACGCGAAAACTTCATTAAATCAGACCCACATGCTGACGGAACACATGCGTGCCTGTTCCAGGAAGCCTAATAAAGTGCACGGCAAACCACGCTGACACTCAATAAAGCACCAGTCAAAAGTGTGGACACACCTACCCACAGGAAGGTTTGTTTATACTATCCGCTACACTTTAAAAATTAGATGTATACATATTATGGATCCCGTTGAGCAAATTCTCTTTACGCTTTTCCAAACTTGCTCTCTGTAGGTGAGAGCAAGCTGTCTGTGAAGGGCAGCCACCCATAGCGGCAGCCAAGGAGCTGGGGGTTAGGGGCTTCGCTCGAGGACTCGCAGACACACCAAGGCACAGAGGCTTACCTATATGAGCCACACGCTGCCCCAATGATTACAGAATAGAGATATAAAAACCATAAAAATACATAAAATTCCATATATATGGATTATCTGTTGACCAAAAAAAGTATTAAACAAAATAATAATTGGGGTAGTTCTGTACGTTGAGACCGGGTTCAAATCCCGGTGTGTGATCTCACTATCGAGCCCTTGAGCAAGGCCCAACATATATGCTGAGCACTCAATGGCTGATTTTCCTTCACTCTCTGGTCAAACTCCTCCAAAACCATCTATACTGTGTTTAGGTCAGGTGGGCAGGTCATGTAACATGACACTATCACTCTCCTCTGTAGGTAGCTTGGCACATCCATACATTTGTCTGGTACTATACACATATAAGACATTAGCCGGAAGCTTGGCATTAGCACACTATTCTTTTCCTGGAAGACCTAAAATTGTCCTTAACCGAAAAATTGGAGCGACATTTATAACAGGTCAGAAAAAGTTGTAGACTTAACTTAGTTGCAACACTTGATGAAATAAGGAAATCGGACAGAATTCTTCAGCCACAGTGCGTGAGACAAACTTCATTTCCATCGCATTTGTATCTTTGACATACTTGTCAAGTTACGAGGCATTTTTTAGGAGACAAAGCAGTCATTTCTGGGGGCTGCATTTTCGCGGCATGTACCACAGCTGCCATCTGGCTTGGAGTCTGAGGATTCCTGACAAAGGCTTCGCCGGCTCTATTCTCCTCTGTCTCTCGTCTTCTGTCGCGTAATTGTCAGCATGAAGGCTTGCATTCATGGAGTAAGACAGATGTCGATAGCCAGCTAACACCCACAGCGTAATCCGTGGCTAAATTTCTCCCCTCCTGGAACAGGCCAACTACAACTGCATTTCTGACAAGTTGTAAACATGCAGTGTGTATGGAATTAGGGGACTGGGATGATGGAAGGCAGCTAAGGCAGACAACCCACAGCACAATCTGTCAAGTCATTGTTGTGCCCCATAAATAGGCAGAGAACCTGGGGTCACTTTTACAACAATCAGCAGCTCTCAGAAACTGATTTGGCCAGAGGCAACTCACAAATCATAAAAATCTCCCGATTTCTCCCTGCAATGGAGGACTTTTTCCCTCTGGGAGAGGGTTAGATGTTTATCACTACACAGCCTTCCTTATTTAACCTGTACCTGCTGATTTACTATAAAGGCTGTTAGAAATAAGCATAAATTCAAACAACAAGCACAGCGCAAGCCATGCCAGTTCATTTCCGTTTAATCATTTGTAGAAAATGAACAAGCCCTTTAATTTATAGGCCGGACAATATTTCCATACTTGTTCCAGCAAGCTTTTACTGTTCCGTGCTTTGTGCAACGTAATCTGAACAATAAAATACACATTGCCGGCATTTCAAATAAAATAACCGACCTACAATCAAGACGTGGTTTGTAATTCCTGGATGCACCAAACCTTTTCCTACTGCACTGCGATTTACATCTAAAAATAAATTCCTCACACTAATATCAGTTACAAATAAAAGATAGCTGGCAATAAATGATATACTTTGTTTTTTAATGCTGTCTACTAAAATAATCTGAATGGCTTCCAAAGTATTAAAACATACTGGATGTTCTCTCTCCCACTTCTAAAGCCAGGCAGGACTGGAACATGATGCCTTCTGGAGGGTGATGACGGACTAATAAACATTAACTAGAGTGGCAGAGTGCAGCTCTCACCTGCTTCAGCTCCTGAGCTTCTGCCTCTGTGACAGTGGGCTGGAGGACCTTCACTTGCAGCTGGGTCAGGTCTCCTGCAGGAACCTCCATGGGAACCTCTGTTTCATGGCAGTGCTGGAAGAGGCTTGTTGCTGGGGTGCAGGAAACAGTGACATACTATGTTTCTGAAATGTGCGAAGCTAATAAAACCATTAAGGTGAAATCTAAAGGAAACAAAAATCAAGTACAACTTTGCATTTTGTACAGAGAATAAAGACTTTGGCTACATCCGTCTTGCATACAACTAAAAACACCGCTGCAAAAAAATAACAGATAAAAATATTGGTCTTACTGAATTGTAAGTTAGCTTCATGAATCGCTGTAAAAACTGCTTGACAAAGGTCTTTTACTGCCACCTTGTGGTTAACTGGAATAACAGTATTTTCCTTGAAGGTTTGATTATTTTTGCGCTACTCTGAGTCATAATTATTAGATGGGACGGTTGTTGACTTACCACTCATAGCAGCTGCCCCTAAAAATCACATGCAAGTTCCCAACAAGTAATCCAGGTAAAGTATGGCAGGTATGCTGACTATATGAATAACAGTGAAAGTGTAAGTTTACAAAATTGAAAAAGAAAACCTATATTTTGACTAGGCAGAATGCCTACTAATGAACAAATCAACAGCTGGGAGGACATTTTCGAGTAAACACTTCACAAGGCTGTGATGCAACACATGTATTTGAGTACAAGTGTAAAAACATGTTATGGCTTTACGTTGCGCCATCTGCTGGACATCGCATGTACTGCACTTAGGACCAGAAAAGCTCATTCACTGGCTCAATACCTGCGCTCCACACAGAATCTGCCCCTTCAGGGTTACAGGGGGATGCAGCTGGGGTGGTCTGGAAGGCAGAGTATTCCGGCATGAACTCCACCTTTTTCTTGTACTGCATCTCCAGAACAGACAATACCTCAGGCATCCGAGCAGACAGCAGCCGGTAGCTGATGTCGGGCTTCCCGATGAAGCGCTGCCGCACGCTCAGCTCATAGGGGCTGTGCACCCGCACGTCGTCCACCTCCCCCCTCTCGAAGCAGTGCAGCAGCCGAGAGCTGCTATCCCGCACCTCCAGTGAGGACACCAGCACGGTCAGGCTGCCGGGCTTCAAGTCCAACTGTCCACCTTTCGAGACTATGGCCGGGATGCTGACGATCAACCCCTGCCTGCCTGCCCCCTTGGAGCCAGATCCCGAAGCATGGGACTGGGCAGCCTGCTCGCACTTGGCCTCCTGTTGGCTCTTCCAGGGCAGCTTGCCAAATGGCCACCAGGGCGGCGACTCTAATTCTGAAAGTAGCCTGTATACAGTGATTAGGGAAATGGAGGGAAAGGGTAAGCATAGTCCACTCCAGCTTACAAAGTTACCAGAAAACATACAAATGAGGAATATCAACAATGCAAATCACCTTCTACACTCTTCTACACATTTGCCCCATTCCAGTGACACCTGAAGTAAACTGTGTACCGGAGTATTTTTACAGCAAACAAACTTAAAACCATGAGCTGTGCAGTTCTATGTATTTTAACAGTGATACTGTTTTGCTAAATCCTAATTCCACTTAAATATATCATAATCATAGGCTAATATTTGGCCACGCGTAGCCTGTGATTTTTTTCTGACGTCTGTGTTCAAAAAAATCTAGCATCAGCAAAAAAAAATACAGGCTACATGTGGCAATCAGAGAAACCTTAAATCCATCCAATCAAACGCCTTGTGAAGTGCCAGTACAGCTGCCATGTTGGTGTTATGCAAAGATTACTAGTTTCACTTTCTCTCTTTCAGAGATTATCACAGGAGAGTAAATGAATAAACAATGTGAAACCAAAGTCGACAACTGTCTGAAGGTTTCTGACAAGCACTGGTGCTGTTATTCAGAATAAAGTAGTTTGGAAGAGAGATAGCTGTGATATATACTTGTCTGCCACACCCAAATCCGACTCGATCTTGTCTAGTCCCTGCATGATGTTATCAAACTGCTCCCCCTGGTGGGTGAGGACCTTCCCCGTGTCCTCCAGCCTGCGCTGGGCCCCAGAAACTAAGCTGATCAGCTCTTTCCCTTTGCTTAACGGAGCTGCCTTGGATGTAGGGACCCCCGAAGGAGACAGCAGCCGCTCCCTCCAGAAGTGCTCCAGCACATTGTAGACGACGACACGGTTTGGCCGGAGAGACCCAAACCAGTGCTTCACATTGCCCTCCTCCAGCACCGTGAGGGTGCTGAAAATGAAGCTGGATGACTCCATCTTGATCTCCATGATGCGGGACAGCCGGACGCTAGCCAGGCTCTCCTCGGCCTTGTCGGAGGTGAAGCGCAGGGTGGTGCAGGTTAAGGACAGCGTCCCGCTAACCCAGCGCTTTTCAGTGTTGATGTAATAAGATCCAGGCCAGCTGTGTATGGGAATATCCCTGCTCATCTTGGCTTCCTTTAGGAAGGCTGCAACAGCTGGCTGGTCTTTCACCTACAGCCAAAGTTCATAACACATTTCAGTCTTATACAAGCATCCCAGCCCCGTGTAAACGCTCATTCTGACTGCCTAAAAGCACATCTGAGAGAATCACTTTTTTCATCATTTTGTTTAGGAAAAATACAATACTCAACTGGAAATGGTACAAATCAAAACTTAAAATTTCTTAAGACATTCTAACTTACTGGAAACTAGGATTTGCCAATGAATAGGAATAAGCAACTAATACGAACTGAGAAATATACGAATGTGTAGCTCGTTATAAAAAACACAGAAATCGGGGTGGCTGCTGGTGGAAATACAAATACAGTGATAAGATGGGTCTGTTTACTCGACAGCTCAATAGTCTCTTCCGTCGTGTCTTCGTTAAACTACGCGTCTGTCGGATGTATGAATGTCGCCGGCAAACGAATTAACTGGCTGCTTATCAGTCTCTAGCAGTCTTTTAGCCAGTTAGCTGGATACACTGAATGCTAGCTGGACAGTACGACGGCGGCTCCGTAAACATGACACCGCATTTAGTAATAACAGCTACTGTGTGTCTGACAAACTGTTATATTGACAAAGAGTGTATATTTTATGAAGGAATCGATGCATATTTCGACCTTTCGGTGTAATCTTGCGTCGTGTCACTAGCCAGCTCACTAGCCGCACGTACGTGCTGCCTTTCCATCCGTCTCGCGACACAGGCCCGCAGCGGCAGCCTGGGAACCACAACCTGACGGCGCTTCTGATTGGTTCGCGGCGAGGGGCGTGGCTACGTGACGCTACGCCGCATCCAGGAGCGTGGTGAGGGTCCGCGATGGACTAGACACTGAACGGTTATCAATTTAACTTAAAATAATCGTTCAAGAAGAACGAGTCGTTCAGGATCGACATCAGAAAATTACCTTAAATTTATAACAAAAAAAGACTGAAATTACCCAGATATTCTACCGTGTACTTTCGTGTGTTTAGATTTTAATTGTATTCGATAAGAACTCAATTCGTGTTAGGAATTGTGTCATGCTTCTGACGATTCATCAGGCCTTGGATGGATACAAAGTTATCCTTACCAAAATAACCCCTCAATCAATCTTCCCTGTCCTATTCAGTCTCATCGCATTCATCTTCGCGAAACATATACTGGGAGGGAGGCAAACACACAAATGGGCGCGCGCCACACACACACACACACACACACACACACACACACACACCCATATTTTGTGCATGGGGACTCGCCATTCATTTCTATGGGCAAAATCATAATCTCAACAATGACAACCTTAATCGCCACTCAGCCCTAACCAGAAGTAACCAAACAAAATAACAGACTTTTGACATTTTTAGTAGTTGGATTGCAGGCACAGCTAGATTTTTACTAAACTGAATTTCCCCTTAATTGTGGGGACTGAAAAAATGTTTTTAATGACATTGTGAAGACATTTGGTCCCCAAAGTACCGCATACTTATGCCACACACACGTATGCGCGGGCAGGCACCCGAGCACGCGATATGCCCATCCTTGAGGAAAACAGTATATATGTACCGTCACATACAGTCTGCCCACATATATACTGCATAATACCTAATGGTTTGCCATTTAATCCTCCCCCCTTTCTCCTTCTACAATGTTATTTTTTATTTTACTTATCAAATTAATGACTTTTGAACCTGCTGTGTTTCCTTACTTTATATGAAATAAAAATGACAGGAATTAAAATAAAATAAAAAATAATGGCATTACATCACGCAACATAAGTCACACAATGCGAAAAAAAACCTTGCCAATACAATGGCTTTTTCATTATGAGATAAAAGCTACTTTTGGACGAAAGCACAGAACGTTGCCCAACATGGCAAATGAATTAATCGCATGAATCAATTTTCATTAATACATTTTTGATGGTATTTCTTTGAATGATTTTCCTCAATGCTGTGAGTATTAAATATTCGAACACTGAATCTTCGATCGTCTTGCAATTCTGGCTATGTAGGACCAAACTTAAAGCGATAGACTAGCTCAATGGATTTTCAACCTTAATATTCAAATATCTGAAATATCGTTGCGAAGAAATCTATACCACTATTCCTGCATTAAACGAAATAGCGTTTCTAGAGCTAATTCGAAATAACTAGAAAAATTGGTGTCAGGTGGCGGGGGAACCTATATTCATCACTAATACCCAGGTTTTTTATGTGAGATTCAAGCTTTTTTTGCTCTTGAATTTAACAAATCAAACAGGTGCGAGCGTTAATTAGCTTGCTGCGTTCAGCTGAGCACAATTGCACGCCAGGAGTTCAGACGTTGTATTTATTTTTGCATTTAATCTTTTGGAAAATGTTGTAGGTGCATTTCATGGTGTTAGAAAAAGTCTGGATACTGTGGGCCGAAATTTGCTTTCTTGATGACTTTTACATGGAACACGCACCTTAGCCTTGAACTGAAAAGCCGGATCACTTATGTAAATATCGATTATCTAATTATCGTGTTCTCAGGGGCAGGAATCTGCACGTGTATTAAAAATCAAAGCGGAAATTCATTATTATTTGTAGATTGATAACTTAACAATAATAATAATAATAGCTAGAAGAATTATTTTACTTTGATACAGTGTATGACCTGGCTTAATCAGCATGTTGCATAACAAGGTAAAAAATAAATGATATAACTTTTTATGGCTTTTTCATCATTGTTCCCCCACCCTGTGTCGTATATAATTCCGATACCACACATATCTTGAACTTCATCTGCTAGTAGTCTTTCTCATAAGGTAAGATGTCAGTTAACCAATTCTGTATCATAAAAGGAGTCAATACACTGTAAAAAAGCCAACTTATGAAAAGTTATCTAAATAAAGTTTTAAAAGTAAACTGAACTAAGATATTTTTGTTTGACATATTCAGAAATAATACTTAGTTTATTCAACAAATATGTTGCTTCAATTTTAAAAAACTGTATAATACTAAAAATGTTTTGTTGAACTTACATTAAAATGTTAGTTTTGCGTTAAAGCGTGCGTTTGCGTCTTGTTGGCGCAAGCGCATGGTAATTTGAAACTTCGACTGCGGGGATTACTGAAAGGGCAGCATCGTGCCAATTCACTCGTTTCTGCCGAGTTACAGGTGAGTGTCAATCATTTTCATGATCAAATTACTTTTTTTTTAATTTAATATGTGATGTGCTACCAAGCTAACTACCTAATCTGTTTTACTAGTGTAGTGTTGATTTGAAACAGCGTGCCGGTTCAAAGCAGTCCAGCATTTCTGCCAAATCATAGGTAAGTTATATATTAATCTTTTTTTATTATCATCTAACTTAACGTTATATTATTTGACGTGTAAGCTTGGATGTTGGTGTCCCAAAATAACTATCTATTCGAACGTAGCTGCTTGTTAACGATTTCGCGGGGTTATGTTAGCTTTTTAACTAATTTAGACTTTTGAATGCTTATGTTTGAACAGCGAATTTGTCATTTGTTTATTGAAAAAAAAAATACACGAGTATTGCAATGAGTGCAACGTGACGTGTGCTAGTCATATGCATTTGCAAAACAAGGAATATAACGTTAACTTTAGGTCCTGTCTATTCGGATGCCTGTCGGCACTGTTTAAACGTTGAGCGTATTCTTAACGGTTTTGACAGCGGAACAGACAGTGGGAACTACTGTAAGTATATCAAGAACATCGTGTGACATTCAGGCAATATACATCACTTGAGACGTTCGGTTATCTCGACTAAACGGCCAATAAATTGTATTGTGGCGCTGGCTAACCAGGCCAACTTAACTTACCTCAAGACTGGAAGCTGGAAATCGCTAGCTTTTTGGTTGTTGATATTTTTAATTATTTTTGGAAATTCTGAACTTTATATTGGAAAATGTTCTGTTTATTTATACTGTTTTGTTGTTGTTGTTGTTGTTGTTTTTAAAAAATGTAGATCTGCATGGAGTTCTTCCAGATCTGTAACATAGATCTCCTGAAAAAGTTCAGCGAATCACTTGATAAATATACAGCACCTCTCCTGAAACTGTACAGAAAAAGAAGAGATTCATTGGGTCCAGAAATGAAGACACTTTTGGACAAGCTGGATGAGCAGGTACTCTTTAAGATTCTTTAATATACAATACACATATTTAAAATACTGAAGTACCTTCCTGAATAGGGTAATTAAAGCAAGTTTGCATATCTTTCGTCTGTGTTGTGTGGGAATCTAATTGAACTGGTGAATTTTAGGAATAATTGTATAATAATTATAAACTATATAATTGTTCCCCACTGTGAAAGCATTGTGCAATTAATCCACAAATGATCAATTTGAGATCCATTTAATCCATAAGGCTTATAAGGCGGTAAAGCATCTGCACCCTTTGTAAACTTTCTTCTTTTGTTATTTTTTTTTTTCAGGCCAGTGATATTATCACTCACCGAAAAAGAGCAGCTCTTGAGGGACTGCCACTCATTCTGCGTGAAAATTCGGCTTTCTTGCTCAAGATGTGTCTGGTATGTTGCCCTTTTCATACCTTATTTGTAATTTGTTAGCATGCTTAGTATTACATTTGTTCATTTTGTTTGCACATTATAAAAATAATAATTAGGGCTGCAAGCACCACCATTGCTCAAGCCCTAATAACAATAAGTAATTATGTTTACATGTCAATTAATGCCCCCTCCTATCACTTAATCTCCTAGGACGTTGACCCTGAAGCCCACAGCACCAGAGGTGTAAAGATCGGAATCCTAACTGTGGTTGAGGATGATGTTGGCACTCCTGCTTCACTGGCCACTGTGATCAACCATGCAATAATCCTGGAAGAGGCCATTGTTCTTCAGGATATTCCAGATCTGCCTGAAGCCTTTGCTTACTTGTTCGGTCTCTTGTATGCACTCAATAAGGAATACCCAAAAGAACTGAAATATACTTTTGAAGTCATTCAGAAAATCTTTATGGATCTTGGTGATACCTGCTCTGCGAGAGTCCAGTCACTAAAATCAAAATTGTTGTAGCTGACCATTTTGCGGATGTTATTGGAGCTATGGCAAATGGGACAATGATTTTTGCAATCAAAATTTAGTAGTACATACTGATTTATTACAATGTATAATTTGGTTCAATCTTTGCACCTTTAACGAATACTGAATCTTTTAGTTTTGTTTTTTGTTTTTATCTGGCAGTAGCGGTACAAGCTATTTTTTTTTTCTGATACACTTACATGCAGTAAAATAGTTCATGTTATATATGAATCATACTTTACTAAGGTTTGAGGTTTATTCAGATGTGATGTTAATGTATTCTCAATGTTGATCTGCCGAAATAATACAAAATTCTTTATGCAGTGTTTGAATCTAGTATATTTTGACGTATACTTGTTTTGGATTTTATGTACTTTGCTGTTCTGCCGAATAAGAATGCTTTATACACTGTGGTTCGAGGTTTTGCTCGGATGCTTTTACTTTTGTTGGTTTCGGGTTTTTGGGCAAAATATTACTTTTTTTGGAGCTCATCTTTCAATTTATGTTGAAAAAAGTGGTAGTTTTTATAATTTACAAATTTCCAATGATTAACATTTCTGTACTATTTTTCTATAAACATGCCTAATGCAGAAGACGTGTATGGCATATGGTAGACTGTATTGTAATGTGTTCGGACAAACTATTAAAAAAAAAAAAGAGAGAAATTTGTTTTGTGGTTTATTAAATTCTAATTATAAAAATAATCATGAATGCATAATAGATCAACCTGTTAGGTAAACAAATATATTTATGTTGTGAGAACTGAGGATTTTAACAAAATACTTTGAGTTGCTTTGTCTTCAGACTCTGTTTGTTCAGTTAACTCATAAAAATGCTTGTGATAGGTTGCCTTATTATTTTAAGTTAACTCAACTTTTTTTTTTTACAGTGTACAAGTTAAAACATTTTATATGAAGGGTATAATTAATGTGTGTATTGTAGCTGTAAGGTACAATGTAAGTCAATGTAACAGTTAATGTAACAAATACGCAGGTCTAAGAAATTGTTATGCAGATAATTTCCCTTTACGGTAAGTTTTTACACTTCTAAATGTCTTTTTCGTATGTGCATGCTTTACACTTCTTGAACTCTTTTTAGTTTTTAAACTTAAAAAAATGCATTGTATTTGTAACAAAAATGTTGAGCGTTCAGGCCCGAACTGAAAGGAAAGTTTCCCTGGCTGAGGTGCGACGTTATGAATCAGGAAGAAGTCGGCAGCTACACACTTCACTGCTGTGACGAAGCACAAAGTAAAATGATATGAGCAGGAGGTTATTGTTACTTTTCTTTCAATTTTTTTCTCTTCTAACTATTATTATTGTTGTTGTTGTTATTATCATTATTGTTATCATTAAATAGTTACGAGCGAGACAGATATACATGTATTTTTTTGGTTTGTTTGCACGGGGTTTTAATTTTGTTTTATTTTATCCATATTAATTTTGAACCTTGATAGTAAGCAACAGTAAATTCAAATGAGTGAAGAAAAAGCTTTTGGCTTTGGGATAAGGAGCTGTGTCCCGTCATTGAGATAAGACTGCAGCACCCTTGTGCAGTGTGAGCAGACATGATGGACTGAAGAGCCTGGAAAACCACATGGAGAAAAAGTCCAGATTCAAAAGCCAGGGTCCCTGGGCCCCAATAAGACAAAACAGAAAAAACAAATCACAGAATTTAAGGTATAAGACACAGAGCTAGGAAACTGATAGCCAGACAAAGGTCATTCACAGAATCAGACCAGTCATGAAATGGCTGCTCAGTAAGATGCCAACGCTTGTTAACTCACAAGGATGGAGTAAACTGATGAGCAAAGTCTTATTAATTACTCACGTTGCTGATCTACAGATGAGTGTAGTATTCATGTGAAGCTGAGAGGGATCTGACCAGGCCTGGCTGAATGGATGCTTTCTTTGTTGTAGGCGTGACATTGTTATTGTGAGAATGTACGTATTTCCCTTGTGCCTGAAAGAATTCAAAATAAATTGAAACAAATCAGGCTTATATCAACATGCAAAAATTGTTATTAATTGTGAATTGTGACTTTACTGTGAGCGCACCTAGAGGGATGACGCAGTGGGCACCCGGCCAGCTCTTTGTTATCCCGTGATGCTCACAGCATTGAGGAAAATCGTTCAAAGACATATCATCAAAAATGTATTAAGGAAAATTATTGATTCATGTGATTAATGCAATTTCCATGTCATCTCCATTACATTTCCATAGGACCCTGAATAAGGAGAAACTGCAAAGGGACTCGTCTCGGCAGACGCGGCATTAGGAAGGAGGACAGACAGCAAAGCATCAGCTTACGGCCAGCATCAAAAATGACAAGTTCAGTATCAGAGAAAGATAGCTTGTCAACTCTATGACAACATGGGAAAAAATCCAGAATTTTATGATATTCTTCCTGATGTTGGTATTGATAGGAGCCTTCAGAAGTATTCTGTAGCGAATTCTGTGGCAGTGCTAAAGCGACATGATTCCGAGAACAAAGATGAGCTAAATCTTTTGGCTGCCGGTCTTGGAGCCATCGTCATTTCAATGGTTCTAGAGAAGAAATTAAAAATGCCAAACGATGAGGTAGATCGCGGTGCACAATTACTTCAGCGGATATTTGCAGACGAGAAAGAGCAAGAGGTCAAGAACCTCATAGAAGTGTTCAGCTTACTCGACTGAAGAATTCCATCTATTCCATGTCGGTCACATCAATTCCCACACTCTGAAGATCTGGGCTAATGGAGCTGCCTTCCATGTCCAAATGCTCATCCATTTGCTGCTCAAGTTGTCATCGCTACTTACCAAAAGGACTTGCTGACGCTGCTGGAAAAATACAAAGTGTACAAAGTCAGTACCATTACTATGGACGATTCTCCGCTTGCATTTGTCCACTTTGCAAGGAAAAACCCCATTAAGAATACTACAAAATCTGCTAGGGTTGCTTTGGGAGCTGCACTGACTGTTCCATTGGCTTTCACCTCACAAGTTAAAGGTTTCCAACTGAGAAACTGGCAAGCAAGCCCTTGTAACACTGAAAGTTCCACGTTCATGAAAAACAACCTCACCTGATGTAGTTAAGGTTTTTACAGATTGCATGGTATCAAAATTTGATCAGATCAGAGGGATTAAGACCTACTTTTCTGATGCTGAAAAGAACCTGGAAAATCTCATTACTGATTATTCAGCCTTTGATGCTACTTCCTTAAATCCCATTTCCTTTGTAAAATGGGGCACAGAGGAAGAGAGAACGGTGTGCATACCCAGGCAGAGTGAGGAGATTCAGGATGCTGAGACAAAGGAGCTGAGCCCTCAATTAAAGGACCTGAGCTCCAAGGAAGAGGAGAGGGGTACTGAGACGAAGGAGCTGAGCCCCGAGGGAGAAGATCTGAGCTCCGGGAAGGAGGAGAGGGGCACTGAGACGGAGGAGCTGAGCCCCGAGGGAGAGGACCTGAGCTCCGGGAAGGCGGAGACGGGCACTGAGACGGAGGAGCTGAGCCCCGAGGGAGAGGACCTGAGCTCCGGGAAGGAGGAGAGGGGCACTGAGACGGAGGAGCTGAGCCCCGAGGGAGAGGACCTGAGCTCCGGGAAGGCGGAGACGGGCACTGAGGCGGAGGAGCTGAGCCCCGAGGGAGAGGACCTGAGCTCCGGGAAGGCGGAGACGGGCACTGAGGCGGAGGAGCTGAGCCCCGAGGGAGAGGACCTGAGCTCCGGGAAGGCGGAGACGGGCACTGAGGCGGAGGAGCTGAGCCCCGAGGGAGAGGACCTGAGCTCCGGGAAGGAGGAGACATGGTGGCGGAGCCTGTTGACCTTTCTCCCAATCCTCCACCCCCACCCCTGGAGTACTTTTTGGCATTAAGAGCCTTACTCAGTGGTTACCCTTCTGGCCATGTGATCTACACTGCAAAAGCAGCATGAAGAATAAACAATGAAATAAATTGTTTGAACTACTATAACAAATCATTAGATAAATGTCCATATTAACTTCAGGTGCCTAATAATACTGTGATGTTTGTAACATGTGAGCACTGGGATCTACATAAAAAGTGAAAAAACAGAATGACAATGATAACAAAATTTACATCGGAAATGAGAGAAAATATAAAAACGATGCACTTTGATAACTGGGGGGATTTTTAATAATAAACTGTATTCTACCACATCATTGATACTTTATTGACAAGAGGCACTACTGAATCAGTGTCATTTGTGAATGATTTATTCTTTTTAAACAAATATACTGAACAAAAATATAAACGCAACACTCTTGTTTCTGCTCCCATTTTTCATGAGATGGACTTAAAGATCTACAATTCATTCCAGATACACAATATTACCATTTCTCTGAAACATTTCTCACAAATCAGTCTAAATGTGTGATAGTGAGCACTTCTGCTTTGCTGAGATAATCCATCCCACCTCACAGGTGTGCCACATCAAGATGCTGATCTGACATCATGGGTAGTGCACAGGTGTACCTTATACTGCCCACAATAAAAGGCCACCCTGGAATGTGCAGTTTTTTGCTTTATTGGGGGTCTGGGGACTCAGAACCGGTCAGTATCTGGTGTGACCACCATTTGCCTCATGCAATGCAACACATCTTCTTCGCATAGAGTTTATCAGATTGTCAATTGTGGCCTGTGGAATGTTGGTCCACTCCTCTTCAATGGCTGTGCGAAGTTGTTGGATATTAGTGGGAACTGGTACACGCTGTCGTATACGCCGGTCAAGCACATCCCAAACATGCTCAACGGGTGACATGTCCGGTGAGTATGCTGGCCATGCAAGAACTGGGACATTTTCAGCTTCCAAGAACTGTGTACAGATCCTTGCAACATGGGGCCATGCATTATCTGTCTGAGTGGCTGGTCTCAGACGATCTTGGAGGTGAACCTGCTGGATGTGGAGGTCCTGGGCTGGTGTGGTTACACGTGGTCTGCGGTTGTGAGGCCGGTTGGATGTACTGCCATATTCTCTGAAACGCCTTTGGAGACGGCTTATGGTTGAGAAATGAACATTCAATGCACGAGCAACAGATCTGGTTGACATTCCTGCTGTCCGCATGCCAATTGCACGCTCCCTCAATGCTTGTGGCATCTGTGGCATTTTGCTGTGAGACAAAACTGCACATTCCAGGGTGGCCTTTTATTGTGGGCAGTATAAGGTACACCTGTGCACTACCCATGATGTCAGATCAGCATCTTGATGTGGCACACCTGTGAGGTGGGATGGATTATCTCAGCAAAGCAGAAGTGCTCACTATCACACATTTAGACTGATTTGTGAGAAATGTTTGAGAGAAATGGTAATATTGTGTATCTGGAATGAATTGTAGATCTTTAAGTCCATCTCATGAAAAATGGGAGCAAAAACAAAAGTGTTGCGTTTATATTTTTGTTCAGTGTATATAAGGGAATGATTATCTCAGGTGCACTAGTCCATCCATCCATTGATTTTCCAAACCGCTTATCCTACTGGGTCGCGGGGGGGTCCAGAGCCTATCCCGGAAGCAATGGGCATGAGGCAGGGAACAATCAAGGATGGGGGGCCAGCCCATCGCAGGGCACACTCACACACCATTCATTCACACATGCACACCTACGGGCAATTTAGCAACTCCAATTAGCCTCAGCATGTCTTTGGACTGTGGGGGGAAACCAGAGTACCCGGAGGAAACCCCACGACGACATGGGGAGAACATGCAAACTCCACACACATGTAATATGAGAATGTTTATTCTGCTTACTGGTCAGATGTGTCTGTGACGGAAGCAGGAAAGTAAATACAGGAAGAAGGTCCTGTGTCCTGGTCTATGAAATTTTACATCTCTGTTTTATGTATTTTTTGCCTCAGGTTTTTATTTTTAGTTTCACACAGCACTGCTCAGTTGACCGGTCAGATCCTCTCTCCTTCAGCAATTGACTGAATATTTTGAAAACTTCTGAGTTTTTATTAGTTGTCTTTAGGAAATGACAGACGTAGTCATCTGCCCAGATTTCATGAAGGCAGCATATTTCGCTGCTAAACCAAGATACGTCCTTCTCCACCTAGCCACTGCTACTGGTTTGACGGGCTCTGCCATATCCCAGAATGCAAAGCACACCTGACTCTCGGAGCCATTTAGCTCAATCTCATGGAGATCACCTGGAAGGTGGGTCAGAATGAGGTTGGATCACATTTGCACCACAAATGAACCACTCCAGAGTTCATTTGAGACCGGACCAAGACCACATCAGAGTCGTGGACCAAGATCACATCAGAGTCTCGGTATGGTTGTTTCGGTCTTTACCCGAGTGCAATAACTGTGTTCGCACACCTGCCCAAATGAATCACACCAAGGGGGAAATCGAACCAGAGTCCATTTTAACTGGACTAAGAAGTGCTGGAAGTGTGAAAACACTCTTAGACAACGAGTCATCAAGGGAGGGAGCCAGAGAACTGTTAAAAAAAAAACAGTTTTGGGATGCAACCATAGTGGTAATTGCAGATGGAGGCACAAAGTGAATCAGGAAATTCCAGTAGCCTGAGGTATGTTTCGCGATTGTCATTAGATATTAGATTATTTATAATTCAGTCATTTTATATATATTAGATTAGATTAGAATAGAGATACAAGGACAAAACTCTGTGACAGAAATGAGCCACGATGAACCCTGCCTGTTTCACGCCCTTCAGTTTGTGTACCTACCCCTAGTGTGTTTCCCCAGTCCCTCAGACAGCCACATAGGTCAGTGGGCTGAGTGTGTGGCTGAGACTCTGTTCCTTCATGTCGTGGGTTTGGGGCTGGCTTCAGACAAGTCTCACCAAAGGACATTTGATTGCTGAAAATGCATTTCAGATGTTTAAAAGTCAGGTGGAACATTACAATACAGCCCTCTGACGCTCGCAGCATTCTTTGTAGCATGTTGGATGCTGCGTGACGCTGTCATGCGTGATGGATGTCTGTTGGACATAAATGAGGACACATTAGAGGACGTTAAAAGGCGTGATGCTGAACTGCATGTGCTGATGCAAACACTGGAGTATAAGGCAACAGCAGCACGGGTAAGGAGGGATCAGCTGGAAGAGATGAGTCATCTGTAGCCTGGTAAGGAATCTAAATTATGAGAGTAGAAAAACAACAGACCTATTGCCTTCTATTTGAACATTTTAAAACACCTTAATAATGGTAGGTTGTGTTTTGTTTGAACAGAGATCGCACTTTTATTTGTATTTTGCAAACTGCAGACTCAAAATTAAAATGAAAGAAAAAAACACACTAACATAATTAAGCCCCCGTTCCCAGCCACTGCTTTCGTTCAGCAGCGAGCTTCTTCGTCTTCTACATCATTATAGATCTGGACCAGGGCATCACTGAGCTCCTGGACAGTCTGAGGTGCAACCTGGCAGTGTTGGATGGACCGAAACATAATGTCCCAGAGGTGTTCTATTGTGGGGGGCCAGTCAATGGTATCAATTCCTTCATCCTCCAGGAACTGCCTACATGCTCTTGCCACATGAGGCCGGGCATTGTCGTGCACCAGGAGGAGCCCAGGACCCACTGCACCAGCATAGGGTCTGACAGTGGGTCCAAGGATTTCATCCTGATACCTAATGGCAGTCAAGGTGCCGTTGTCTAGCCTGTAGAGGTCTGTGCGTCCCTCCATGGATATGCCTCCCCAGACCATCACTGACCCACCACCAAACAGGTCATGCTGAAAAATGCTGCAGGCAGCATAACATTCTCCATGGCTTCTCCAGACCCTTTCACGTCTGTCACATGTTCTCAGGGTGAACCTGCTCTCATCTGTGAAAAACACAGGGTGCCAGTGGCAGACCTGCCAATTCTGGTATTCTAGGTCAAATGCCAATTGATTCCAGGCATCACCTCATGCTACCAGTAGTGACACTGACCGTAGCCAAATGCAAAACTAGTGGGTAAAAAACAGCCAGAGAAGATGCCAGTGGCCTCCACCTGTTAAACCATTCCTATTTTGGGGGTCGTCTCATTTTTACCCCTCTAGCACAGCTGTTGTTAAGTTCATTAACACCAAAGCAGCTGAACTGATTAACAACCCCCTACGCTACTTAACTGGCCAGATTCATATCCCAATAATTTAATTGCCTTGATCAATGATGGGCTGGGTCTGTATTACAATTATCATTAATATTTGAACTTCTTCGAATGAAATCTGTTTTATTATAAAAATCAGGATTAGATTAAAAAGTTCTAAAACTACAATCTCAGAAAACACCAAGGTCGCGCAAGCGGTGAAACCTGCTAGCATCAAACGCCTCGCCACTGATTGGTTCGGAAACAGTGCAACAGTCCAATTATTTTCGAGTAGGGCGTGTCCTTTCAGTAACATGGGGGCAGGTTCTTCACGTGGTGTTCCAATATTTACAATCCGGTAGTACATAAAGAGTCGTTTAGTTTTGTTGGGAAAAACACAGTGTCTAACATTATAAAAATCCAAATTTATATATATATATATATATATACATATATATGAACATTAAAATGTAATTTTGTTGTGCGTGATGCAATTGACAGGACCAAAGCAATAATTTAAGAAAATAAACGAAAAATACACGCGACCCTATCTTGTGCAACGGAAAATAGGTTCCCCCTCACAGCAGGTCCGGCCAGTTAAATACACCTTACTATGGCAGCTGATATTTAGCAAATTTTACAGAAACCCTTTAAATTATTAGTTGCATCAATTTGCAAAGGAGCGCACTCTACTTATACTGAAAACCTCATAGTAATGTACAGTAATGCTGCTGTAAAAATGTTATGTAGCACTGATCCGAAGCATCAACTAACACGAAAGAGGAGCGTGAATGCCCTTAACGAGGAAATCAGAAGAATCTCCAATCGAGTCAATACTCCGTTTATCTTCAAATAATAAATAGAAACTAGACGTTTTGCATCGGAATAGTTTCTAAGCATAATCATTCTGGATTCGCTACTTAATAGGTATTGAAATTTTGACATTATGCTGAGTAACTGAATGCGTTCACCGACCTCCGATGTCAAACGTCCGTTTTATACATATCAGACATAAACGTGAATGTCATGGACAGGGAAACATTGCATTCGTGTTGCAACCTTGTTAAAAGCGGACGGCAGTCATACGAGCAGCCGTGCCCGTCCGACTTGGTGGATTACATAGAGAGGAAGGATTTTAACTACTCCAGGTTCTTCCAAAAATATCTGCTCCCAAATCGCCCCTGTGTGCTTTCAACCAAGTTCACAGAAGACTGGAACAGCAGAAAGAACTGGGTTACTGATGAAGGGAAACCCAATTTTAGAAAGTTGCTTCAGTGTTTTGGTAAGCATGTTTTTATTTTTATTAACCAGTTATATGCTAAATTCATTATTACAAATGGTAGCGAAAAGGGTAGTGTACCTGTTACTAAACATTTATAATTGTCCTCATGTTGAATTACTATTATTTTGTGTGCATTCGTCTAATTTGTGTTTGTTAGATGACACACCGGTTCCCGTTGCCAATTGTAATGCGAGGGAGTACAACGCAAACCCCAAGCAAATATTGCCTTTCAAGGAGTTTATCAGTTATTGGAAAGAATACATTCAAAACGGACACTCGTCTACCAAGGGGTGTCTCTACCTGAAGGATTGGCACATGCACAGGTTTGTTCGCCTTTTATCGATGGTGATCTTATAATCACTGCATTTGGCATCAGCGTATTATCCGTAGCTGCATGTGGCGCAGGAGCGGCATGCACGCGCTGCCACCGTGAAAGGCTCTTGCTCAGAATCACTAGGAGCGATTCCAGGACCTCCGTCACATTTGAAATTGGACTTAAAATATCAGATTAGATTACCATTATTAGTTTTGTGTTACATGTAATAAGATGCAGAATTAGGAATAAGAAAATTGTGACCTCATTAGCAGCGAAAATGAAAATTTCCTGTGTCCAACAGAACGTTTCCTGAACACAATGCCTACAGCACACCTGTCTTCTTCACTTCTGATTGGCTGAATGAATACTGGGATACCATTGACGTTGACGACTACCGCTTTGTTTACATGGGACCTAAAGGTTCCTGGTAAGGTCTAACAAAAAAAAAAAAAAAAAAAGTAAAACGTTAAACATGAGCATGATAAAGGTACCCGGCTGTGTATGTGGGTCCTCAGTATAGTGTTTCCTTTTAGGACACCTTTCCACGCGGATGTTTTCCGCTCCAACAGCTGGTCAGCAAACATCTGTGGTCGGAAGAAGTGGCTTCTTTACCCACCGGGCCAGGAGGAGAATCTACGGGATTGCCATGGAAACCTTGTCTATGATGTCACTGCCCCCATCCTCCAGGAAAAAAAGCTTTACCCCCACTACCACGAGGCCTGCCAGCCCCTGGAGATAATCCAGGAGGCTGGGGAAATCATCTTTGTGCCCAGTGGGTGGCACCATCAGGTTTACAACTTGGTAAAGAGAGATGTTCCTTTGTGTCAAAAGAAACAAGTTTTTTGTTAATTATATATTAAGAGATTCATTTGATCGCCCAGATTTAATAATCATAACCTCAAAGTGTGCAGTTAGGCAAGTGTTACTCTTCAAAGTTATGATTCTGTTGTGGTCGATAACCTGAGGACTGACAGTGCCAGTGTGGTATCCATGAGTAACACTTAACCTGAATTTCCCCCAGTAAACGAGCTAGCAATATAAACCAGTGACGTGCAAGTGGTGAAAACCTCAGCCAGACCATGATGTCATCACCGTGCGCCTCACAGTCATATCTGGGCTTCTGGCCGTCTGCCTTTCCACCTGCAGGAGGACACCATCTCCATTAACCACAACTGGCTGAATGGCTGCAACCTGGACTTGATGTGGCAGTTCCTGCAGAGTGAGCTCTCCGCAGTGCAGAAGGAGATCAGCGAATGGAGAAACAGCATGGAGACCTGGGACCTGCACTGCCAGGTACAGACACCGGGCCCAGAGCTGTCCTTCACACTGCCTGCTGTAAATTCCCAAGGGCCCAGAGCTGTCCTTCACATTGCCTGCTGTAAATTCCCAAGGGATGGTGCTATAATGAAAGCAGGGTCCTAAATGCCATCGTAGATTGCTTCTCCTGATGTAGTAAAATATTTTTTGTTCTATAAACCTGACTATTAATGTTTTCTTTTTAATGAAACACCAGTAGGGAGGCGCCGATTGTGCAATTCTGGGCCGATACCGATGTTTAAAATAACAATTGGGCCAATAGCCGATACCCATGTTATTTGTTTTTGTTAATTATGTTTCTGCTGTTATTTATTCCCCTTTTTGTGCCACGGAAACACAAAAAATCAATTTTAAAAACAGCTGAACTTATTATTTCAGCCCCTCATCTCTGAATGACGACAAATTCAATCATGATCTTTATACATCTTCTTTTATACATCACAAACAACTTTGAAGTTTGTTGAACTGTTTGTTGTGAAGTGTTGGTTTACAGCCTCTAATAATGTGGTCTTTGTCGTTTTAACGCCATGGTTTCTGTCGGACTCCTCTTTTAAATGACGTCTCGGCGCCCTGATTGAGGGGGTCACGTCAGCTGCCGATGCCTCTGACGGGCTGATTTCTCTTCTCAGTTGTTCAAGTGGGGAGAGGAGCATGATAAAGTTTTCAACTAGACCTCATTGGTGTGCAGCAAGGGTTACAGGGAGGTCGTAGTCCGGGGCGAATGTAGCAAGTGCGTGCTTTTCTTCTAGAAGGCTTTGTTTCATGTAAAAAGTGTTCCACCATGTCCGAACTCCATATATCAGTCAAAAAACTGATGGCAGGGGTGTCACAAGCCAGTAGCTGATGAATGTATGAGGCCACAACGTTGTACGTTTCAGGGAGACAGGAGTCAGCAAAATGTCGATGACTGGACAGCATGTAGCGAGGCTCCATATATTCCATCAGGCTTCGAAACCCTGTGTCCTCCACAGCAGAGAGAGGCTGGTCATCTAATGCCATAAACTCCATCACCCTGTTAGTGATCTCTTTAGCTTTGGTGCTGTGGATTTTTTACAACTTCTCATGACGTGGTTATCGATGGAGTCTTGGTATTGGTGGTTTGCGCTCTTTCGTTTTCTGTTTTTTAATCGGCTTTTAAGAAATCGTTGTATACTCCTACATATCTGCTTTTCCATTGGCTGACGAGATGTGTTGTATTAAAATTCCTGCTATTAGTACCTCTTGAGATATCACCGGAACACATATTACAAACTACGTACCGCTGATCTTTTTCCGTGAAATACTCCCACACTTATTTGCAAACAAATCACATACCCGCCAGGTACCCGTTTCCTCTAATGTCATCTATTGGATCTTCTACCAAATCTGCAGGTCAGCGCTACACGTTTTGCCAGATTGGGCGAAAAAAATTTGATGCAACACCACAAATAAACATCGGCCACTGCAGGGGGTTAATTTACCGACGGCCGATGGTAGTGAACAAGGCAGCTATCGGCGGATAATGATATTTGGCCGATTATATACCAGTGCATCCCTAAACACCAACACATCATTCAGCCGAAAAACTACAGCATTTGCCGTTAGTGTACATTTACTGTAAAAGCAGCCAGGACTCTGGAATATGACTAACGAACTTCTGATTGCAGGCTGTCTTGACCCACACTCTACCCACATATAACTCAAAGATGGTTAGTTAATAACAGTTTTTCCAAAGAAGTTTTTTTTAATGAATGGCCATTTTTTTACAGGTAATCATGAAATCCTGTACTGGCATCGACTACAAAGAGTTTGCCTCGTTCCTGAAGGTCATCGCCGATAACCGTCTGTCCTACCTGAGTTCCTGCTCGGGGAGTTCTGGTCCCAAGTGCCCCCGGCCCGTGTCGGCGGCATTGGCCACACTGGGACCCCAGCATGCCATCTTCGACCTGCAGCGGGTGGCCCAGACCCTGGAATGCATGCTGAACGACGAGGACTTCAAGAGGCTGGAGCCCAGCTCACTGAGCACGAGACCCGACGCCCTATTGCAGCAGATCAGGGAGGCGATGCGGACCGTGCTGTGACCCAGGGTGGTACGGAATTACATAGGCCCGGAATGGGGCTGCATGATAAGAGTTTTAAAATAAGGTCTGCTTTTTCCTCAATGGTTTCGATGTCATGCCACCGATTCCAGCATCGGAAATACAAGCTGTTTCTGCTAGTATGTTTATTCACACGAAGTGCACGAAGAGTCATGTGATATTACAGTACTACCTTTAGAATAAAAACCTGAATGTGCCACTCTCATAAATGTGCAGCCAGGCTTATTTAAAAAAAAAAAAAATTAAGTTCCCAGCCTGCAGTTCACCAGTTGACCACAAGGTGGACTTTCACAGAACAATTATTAGTTTTACATAACTTTTGTTCAGTATCGCTTACACATAGGTTAATTTGTCAAAGAAATAATCTTGTAATACTGGGACACAAAAATACCAAGCATCAAACGGCGAGCCATCACGAAACAAAGTTAGAAAAAGGAAAATCGCTGAATATCAGAAATAACTTCAAATTCAAAAGATAATGTACATTTTTATTCTCATTACTGTAAAATGGTATAACTTAAATAATTCCCCAATATTATTTGAACCAGCAGGAGGATGGAAGCAGAGAGGAGAGATTAAAAACACCATGAACAAAATCTGATGTCACCTTGGTTACTGCATGGAGCGTTTTTAGCGGTTAAAATGTGTCCTTCGGCCACCAGTCCGGCACAGAGGCCTCTAAGGTCACAAGGGTGTCGTCGGGAGACTTAAACATGAGGGGCTCCTTGGCATGTGCCAGCCGGACCAGGCTGAGGCCTCGGTCACCCAGGGTGCTCTGATGTCTCCCGGCCGGCTTGCCGGACTGTGTGACCAACGGCGCCCCCTCTGGCGGGCTCTGGCCGTCGGCCGCAGTGAGGGAGACGGGCATGAGCCGCTTCCTCACCACGCCCGTGTGGTGGGTCCTCGCCGTCAGCTCCTGGCCGATGTAGCAGCCTTTGGCGAAGCTGACTCCCCGCATGTAGACCAGGTTGGCCTCCAGTGGGAGGGGCGATCCGGGGGGAAGGTCCCTCGCACCCTCCGGGACACCTGAGCACACGAGAAGGCAGAGGGGGGCCATCAAAAAGGCAGGGGTGGTCCGATAGGCCACCCTTCCCCATGACCCCCCCCCCCCTCCTCCCACCCCTTATCTGCAAAATACTGTGTCTATCACAGGAGACAGAGGGTGCATGGAGGGCAGACGACTCCCTTCAGAGCCACACTGATAAAAGGCTGAAATATACAGTCAAACAGGCACTACTGAAGTTAAATGAGAAGGCAGTTTGTCGTGTTAATATCATAATCAGAAATATTCACACTAAACACGCAACAAAACAACCAGGGACGCCGGCGGCCAATTCCAGGTCAGAGCAGAGTAATGGTGACACTTTCTAAATGTAATAAAATATGGTGAATGTCTCTTGGTGGAGAGTTTTTTTTTGTCTATAAGGGGTACAAAGTGTGTTGCCTGGCTGTCATGGGACAGACAGGATTATGGGAATTATGGGAATCCCCTCACACACCAACCTGATGCAAAACGCTGATTAACTAGGAGGGAAAAGGACATGTCTTTGCAATATTACTTCCCCATCCCTAAGCATGCATGCATGTTTTTAAGTTTTATATAAGATACCGGTGAACTTTCATCAGTGGTGAAAAATAGGGGTTTAAACAGCTGGGTCTAATAAGGTAAACAGTGTGACCCTTAATGCAGTTCAGAAGCAGTTCTGCTTGAAGTCAGGACTAAGCACCTTCCTCTTCCCTTTCTGTACAGTCTCATGAGTGACAGGTCACTTTAAATATTTGCTCAATCGCAGCTTGGAATTCTTCCTCCTGGCCCTTGCTGTTCGTACGCAGTGTTCATTGTGGCACACATTTTAGACATTTAGTTCAATGCACAATGAAGCATTTAGGTTTTTTATGAATAAAAACCTTTTGAATTCAGGTTATGTCTTTTTGCATGGTAATCCTGACATTTGAAAAACTTTTTTTCAGAAGTAAGGAAACTTTGCATGGGGTAAATTATGCGACAAGAATGTCCTCTTCTTGTGGCACCAATCTGTATAAAAATTTATAAAAGCTTAATACTTCCTGGTTAACGTTTATCTACTTAGGAGTGTGGAGTTACAGATAATTATAATTCCCCAGCGAGGTGGGCTCGCGACCATTTTTGATAAAGAACTGAATTAAATAGTCACACACTTGTGAGCTGTTGAAAAGTTATACCTATGGCGTAGCGATGTCTGTGATACTCCTCTGGCTCCCCCTGCTGGCAGGATTTCATCACTTCCAAAGGGCTCACTTCCCGATCCACAACCAGCCTCCACCCCATGGCTTCTGTTCGGGGGTCCCGCTGAAACACCAGTGCGTTCTCTGGGGATACCAGCTCCGGCCTTACATCCTCCGAGCCCTCCGAGCCGTGCTGCGGCAGCACAGCCCACAGAACCAGCTGTGCGCAGGCGCTGATGGTCACCTTCCGACGGATCTTGTACATCTTTAGGTGTCTCTGGACGGACTCGCTCAGCGTGCTGTCACACTCCAGTAACACCCTGGTTTCCGTGCCTTGCGCTTCCTTCAAACTGTGACGAACATACATATATATGTAACAAAACGACCACTTCTACCAAAATCCATTTATCAACAAAAGTGCTTATGACCGTTTGCCAAAAATCAAAACTGACCAGCGAGTTCAACATCAAAAGTTTATTTATACTGAACACATACTAAAGTTAATTAAAATGCTCATATCCCTTAAATAATATGAAAAGCACATAAAACTAAGAGAATGACCTTTTGCACACGGAATATAGGCTGTATATCAGAACCTTCAAATAATTTGAGCACAAGTAACATGACAGTAAGTAAACAGAACACCAGATGCATACGTCTGTACTCATTCCTATCCATATATGCACAAATATATAAAAATGGTTTGTACCGTTTCATATGCACCCACCTGTATAACATTATATCAAAAAGAGTCCGTCCCTGAACATTGAGCATATGCGCATACAGGGCTCCCTGTCCGGCGTCTGTCAGCAGATGGATGTCATTCGTCATGAGACCTTGCAGAAAGGCTGCAGTGTCCTGTCCTTGCACCTTCAGCAGGGCCCTGTGCTGCAGCTCGTAGCACACTAACTTACTACGGCTCGCCTCACCGTGCACTTGCCTGCGATCGCTCGTACCCGGTCTCCCCCTCCGGCACAGCCCGAACCAGCCGAATGCAGCGTGTGCCGAGTCGAGGTTCGGTTTCAAAACGTGCCTGAGGACCGGGAATCCCACCGTGTTATAAACCATAGTGGGGTTGCAAACGCCTCTCTTAAAGGCTAGTATTAGGCAGGTGGAAATTCTGACATGATCAGTACAAGATCTCTTAAAGGTTTAGCAGAAAAACAACAGCCATATCAGACATCACCAGTTCCGAAATGCTGCAAACTTCTAATTCTTCTTCGGAAAACCCTGTGAAATGTAAACCGGTGCGTACTGCCCTCTATTGTCCCGGAGGAAGAATTACGGACGGCCCTACCTTAAATCCTTATATGTGAAATTGGTGATATCCATTGACCGAAAAACACTCCCTTAATGTTTATAAAACATTATAAGGCGAAAATGACCAGCGCAATCTAATGTGAAACATGCAACCTTTCAATAGCCAGTGTTTTATTTGTATTTGTGAAGTATGATTACAGATGGTCGTGTACAGGGCAGCAAATCCCCCTGCTACCATAATAGCGGATTCAGAAACACTGGTTTATTGCGCTGGGTGGAGGTGGGATTAAGGCATGCATAAAACTATATTCCCACAAACAAGTAAAGTTTGCATCCCTTGACAAATAATTCACTGCATATAATGTTTCATGTTGGACTTGTATACAGTCTTTCTGTTACATACCTTATCTGTTGCTAGCTGTGGATCAGCACAATATTAGTCTTCTGCATAAAGCCAGTCTGTGTTCATTTAGATTAGAGCGATTCATTTGCACAAAGTCATATCAGTTATGCAAAGACATTTTAAGTGCAACGCCAACAGCAAGGTTACTTGAAGTTCATGTCTAGAAAAACACTGCTCTTCAAATAACTTTATGTTTGCCTGCAGCTCTTCCAGTAATGTCCAGTTGTCCTGCACTTAATTAAATTAAATCTGCTTTGATATGACAATTTTAAGTACCGGACCCTGGTTACAGTGTACAACTGAATCTACTCTATAATGAACTCAGTCAGTCCTTTTTAAGGGTGACACAATCATTTGTCTATGACAGTCACAGGGACAGACTAACAAAATCAGCTTAACATCCACAAGAATATGCAGGAGTAGTACACATCTGCTTATATATTAGCCATTAGTTTTCCTTCATTCAAGTTTTTGTTTGCACTGAATTATAATTCAGACCAGTAGCCTTCAGCTCATGTTTAAGACCCTGACATGCAGTTGGCCAGACCCAGTGGAAAACTTTCTCTGAAGAATTCTTAATTTAATTTGTGAAGTTACCCTTTACTGTTTCCGTGCCGTGTAGGCGTATAGACTTTGAACATCGACTCTAAAATATTCAAGTTTCAAAAGATGATCTTTCCTGTAGCACAGTACTAAAGCAGCCAATTTATGGTCATAAGGAAGACTGATACCCTGTCAATATAGTAAATACGTCAATAAATAGCGGGGTGGCATAATGACTCAGTGACATTATAAGTATCGTCAGTAAAGCCGGAAAAATCATACAGGGGCCCCGCGGAGAGCCCATGGGTCCCTTCCTGGGGAGTATCAGTAGACTGATGATCTATTAGTTTAAATTATCGAAGCATGTTACGTTGCATTATAAACTTCTGGAAATAAAATGACTTATAGTCTTTGCCTGGCTGGCAAATCTGTCTCGCTCGATATATCCAATCTTTAAGGCTATAAAAGTTCATCTTGTATAACTTAAGGATATTTCGCAAAGATACACGGTACACCAGGAACACTAAACTGCGAGGAGTCAAAGGTTCCATCCCAAATAAATATTCTTGTACTGGCATCCATAATAAGAAGCTTATGACGCTGCTCAGCGAGTACAGGTGCGTGTCCTGTGATAGGCTGACATTCCAGCCAGGGATGCTTTGTGCTTTATTCCTGGGATAAACTCCTGGATCGTTTACCGGAAAATCGACGATGGAAGATGGAAGGATTAAGATATTCATGCATCTGAAAGAAAGCCAATGAAAACCTTTATCTTTATCATATGCTTGACTATAGTGCTCACTACAAAATGAAAGGTATATGTGTAGCATCTGGAATGAATGACGGCTGAGAATTCAGTTTCAGCTTTAAAAGTTTATTTGTACAGTTGCTTCAACCAGAACATAGCACGAACATACCTATTCATAAAATAGAAAGATATGCATATTAACCATCATTTTTAAGAAATATATAGAAAAAGAACAGGAATTCAGCATCTAATGGTGCATGGACACATAATAAAACAAAGTACTTATTTACAAATTATTGCGATGTTTTCACTTGGATACTGACAATGATGACGATGGAATAACTGTAGGAAAAAGCTAAATGAAGATGAAAGTGCCTGATTTATATTTAGGATCAAAGTGAGTGAGTTTTTAACTTTTCAAAAGTCCAAGTTATTTTAATAATTCAAGTACTTCCAGTAGCAAACAAAATTTAAATATAGTCACTAGTTATTTGGTCACTAGACAAAAGATTCCATACAATGACTACATTATTACTGTTTTAATCAAAGTTTACGATTTGTGCTATATTTACAAACAGAAAACAAGGTGACCACACACGTTTTATTCAGACATTAAAAGATGAAATTATCTTGTATTAGTAATTTGTTATTTACCATCCTACTTTTGCTTCATATTGAAAGAAAAAAAACTTGATAAATCAACACAAAAGCTAATTGTTTTCTTCAGGATGTTGAACATTTCAGTGATATATGTTGCTGGGTGATTAGCGATTCGCTATCAATGCATAGATAAACTCATCATGAACTTTAAATGTCCTAAATATGTTTCAGTTGAACATCTACAGTTGCAATGCTGGGTAAGGCACAGTGTTGGAGCTATTTAGACGTGAACGTCTCTGTGAAGTTCTGTTGTTGGGCCTGTAGTCTAGATTTAAAAGAGCCAAAGGTAGTTAAAAGACTTGCTGTACTACAAATCTGTAGCAGAAAGCTAGAGATGCAAAATGTACAAATATACTGTCCCTCTCAGAAAAACTGTGTTCTTTGCGCAGTACTGTGACACGTACACAGAGATAAGAAACCCTTACTTTATTCTTTATGACAGCTCATGACGTGCTTTGCAAGCATGGTGTTATAGTCTTGGAACACAAATTAGCCAGTGCTGTGAAGTATTATCTGCCTCAGGGCTCCATTTCGTCTGCTAAACGAATCAATGTTGGCTAACATGTTGCTCTTTAATCAGTATCTTATACTATAAATGCTGCTGCAGCTGTACCATTAATGAAAAATGCTCAGAAAATACACGTTTTCCACGGATGAGTATGGCGCCTGCATGGAGTCTATGCTCATCACAGCCGGACACTTTTCCTGCTGGTACCAGTTGAACCTTTGGTCTCTTACCATAACCACCTATTACAGCAGTAGGGGTTAGTCTCTTTCGGCTACTCAAATACATGTCACATTGAATTGAGAATTCGGGATATACGTTAAAGGACATCATGAACAGAATGTCTTTGGAAGCATATCTGCTAAAAAAAATGTAAGAATATTTAACCCTATACGTTCATTAAAAGAATTATTGCTTTTATTTAATCACAGTATAATTATTATGAAAAAAAACTATGCATGTCAAACCAGTCCATCAAAATACAACCAAGTCAAACACTTCCACTTTAACATGTATCCACATACTGTAAGATAAAACAATTAAATAAATCCATATTACAGTTCGAAATGTTACAAAGAAACTTTATCCCTAATAATGAATCACTGGAGTGAGCTCATATACCAGCTGAGCTTCTTAATTTGAAATGTCAAAAACCGCACATTTCCTTCGGAGTTTGCTGAGAAATTACCACCATGTACCTTTTGTCCTTTCCAAAGTAGGCCTTTTGCAGGCGCTGTACTAAGCTAACCTGTACCAAAAACATAACACTCTGGGAAATATACAACTGTGCTCTTATGCTTGGTGTTGCTCCTCTCCTCTAGTCATTACCATGTGAAAATAATAAAAATTACATCCTCTGGAAGGACATTTGTACTGGAAATGTCAAGCTGCTTTGCTATTAGCAAATTGGAAGGGAGGTTATTTTTTTGTTCTGTGAATGTTGCAAATCTATCTACTGTACTTGGTTATTTCTGTTTCCTGTCTTGAGTGGTCACGGGATCATTGATTAAAAACCTTCTTCATTTTAGTCGTGAGCACTCACAGCATAAATAGTGAAGAGTCAATCAAATTTTCTCCCCTCTTTGGCTAAAATAGCGTGCATAGACTTTTCAAGTGCATGAACAATTCTATCAACAATTCAATTAACAACTGGCCTAATACATCTGTATAGATAAAGATTCCATAAATTAGCAACACAGATCACCATTCATTTAATACTTAATACAGTTTGTCAGTCAAATAATTTACATATTATATAGAAGGATTTTTTTTAAATGAAAAGGGCTGTGTGATTGATGAATTATAATACTGGCACTTACACACAAGTTGGTCCACAACAAGGCAGAAGGAAGAAGGCAGTCTGAGCTCTTTTTCTGAACAGAGAAGACGAAATATGACTAAGACACAATATATGCCAAAATTTATGATTGACCGTTCAAGAAAACTGCTGAGTTTTCATTTTCGAGGCCTGAAAAATTTGCACTTAAACCAGGACAAAGTTTGAAAAAAAAGAAACAAGATAGAATTGTGAAGTATCCATTGTTCTAAATAATTTACATCACCCAAAGAAAAGGCGCAGAAATCCTGACAAGGCCTTGAACAATTAAGCCCCTTGGATTTGTGGATATTTTCTTTCTGGCCAGTACATGTAACACCTGCTGCCCCAACGTTTACGTACAATATATTTATCTCAGTGCCAAGTTTCCATAAATACTCCGAAGGTCTTCTGAGCCATCTCAACCATCTGCTCGGGGCAAACATGAACTGCAACGGCGCTGAGGAATTTGCAGGCCTAATTCCTGATGGTACCTTGCACAAAACCTAGCATGTCTTTGCCTTTCTTCCATCCACTTCTCAACTTTGATCACAGGTTTCTTACCTCTGATAAGAGAACAAATCACTGCTCTGTTTTCGATTAGTTGGGGAGAGTTTGGTTCAAAGGAGATTCAGTTAAGAACTGCTTAGATCAACTGAAAGGGAAAGTGAAAGCATCTTCTAATCCTTTATGATAGGCGTGCGAGTCCTATCAAAGAATGACTCATAAGAAAGTTAAATAACGCAGAGAACGTAACTGAATCATAATCAGTCTGAATGCTGAGCAGTTTTAAATCCATACAGATGTCTTTCCGTTTTTTATAACCGTCCCTGTTTTTTCTGTGCTGGATTTGGGTCTGGCTCCTTGTTTTTCCTGCGCCATGTTGACGCGGTTTTGCTCTGCCATGGTGCCCCCTGAGGTAGGGCTGCTGGTCCGGGAGGGCTGCGGCTGGCCTTTGCTGTTGTACGTCTGGAATGCCATGTCCAGTTGCTCTTGCGCTACACGGAGGTGCCTATGGAGACTAGCCAACTCTGAGGGGATGTTTTCATCCGGGCTAGTGCACTGCTGCTGCTGTGCCGCATTGGCAAGATTCTGCTCATGACCGATGAGGCCGTTGGGGACCGCGTCAGACTTGTCTGCCTTCACCACTAGGTTGTAACCTGGGGGGGAAGCCGGAATGTTCCGAGTGTAGGGGTAGTTGTAGGAGGTCCGGGTGCCCTTGTTCCTTCGTTTGCGGAGCATGTCCTGGAACGAGCCGATGCCCAAGTGGGCCATCTCACAGACGTTGAGAAGCAGACAAAGGCAGCTGACCACATACATGATGAGGAGGAAGATGGTCTTCTCTGTTGGCCGAGAGATGAAACAGTCGACATTGTGGGGACAGGGGACGCGGTTGCAGATGTATGAAGGGTTTACACGGAAACCATACAGCAGGTACTGGCCAACAAGGAAGCCAACTTCGAAGACGGCACGGGCGAGGAGCTGAAGCACGTAGGTCTTCATCAAGCCCTCTTGCCTGATCTTGCGTCGGCCATCATGTCTCGGCTGGTCCCGGCTGGGAAACACGGCAAGGTCGGGCTTGGGCTCCTGTACTTCGAGGGCATCTTCATAGATCATGGGCTCCTCCTCGTCTTCATCCTCCTCGAGCCCCTCTTCCATGGAGCGGTTGGCATTCCACTTGACGGCGGGGGGCTTCTTGCGTGAGCGCCGCGGCCTCCGCCGCTCGTCTTCAGAGACGCGGGCGATCTTGTGGATGGCGTAGCCCAAGTACATGACAGACGGGGTGGAAATCATGATGATCTGGAAGACCCAGAATCGGACGTGCGAGAGCGGGGCGAAGGCGTCGTAACAGACGTTGTCGCAGCCCGGCTGCTTTGTGTTGCACGTGAACTTGGACTGCTCATCTGAGTAGATGGACTCGCCCCCCACGGCCGTCAGCACGATGCGGAAGACGATGAGCACCGTGAGCCACACCTTCCCCACGAAAGTGGAGTGGTTGTGGATCTCTTCCAGGAGGCGTGTGAGAAAACTCCAGCTCATGTTGGACATAGGGACTGTTCAGATAAGACCTGAGGAAGAGAAGAATGTGGAACTCATTAACGACAGATAAGATGCTTAACTCAGCCAGCCATTCCAATTACACTTCCTTCATAATAGATGTAGATAAGCTCTGACTTAGAAGAACTTGCTTTATATTTCAGAGATGTTTGAATACTAGGTGTTATGGTGCTTCAGTGGTTAGTGGTTTGTATCCTCTGCCTTGTGCTGTGCTTGTGAAGTTTGCATTGAATTCCTGTGTTTTTGTGGGTTCCCTTTTGGGGAGTTCGGTTCCTTCCTACAATCCAAAAAGATTTCTAAACTGCTGTCTCTAAATTGCTTTACGTTGGACTGGCATCTTGTCCAGGGTGTAACCTGGCCTTGTGTTCTGTCCTGCCTGGGAAGAGCTCCAGAGACAGAAACAAGTGTTAGAAGATGGATGAATAGATGAAAAAAAAATTCAAAATGTAATAAATATGATCAAAATGTGTATTCTAATAGTATTTTTAGTTCTAATACAAACAAAAAAGCTGTATTTGGAGCAAGTTTAAAGAATTATCTTCCGCTGTAGATTTCTGAAGGGGGTTCAGGCATCCGATAATAATAATCCAATTAAGTTCTCAGCATGCATTCCTTGCAGCGTTGAGATGAGGACAGACTCACTAATTAGAATCATTCTCACTGAAGCATTACCTCCCTGCCAATGACTTGCACAGAAATTAAATTACAGTAACCCCTTCACACTCACGCATTTGACATTCTGCAGTTCCGGTGAGTAGGCCGTGACTAGTTAAACGGGAATATTTTTGGAGCTTGCCGAAAGATCACAGAAACTCGAAGGCAACTCGTAAGCTGCGAACAATACTGAAAATGATCTGGATTGCAGAAGATCACATGATATATAAATAGTAGTTTTCTAAAATATTTGCGCAAGTATATACTGCATCTTTAATATCAAAAGTCTTGCCTTGGGAAACTGGCCTCACTCACGTGTCTTTGTGGAATCTAATGTTTCTTGACCTGTGACCTCTTCAGTACCATTAATTTAGCATTTTTAATAATGAGTCCAAAATGTAGCGCTCCCAGCCATTTAGGTGATTTTTATATTATATAAAAAGGACTTGATAGGAAATGACCGAATAATTTGACATGTAAAGTGTACAGTACAACACTGTTTAGAAATTGGTAATAAATAGACTTCTTATGCTATTGTTCAGGCTATCAGACTGTTATGGTTTGAGGTCAGGGTGTCCAAGTGTTATTTTCACATCCGTGGGCAACTTCCGCCCCTAACCCTAGCGAATGTGAAGGAGATACTGTAGGCCTATATGCCTCATTCACTGCTGGTGGTTCAATGAAACATTATATGTCATCGTTTATGTGGAACAGTGTCTATCACTGTACATGCATTATAACTCTATATTGCATAATTACACATGGATGATATAAGCTGCCATAACGTGTAACAGTGACCCAAAAAAATTGAACATATATCAACTGGGATATCAACTCGACTTAAATGCTTCTTATTAATGCTGACATGCACTAATAGCAACATGTTAATCTCATTGAATTGCTATAAGAAGAATACATGTAGGACACTAAATAACTGAAATGGTTTTACAGGGAAGAGTGGCAGGCAATGCCAGGCAAATTCCACTCATCCTAAGTGTTTAAATTTCCGAACTGTCCTCTTCAGCAGGATGTTTAATATCCAGCTGTATAAATGACTGAAATATCTCCTACGAAAGCTAAACAAACATGCGGAAGGTTCAATGAAATGAGTACCATATTCCATGGTACAAGTGAAGGCAATATCAATAAGCAGGTTTCCATTACTGTTTAACACAGTTCAGCCTTGCGGTGGAAATGCAAGATGGACGGAAGACACAGTAGAGCCACCTGTTCTTACCTTGTTCTACCCACCCGAACTTCCCTGTTTGTTCAGTTACATTTTTATCTATAATATACGAGCACTGAAATTCATTAAGGTCTATAATCTAAGACAGAAACTGTGCCAGTGATCTTGTCATGAGCTAAAAACGAGACTAATTTAAACCGTTGATTTTTCAGTCCATTTTGCATCGAAACATTTCATGCCGCTGTTAATTTTCGGAGTCTTCACGGGCCCTTTGCCGGTGAGCTGTAACAAAAGCTATGATCTTACTAAATGCTCGACCTAAACCTTTCTGGAAGGCTGCTCTAAGGGTCTACTCCCTCCACAGGCTTATGATTATTGCAACTTGGAAGCATCTAGGAACAGCAGAAACTCCACGTAGAGTAACAGAGAGCGGTCGGCGAGTTCTGAGGTGCAGAGTGCGTATAAGTTGCCAACGCTCTGTTGACTCGATAACTGCAGAGTTTCAAGCTTCCCCTGGTATTAACTCCAGCAGAAAAGCTTCATGTAATGGGCTTCCATGGCCGAGCAGCTGCATGCAAGCCTCATATCACCAAGTGCAGTGCCAAGTGTCGGATGCATCGGCTGAAACCCGCCACAAAGCAAGGTCTGTAAAGACATGGTAAGGTGAGTTTAGTGTGGAAGAACTTGACTGGCCCGCAGACAGCCCTGACCTCAACCCCACTGAGCACCTTAGGGATGAACTAGAGCGGAGATTGTGAACCAGGCCTTCACGTCCAACATCAGTGCCTGACCTCACAAATGCTCTTCTGGATGAATGGGCAAAAGAATCTCACAGACACACTCTGAAATCATGTGGAAAGTCTTCCCAGAAGAGTGGCAGTCATTAATGCTGAAAAGGGGAGACCAACTCCATATTGATGCCTATGGATTTAGAAGGCGATGTCATAGGCTTCTGTATGTGCAATGGCCAGGCATCCCAATGCTTTTGCCCATATAGTGTATATTACATTGATTTTACATAGCTGACATTTTTTTGCAAAACAACATACAGTTGAAACAGCAGGGTGAGACCCTCTCAGGGGCCCGACAGTGACATCACTCTACCACAATGTAGCCATATTGCACATCTCTGGTTTTTCATATTTCTGTTCTTTACTGTGCCTCATTTATTACGTAATTATTATATTATCACTTTTTATGTTACAATTTCTATTATAGTGTTATTCTAGTGGAGATAACCACCCTATATTTCACTGCAGGTTAGTCGGATCGTGTAGCCTGCATGTGACCAATAAAAATACGGGAACCCAACCCTGGGATGTGAACCCACGACCTTCTGGTAACTGGCGAACTAGTCTAACCTGCTGAGCCACAGTGCAGGAACGAAAGCAAGTAAATAACATGGCCGATGTCTGTCATACAGTGTCTTCCATGCATGTTACGGAGATGAGGTTGATTCCTCCAGCCCCACATCTCCCATGTTTCTCTGCAGCACAAATGTTTGTAAAACCTTCCCAGGCTTTAGCTGCACTAGGCAACATTTGCATACAATGTGTGGAGTCCCTGTGTAGCTTTCTAGCGCTTGTTCGTTTATAGAAACAAGGCTTTGGGTATAAATAGACCAGTCTTTTGGCCATTACAAATTCAGAAAAGTTGGTTAAAAGGATGGAGGGGTTAGGGTCATGTTCTGATTAACGATAAACGATAAATAAAGTTCTTAAGTTATTAACAATAAATAGTTCTTATTTTTCTGGCCATTGGGAACAAAACTGACCATCCTCTCTTTTTTTGGTTCTTTGCCATTTTTATATTATATATACAGACGCTCCTCTACACATGAACGAAATATGTTCCAAACGACCGTTCGTAAGTCGTTATTCAACATCATTTTAAGGGTATATGCAAGTACAAAGAACTAGGATGCTGGGAGTTCGCACGCTACACTGCTGTGTGCCGGGAATAGCAGCCAGAAGTCGTACTGGGCGGAATTGGCGCGCAGAAAAAAAATGATGTCGAGGACAGGAAACGGGAGTCCAATGAACACAATTTATACTTACAGTCCTCTTCGTTCGTATGTCTGAAAGTTCGTAAGTTGAACGTTCGAAAGTAGAGGAGCGTCTGTATATATATTTTCCCCCTCATTCCCCAATTTTTAAATTTCTCCTCTCTTGGGAAGTCTGACTACCTAAAAGATACATATTCCCTGCAAAGCATGCGTGTCACGTGACTCAGGGTAACGTATGAGAGAGGATGATAAGTGGATATGCTGGAGCGTGTCAGCGGGATTCCCTGCAGACGCGAGAAGGGGTGTCGGTTCCATCAGAAGCAGACGCCGCTGCACCAGATCTCTTGGCAGTGAGCCAGTAACCAGCCCTGTTCTTTTCACTCGACAGGATCTTCCTGCCAGTTCCATTAGCGTTCTGTGAGCTTCCTGCTTGACAAGTGGCGGAACCTTGTCACAGTACTAAAAAGTCCAGGCCCTCATAGACCCAGGAATAATATCCAAGAGGAATGTCAAATAGCCAAAACGAAAGCCAGTAAAATCAGCAATACAGAGGCAGCATCATAGTCAACAAGAGGTTCAAAGATTATTCACTTATTTCATTCATTAATTAGAAATGTACAGTACAGCATTCAATTAAATTAGCTACTGTAGTTAGAGAACTGAAATATTAAGACGGAACAGAGAGCACAGCTCAAAAAGTGCATTTTTGGACCAATTAGTGTCACATAAAAATCAGAATAGCATCACACCGAATTGAAAAATGCCTTCGCGACAATGAAGCTTACAGGCCATCACATGCCACGCAAGCATTTTATGCACTTTACAACTATTGTGGTTTATATTTAAGCACAGCAAGTGCTGTTTATGTTAGTGTTGTGAAAAGAAGTGTCTGTTTTGTGACTCTAACGATGGGTTTTTAAATTCACACATTACAACATGAATGCATGTGCTTGCAATCCTAATTCCTCTCATGCAAACAGTCATCCCACCGATCCCTTGAGTTCCCTATCATAAATATTACACAGCTTATCTTCACTGCTTGTACGATGTTGTGTGTGGGGAATGATGAAGGAAGCCGCCTCGTTTTACATACTCTGATACTCACCCCTGTCTGTAAAAAGAAAAGTAAATTAACTGCACAAAGTAAACACCAAACATTTCATTCTGTGTTTCATCGGAGCTAGAATCTGATCTTCCCTCCAAATATGCATGCAAAATATGCAACTGATCTGGCGCACAGAATATCACCTTTCAGGTTAGGCAACATCAAAGGAAAACTATTTTCAACGAATAACCCTGACATATAACTTTAATAACAGACTGCAAACTGTCCCCTTTTAAAGTAGCTAAACATTCTTCCATCCATCCATCTTGCAGCTGCCTGTCTTAGTCAAAGTCAAGGTTCTAATTATGCAGCAGTCAAAATATTAGTTTTGAAATTCTGTGGTCAAGGAACCCAAACTCTTCCGGACACCTGAAAATCTGCCAAGTATTATGTATTTAAATACACAAAAGTTTTTCTTTTAATTAAAACAAATATATATTAACATGTCCAGCAGCTGACCATTTCATTTAGACACTGTACCTTTAAATTATTTCAAAAGTGAGATTGAGTGAATGGAATGAGCAACTTAGCATTAAGATATTTCACTATTACATGTTTGATGTTCTTGGAAAATAGACTGTATCTATGAAAGAACTGATGGAGAAATCTGATTAAGGAACGGAGTCTTCTTTCTTTGCTTGACATCCCAGGTAAGGCTGAAGGTTTGCCGTACACTACAGACCATTCAGTGGGCATTTCCCATTAAGTGTGGCATTTATGAAAATATATGTATTTCAAATAGCACCAAACATGTTACGTATTTTATCTAAATGATAGCAGACATTTGTCTAAAATGCATTTCATCTAAAGAACTACTTGCAAATGAACTTCGAGACAACATAAGACTCGACGGTATTCACTGAATACTCCCCGAAATAAAATCAGATTAAAGATTTTTTGCAGTTTTAATTTTAGTAAAACAGCATAACTAAGCAAGTTCAAAATATTTTTTTTCTAACACGTCAAAAATATACAGAAAAGACTCTAGAAGTTTTGACTCAAGAATGATTGCAGAAATTCATGATTTTTTTTTTTGAGCCAAAACAAGGGGATGTTCCAGAACTCTAATCTCAGCAACAAAGTATAGAAATTCAATATGGAGGTCTTCAGAAGTATTAGAATGTCTTCAATTAAATGCTTGCTGAAAGGGGCATAGACTTCCGTCCGTCCGAAGGACCGGCTGCAGGTTTTCGGGAAAAGTCAAGAGGGAAGAAGCGCTTGAGACTCACGGTGTAGGGTTGCGGTTGCCCTCCTCAGCCTCAGCCCCCTCCGCATCCTCGCCGCCGTGTCCTTAAGTCTCCCCGCTTTCGGAGTAACAGCCCCCTGCTAGCTGCATCGCGTCAGAGGCCGGTCAAGTGAGCTGGAGCGCCTCCACCAGCGAGCGAGTGGGGTGCGGCTATCCTCCGTCTTCCCTCTCGCCGAGAAATCCTCTCCCTTCAGCAGACGCCTCGCATTCTGCATCAGGTCTGGTTTCTATTATACTGATTTTTCTGCCCAGGAAGGGAGTACATTGGGGGGGGGGGGGGGGGGGAGGATCCTCCAGGCGACTGACCACAACTGGGAGGTCAGATGTGAAGATGGGTGGACACAGAACTCAGACGCGTTCCAGACCGGACTGCGAACCGTAACCATGAGCTTGCTTCGGTCGACGGCCTGCTGTAAAGTTACAGAACGGCTGTTCAGGATTTTCAGGGGCTCCTGGCCCTGCTTCTTCACCCCGGCAACGGTAATGTATGCATGCACACACATGCACACACATGCACACTCACGCACACCGACAGGGATCATTCACCTTGAAACAGGCCCTGAGAAAGAGATAAAAACCAAAATCCCTCTTGTGTGGAGTGACTGCAGGTTTCAGGTGAATAATAAAATACTGTCCTGTGCTCAGAGCCCATGCGTTTCTTTGAGGGGGTGGGGAGGAAGACGTGGAGGAAGGACAGGAGAGAACCGTGGCTGCTAGTGTGAACTCTACAGGTACGTTCCGTCATATTGCGTGTCAAAATATTTACATGTTCCGTCCCAAAGACTCTGGGTCCCTTGCCAGGCTGTGCACTGGAGCACAACTGCCGCTGCAGTGTTTACACTGACGATTTCACATCAGACAGAACTGCCCCCCCCCCACTGCTTTTAACTCACATGCAAACTCCCCCACCTAATCGCATATGCACTCTCATGTAAAACACTCGTCAATGTCACGCCTCTTGTAGTGCTGTGGTGGGAATGAGCGGAAGGCCAAGTCTGTGTCAGTGATGTAGAGCTGCAATTTGTCCCTTTTAAAAATAGATTTTGCTCCTCTAGAAATGTAGCAAATCATCCATGCAAGACACGGCAAATCAATCAAACTATCTGTCTATCCCAAAATTTACAATCAAGCTGTGACATTACTTTTCTACTTTTCTCCACTATTTCAACATAAGAAATCAAATTCTTTTGGAAATACATTTACATTAAAGGCCAAAAAAAAACGGAGAAATACTACATAGTCCACAGAAGAACATTTGTTTTTACTGGACATTTTGAGGTTTGCAACGTGTATAAACTGCTACATGACCAGAAAATACAGAATGCCAATCAGATCAGGTGTATCAGAACTTCAGTATGAAAAAACAGGTTGTTTTGCTCAGGGATTCTGACACAATCAATCAGAGGACTGGACCATAAGGAGGGAGAGCGTGGTGTGAGATTTCCTGCCTGATGTCTTGGGTGGTCACACTTAGGCGTTCCCCTACAACACGGCCCTAACACGGGACACAAGGCATCCTACTAACCATGTGCCATTTGCTACCATGAAACTAAATAATAGCATAATTATTTTTTGGATACCCTTATTCACATTCCGAAACACGTATGATCCAACACAGAGATGCAGTACTGAATTCTCACCCCTGTTGGTGCCAGCTCCATGTTCATCTCTGAAGACAAATAAACTAAAGCGGGTCGTGCCCGTGGGGTTATATAACAGGCCGGGTGCAGACTGTCAGTCGACTGTGCCACCCCAGGCACAGAATGATGCAATATACCCAGCAAGCAACCAGCATCTAACAGCCAAACACCGCCTCAAAAATCCTGGAGTGCCAGGGAGACCGAACGGGCAGGCCATGGGCTGCTAGAGTCCTCAAATCAGCCGTTAGCCCTGCCGGTGTTTTTAGTAGGAGCCCAAGCCCACAAGCTGATGTCAACTTCATCCTAGAAAAGAGTTGTCAGCCAGGACACAAGTCTGGGTTAATTCTGGAAACTGAGAACAGTGACATAAGGAAGGCTTCAAGACGTTCACCCAGGCCAGCGTATTACCCCGAGCTGCTAGGGAGATTATATGGCAGTTCTGCTAATTGTCTGCATTTTATTTTATTGAGTACAGTTCTTCATTACACAGATTTACGAAATTCAAAACTGCTATGTGAGAAAATCCCAAACACACATGTGATTTGTGGCCTGGACTTTCCCTGTTTTTGGAAAATTTTAATTCCATTAAAAAAAAAAAAAACATTCTGGGAAAGCCGCCCTATGTTATTGGCTGACTGTGGCCGTCGACTGTCAAAAGTTATCTGCATTGAAGAAGCGTGGGCTTTACTTCCTTAAGTACTAAATCTCAGTACAGGTTTATGAGCAAGAGAGCTTTCAGCAGTAAGAAAATAGCTTTATATATTACAATTTATACCATCAAAATTTTTCAAACAAAGCACAGCAATGAGAAAAGTAGGTACGTCTTATTTAAACATAGCCGCTATATATTGTTCTGCCCCGATCGTCCACTCCTTCTGTGTGCCACGCCCCCTCATTAACCCCGTGTGGATTCCCCATGTTTACCATCTGTTTCTGATCGTTGTCATTAATCCAATGTATTTAGTCCACGTTCAAGTTTGTTTGCCCAGTCCAGTCATTAACATATATCGTGTGCTGCTCCTCATTTTCTGAATAATCTCCGGTTTTTGTAATCCTCGTCTCCTGGAATTGCTTCCCCTCCCCCCGCTCGGGCAGCGGACATTACATATATACCATTTTAGATGACCACGACTGTACAGTGACCCCCCTCCCCACTGTTTTGGTAACTATTTTTGGAAAAAAAAAAGTTTTTAGAATACCTGCATACCTTAACTGTATAAAGAAAAATAATTTTATTTCACAAGACCATATAAGATGTTAACCGTGTCACTGTGAATAAGCAACCACAAACAATCTCTTTACAATAAGTGTATTAAATAGTAAACATTCCAACGAACACACATACTACTTAGGGCGGGAAAGGATAGAAAATCAGTATTACAAAACTCCACAGTACTAGTGGGCGCACTAAATTTTTGATGCGGTAAACCCAGACAAAAGCTTACTGTGCCGAGTGATTTAGTCGTTTTAATAAAGGAGATGACAGCTATTAAAATTTAGGTTACTCTCTTTACTAACAACCACTACTGGTTCAGTACAGTAGCAGCACAAATACGTAAGCCTTCAATTAACATGACACTCATGGTTACGCGCTAACCAAACACACGCATTTACTACACAGTTACGACATGTACTAATATTTCAAAATATTGCGTGGAGTGATGCAAAGTATGCTGGTAACTGCTGACTAATGCCACAACATCAGATCATGTCAGCTAATCGAGGACAGTGGGTGAGATAAGAACAAATGAGAAATCGTTCATAGGATGTTGTATTGCTAAAACGACATTGATTCTCTCGATTATGTTTGAAGTTAATGGCGGAGAGGCAGATAAGTTACGCCATCTGCTGTTGCATGTGTATAATGACATTTAAATTCCAGTCCTCCGATAAAACACAACACCAGTTTTTTTAGATGTCGTTTTTTGAGGGGAAAAAATACTGTCTTATGCTCAAGCCAGTATGGTATTTTTAAAACAGAAGCAGGGTAAAAGAAAATTTACAGAGCTTAGATCCCTACAATAAAATTGAGGCATTTGCATATATTTCAATATATAGTGCAACATATGGAGAATTGTGATTAGTTTAAAAACAGAAATATCCAAATCATCCAAAAGGACAACATGCTTGTAACATAAGAGTGACAGCACAGCATTGTTTAGGAAATGTATGTCCTTGGACCCAATGCAATTAACACTGCAAAATAAGCCAGATAACATGAACGAGAATAGATCATTCTGTAATCCACTTTCGACCCTTAAATCATGAAATATGTAAATAAGACAAATTTGCATAAGATTACATGTATTACAATATAACTCACAGCAGCAAATTGTAAATCACATCATTTTTAAATGTTTCCAGAAGCATATTTGTAACTATTCATATGCAAGTAATCAAAACCTGCCAGAGATCAATAAAAGGTCTACTCAGCCTTTCAGTCTTGTATCAGCTGTTCGCTGCTATCCGCTGTTATCCCATTTCCACACGTTAGATGTCCTAATCTAGGATCAACAGTCTCGTCGCAATGGACTCACAATCCTCTGCATCGGACTTCCAGCCGAAGGTCATGTATTAGCGACTATTTATGCAAGAATTTTCATCTTGCAGCCACTAGAAACACTTAGGCCAATAGCTCCTACCTGTTGAGACTTATGATAAATGACTTTCGAAACAGAGGTTGCGCATGTCGTCTGACACACAGCTAAGGAGCTTCACAAGTCAGCCATGCCTCTTTCGCTCGTGCCATGCCCAGAAAAGGTAAAAAAAAAAAAATATAGGAATTTATAAGAAACAGATGCCAGTCTTTCCAGGTAGTGATCCATCAGTGCTATGCAGTTGTTGGGTGAAAGCTCTGGGATACCCTCAAGCCAAATTTCAGACGCCTCTTCCTGGAACTGATGACGGAAAGGAAATAAAGTAAGGGCCAAGATAGATGGTCTGTCTGTGTGTCTCTTCCCCCCCTCTTCTTCAAGACAGGGCTGTTTTTGATGGTGGAGGACGTCCCCCACTCCCCAGCTCAGCGCTTCTCATAAATGGTAAAAACACTCCATGTCTATTTCCGTATGCCGCCACTGAAAAGCATCACTTGCAGAAGCAGGAATGGGTTCGCGGCTGGTGCTAAGTGTGTTCTTCATTATTGTTTCATTGAAGAAGAGCAGCCGATGGACACTCAACACAAGAGTTCCTGAAGCAGTAGTCCGTAGTCCAATAGCAGGTGTATTTTAGCCAGGCCTACATTTTACGTTTCACTACAGATGGAGTGTGCGTTGTGTGTTTGGCGTCGACAGAGCAAACCTGCAGTCGTCTCTCTCCCTTTCGCTTTTGTGTATCGTGACATTTGGCAGCTTAGCGTACATTTTCCACATCATAGAAGCAAAGGCCCAAGGGCTGCCGTATGAAAATGTGAATTAAAGACCAGAGAAGCACAGAAGTTTTCAATGACCTGGGTCAGCTCTATGATCATTGCATTCTGAACCATATCGTTGTATTATCATGATATGCATATCAATGCACGTCTGTAATGTTCGTGAACATTTGTCCTTTCTTACAGTCAGTTCCATTTCTTTACATTTCAATCTAATACCGCCGACCACCATAATCATAACCATATGATTACCAATCCAATGCATATTGTTCGGGATATGAGCCTATTGAAAGTGAGACTTTATATTGATGTTTTTAATTCGTTTGCCACAGTCAATCTATGACAGTAACTCTGACAGATGTTCCATATTAATTGCAAGCCTGTATCTTTTATAACTGACAGCATTTAGCATCTGAGGATAGTAGCCCATTAGCCCTTGTGTCATTTAAATTGCCATACCTTCATTAGGGGCCATTACTTGAATCATAATGGAACTGCAATAATAACCTATACTTATGCGATTCCTCTTCATGTGGAGTAGAAATACTTTGACTTTTCCAACATCCCTTCATTTGTTCCTAGAGTCTTCGAAAACAGCACAAAAATCGTCATCAGTATCGTGAATGGCAAATCAGCTAATTTTAATTCTCACCCAAGGCTGCCGTTAACTGCCATTTTCATGGTCCCAGACAGTAGATCATCCACGAAAGGCTAAGGATTTCCTGGAACCTTTTATTTTATTTCCTGGAACTTTTTATTTTAACTTCTGACTGTCTGTGTGCAGAGAAAGAATGAGTTCCTATAGTGTCACTCGCTGACACACATCAGAACCGCGTAAACTCTGACGGTAAGTAGCAATAATCTGTTATTGGGTCAAAACCATTATAAATGGTTTATTTGATTAGCTATTGAGGGGAGGGGATGTGATCCTGAATCCTACACACAAGGGGTGGGGGGTAATCAGCGGGCTTCTGTGTGTCGGAACGTCTCACACAAGCTCAGATCTGTGCTCTGGAAAAACACACATCTGAGGCGAGAGCGCCCTCTTGCCACTCACCCGGGAGGGAGACGAGCACGGCTGCACTCTGCTGGAGAGTTTCACTTCCAGATGCTTCATCCCTACCCCTAACCCATCTGCTACTGATTGCAACAGCTTCACAGGCAATTACCAGCCGACCAAGCTGTTCACCGGTCATGGTATCACACCAGTGGGATCTAGTGGGAAGTTTAGAGCTCTCTTATTTGGAAATTAATTTAAAAACCATTAAATGGCAAGAAATAAACAGACAACTGGCAAAAGTATGTAGTGTGATGCATTGTCACCTATACATAAAAAAAACATTCTTTTCAATAAATAAAAAATCCACAAAATCTAACATCAAATATTTCTTGCTGTAGTGTACTGACAATATAAATGGCAATATAGCAAATACCCTTGTATTCATTAGACTGTCAGCCCCTGCTAGCTGACAATGAAGACTTCCCACTTGGCACTGCATGCAGACAACTGAGGAAAGCGGGATTGCTACTGCAAACCAAGGACAAATCACCATATACAGTATTTAGCCAGTTCTTACAAAGATCGCCAATATAAACAGCACAGTCAGGGACTTACACAAGACGCCCAAACATTACTTATGTCTAGTGTATACATGTAGTCCTGATAGACGTGCAAATAAGGAACATTCTACTTGCAATTATCATCCCTATATATAAAACCAAAAAACCCAGAAATGGGTAACTTACATAGCTGGTTGAATGCCTGACATGGTCACTGTAAATTGTTTACTTAATGATGTGATTCAATGAAGCTTGGATTCAGTGAATTTCCATCTCCATAATCCCTATCAGAATAATTGGGATAGCCCTACTCCTAAGAAGACCAAACGTAGTAAAAGACTGAAAAGACCATTAGGAATCCTTGCTCTGCTGATAGAAAATGTAATATTTTACGCTAAGTAAGCTTTCTATTAAAACCAGCTCATATTCAAACCCAGCAAAGCCTTATGCAAGCTCAGGCATTTCACAGAGATATTATACTTCTTAAAACCTCAAAAGAATCTGTACACAGACCACCTTTCAGGTTTAATCTTAAGGTACTACAAAGCATCTACATCTTCACAGTCAAAAAAAAAACAGTGAAAAGAAAATGAGTTATAATTAAGAGAGAATTGGCATCACTTACTCCACAACATCTCCCACAGCGCACTGGCCATCTCACACAGAATGGGCCGAGAATTTACCTACCTTACCACAGAGAGAAAAACAATGCCTCCGTTTTACTTCAGAGGATCCTGGGATGGCTTCCGGATCTCGGCCTGGCCACGCTGGTCCCTGCACCGAGACGAGGGAGACAATGGGTCGTTATCCATAGAAAATCCCCTCACCACCAAGTACAGGGCAAGCACTCTGATAGTGCAGCCCAATGCTGCCATTGTTCCTGCCCAAGGACCACCTCCCTGTCAGAGGTCTCGCCGTCCGTTTGGAACAAAACTTACGATTGATCGGCCTTTCATTCATTGGGATCTACGCTCAGAGTCTCCCATGACCTCTAGGGCCCGTATGACTTCACTGTCTTCTGCCTGCACTGATACATGCCACTGCATTGTAATATATGCCAATACCTTATTACTCTGTTAATCTGACTCGATCTTCCACCCTCAGAGCAGGCTGAATGCACTGAACCTGAGGGGGGGTAAGAGGGGCCAGTGTGGACGACCCAGTGGCGTGAAGGGGATGCTGTAAATGGAGCTCAGCACCAACGCCCAAAAGGACGGCAGTGCTGAAGCACTGGATGGGACCCGACATCCCCCCACTCGGGCAGAAAGCTCGATTATCACAGCTGAACAGGTTTCTCACTGCGATTCACCCAGCACAGCAGAAGTGGACCATTTTACCGACCATTACTACTTCAAATTTCTAATTATATTGAACACATTCTTTGGATGGAAGAAGGTAAAAATAAAACAAAGCCTGACTCCAACGCTGGATTGTAAATTTACTTCCTGGACTGGATGGAAATGAAAAATGAAAAACAAAAAAATTGTCCAAACTAACCTATGTTTGACAACGAAACAGACAGCAGCCCAGCTGAACGTGTGTTACACCTCCCATTCATTCTCCCTTCTACCGACCTCTTCATCAACTAAAAGACACAACCTCCTGTACTGTATCATCACCCTGCAGAACTCTGCTTATATTTCAGACTCAGAAATGTCTTATTACAGTGTTCGTTCCCACAATGCACTTGGAACTTAAACGATATCCAGTCTTACACGCATACCTAAGGCAACTGCATAAACATTGACCGATCTCAAAGCCGACAGACTAAACTACACACCATAAGAAGACTAAAGAGATCTTAATCTGAGAGATGGACAGAAAGGTCTCAGGTGTTATGACTTTAACGTCAACGGGAAGAACGAAAGACATCGCGACGGACTTCTTCAGGACTCGAGTGCGCCGGTTATCTGGGTCTGTACATTATTATAAAGCACCTCTTTCCCATAGCACGCTGTAAGGGTGGGATCTGGTAAGGAAAGGGGCCCACATGAAATCCGAACTGATACAACAACAGCCTGTCAAACATCTCAGCCTGAATAGGAGTCCCAGATACATAACAAAATACAAAACCGTGAAGCTTTAGCCTAAACAAACATTACGCTCCTCTCTCTTCACAACAATGTTATCTTGACCCAATAGCAATAGTAAATCTTGATGTATTATTATGTATTATTCATACAATCCTTTTACAAAATAACCCATAATTCTAAAATGTATTCCATTAATTTCATGAAAATAAATAGGACGCCTCTACAGAATTACTAAAGAGTAGAACTCAATGCGTTTTATACGATAGGTCTTTGGTTTCGCTTTTCTGAGCAAAATATGCATTAAGAGCCCTCAGCAATTTTTTTTTATGTAAAAGAGAAAATGAAAAATTACATGTGCATTCTATTGTGAAGGGTTGGTGACCCTCTAAACCATGAATATGTTGCGTAATGAGTATGATATCCATCCCAGGTGTATTATTGTTGCCAGATTATTTTGTCATCTTTCCATCTACTTTGTGTGAGTTCATGGTGGAAATCAAGCTCCAGAGAGAGAGAGAGAGAGAGAGAGAGAGAGATTAAAGTAAAATGGTGCTGTCTTCACCATTAGGGAGGTATGTCTTTATGCCATTCTCTGAACGATGTGCCCCCCCCCGCCAAAACAAATCTTCAAACCTCAATGGTTGATCCTCTTTCACATACAGCTATAGGGTTATGCTTGGACAGTCTGGAAAACCTCGACAAATGAGCCCTCCTCCATTAATCCATCACGGCTGAGGATCAATATGATCGGGTGGGTTTAAAAATATACAAAAACATACTGTATTATATACCATAATACAGGAGGTATCATTGCAGTTAGCGTGTCTGTCATGGTGCTCTTGGGTCCTGCACATTTCAGAGGAGTTTACCAAACGACCATTAAAAACCCAACCTAATTAGGTCTGCAAGAACTCATGTGAATAATTTTCCAGCCGTTATCAAAGATGAACAGTGAAAAACATCCAGAATTGTGTAACACAGAATATCCTTAAATACTGAGTCGTTAAGCGTTTCGCTTCAGCTGTGTAACAGCTTAAAATCCAATCTAGCGATACACGACATCTGCACCGAATTCCGATATATACCAATTTTTGTCTTCTTCATATACATGATATTCGCGACTTAGAAAAAAATACAGCACACTTCACACTGACAACAAATATAAGTACTTACTACTCCCTTTGTCTTTATTGTAGATATAAATTGACCGTGAATGTCAACAAAGGCAAATGGAAAGAAAATAGACAAGAGAGTATTTTTTCTTCTCTGGGCATCAGTCGGGTATTGCATATATTTAATGAAATATCGAATGGTTTGTTTTTCTTTCGGCGGGAGGGTGAATCAAGGCATTCCCCACTAACACAGAAAGTCACTTGGGAAGAGGATCACATCTGGCACATGTCCGACAACCAATACGGTGACGTCACAGGCGTCTAAGGACAATAGACAGATACTGACACAGAGGGACCAAGGTTTTAGGCTGTTCGCCTATCGGTCCATATGTGTGTGTGTGTGTGTGTGTGTGTGTGAGTGTGTGTCTGTGTAATATATAAAGGTGCTTTATTCGCGCAAAACGCATGTTTCGCACCGCATGTGCAAATGATCATATAATCAGTTCTTATTATTTTATTCTTTGAATGGCAATCAAACGACATGCGTGAAAGAATTTTAATACAGATCTACATCGAGAACAGACGAAAGAAGAATGGAAATAATAGAATATCATAAACACAGACCTGGAAATAACTGTAGGTGAATTCTGCATGTAAAGATTTGCAGTATAAAACGCAATCTATATAGAATAAAACGGAAATTATGTTTGCACGTCTTGGACCGATTCTTGCCGCTTTTTGTAGACTTCTCGGGTGCCACAGTTTACAATTCACACTGCCTACCTCTAGAGGGCACTAACGTGATATAAATAAGGCTTAATTATCGGGGATGGCGCTGATAGCCTGGATCAGGCTCCGTGTCTTTTTATTCAAACAGCATCCCAGCATTTCTATAACAGAAACATGTCTGAAATATGTTTCTTCATATGAAAAAGCTGTCTAGCTGTCTAACTGATACTGAATTGTATGCTTAACTATTTAGGTCCAGAAGGTCTGTCAACAGAAGTTATATATAATTAGTGGCGCTTTTAGCCACTTACAGCGTCACAAAAGTCAATCTGTCTGACCAAGCTGAAGTCGGCAGACACTACAAAGCATTGTTTCAGAATGGAAATGTACGCTTAGTCCCAAACAATAGCGGTTGGAAAGACCCATGACTAACCACGCTGTATCTATTGTTCTCTTACCTTCCTAGCTGTGCTCGTCTCAGTACAAGATTTTCAGGCACGTACTCAAAGTTAAAATTTCAGATTAAGTCGATTTCAGACATTGTTTTTATAAGGTGTGTGTAGGATTAAGTCTGACCAGCAAAAAATAATTAATATTGACATTTAAAAACATGCTTAAAATGACAGCTAGAGCCCCAGTACATTCTCACAGTTGTTTAACTAACACCGTTGCAGTCAGCCCTTGGATAACGAACATAATCCGTTCCAAATTCTGTACGTTAATCAAAATGTTCGTTAATCAAATTAATTATTCCCATAAGGAATAATGGGAAATGAAATAATCCGTTCCAGGTCTAGTATAAAAACCCACTTTTATTGGTACGAAATGTTTGTTTAAAAACGAAAAAACAATAAAATATAAAAAAAAATAAAAAAAAAACAATTATTTTACTTTGCATAATAAAGTTGACATCATGAGCTTGCTGGAATGGACAGGAATCCCCTCTCAACACTTCACGGCTAACCGTTTTTCGCATAAATGAGCGTTAGCTGGCGGTCACCGTCTTTGCCCGTAAAGAACAAAACAGAACGGGACCAAGCGGCTCTGCTGGGCAACCATCAGCTAACCCGGCTGAGTGGGTATAAGCTCTTCGCATAGCGTTGGCTGGCAGCCTCCCAGTTTCCACGTAAAAAACAAAACTGAACGGGAGGAAGCGGCTCTGCAGCACGACCACTGGATAACTTGGTTGGCTAAATGTAATGAATGGAAAGGTTTGTTTAAAAACACAACAGATCAGTAAAATTATGAATTAAGCAATTTATAAAATAAAAACTACGTAATCTGAAAAAGAAAAATGTAAACAAAACAAAGCATGGGTATCGTTTATGAGGCTATAGAGTGGAGCGTTCAGTTAGTCCACCCAGAAAGCGCTCGCGGACGGCGCTCAGCCTCTCAGCCAGCCATTGAGTGACTGGCCGACGGTTCGCTAACCGCGTTTGTGTTCGTTGTTCAATATGAGAAAAAATGTTGTTCGTTAAAATAGACGTTCGTTAAGCAAGGGCTGACTGTACCTCATTATTGATTAGATTTCTCTATTTTTATTGTTACACAGTTGCTTTATACCTTTAAACGAGCTTGTCACAGTCAAATTTTAACGTTTAATATAATGTACATTTTTAACGGTTAAAATAATATAGTCATTTTCTTTTCAGGAAAAGGCGAACAGAAAGGGAATCGGCAGGCAGGATCGAAGTCGTGGTGACGGTGCGTGAAATCTCAGGTGCCGGGAGGTCAGTCCGACGAGCAGCACACGAGGCACGGATCAGGCTGGAAGGAGAGGTCCGAGGGGGAAGGGGTTCGGGACGGATCAGGGCTAGACAGAAGCTAGACCGCTCAGTAAGGCTCACATAAACACTCAACAATGCCTCATACAGAATGCAGAGCAGGACAGGGCTAAATTCAAATTGGGAGTAGGGCAGATGTTTTCACTCAGGTGCGACTGCTGCTTTTGCATTCTCACGAGGGGGGTATGGCACCATGGTTAAAATATACATCATTAACGCTATATTACATTCATGAATATGTAATCTATCTAAAACAAATTGTCAGAGATTTTTGTCACTGGTCTTATCAAGACCGATGACTATGTGGGGTCTACCGAGAGGCATATCGCTGCAGCCAGGAGCTGAATATCGAGTGGGAGGGACAATGTCGAATAGGGAGGGGCAATGGGGGAGGGATTAATAACTGTTATCATCTGATACCCCAACCCTAATGCTCATGATAAGCCCCTCCTAACTGATATTGCCCCACCCACTCATCTCTCAGCTGCAGCGATATCCACGTGGGTCTACTGCCAGATAGGGGAGAAACAGATTCTTTAATCCGCGTTGATTTTAGTGAAAATTACAATACAGCAGGTGCAGATTGCAATTTCGTATATCCCACCAGCAGGCTACACTTCACAATGGGGTCTTGGACGTCTATAATCCCTTTCTGCTCCATCTCTCCCAGCTGCCAGCACGTTCCTCCATCTCTCTGAGCTCATCTTTCACCTGTTCTTAGCAGACTGAAGGACGGATGTCCAAGAATCACTAACACACACTTTTTCAGCGATGGACCAGTCACCCAGTATAAACGAAAAGCAGACTTCTGCATGCTGAGCCACATAAGATGGGTTTCATGGTGGTGAGCTGGCATTTCTAAGAGGCCAGCCATGGTAAGACCGTGCCAGATTAAATCGGTGGCTCCTTCAAAAGGACTGAGGACAATCTGATGCATCATGGAACAGATTTACCAGATGCTGCAGCCCTGTTCCACTGCCTCAAACAGAATACAACTTTTGTGGAGCTCTTATGTTCCAAGAAGATGTGGAGAAGATGGCACAACCCATTGTGGAGGGCCTCCCTCTTGTAACTACAATCCCAGATTAACTTTCAGACATACGAACGAAGAGGACTGTAAGTCTAAATTGTGTTCATTGGGCTCCCGTTTCCTGTCCACAACATAATTTTTTTTTTGTGCGCCAATTCCGCCCAGTACGACTTATGGCCGCTATTCCCACCACACAGCAGCGTAGCGTGCGTACTCCCAGCATCCTAGTTCTTAGTACTTGTGTATTCCCTTAAAAATCATGATGAATAACGACTTTTAACCAACATTTAAAGTTGTGAATGGCCATTCAGAACGTATCTCGATCGTAAATAGAGGAGCGTATATACTGTAGATGTTGCAAGACCTAAATTCTCTGCAATCTTTCATTGAGGAGTGTTCCTTTTGAACTAACAATCCTGTCACGAATATTGTCACAAAAGGGTGTGGCATGGCAGATAATTGCTTGGAAAGACTGAGCCTTTGATGGATGCTACCTTCATTCCCAATCATGATACCTCCCCTGCTGCCAATTAGCCTACATAATGTGGAGTCTTCCAAACCGGTCTTACTTGAATATTCTGTGCAGTTTTCAGTCTTATTTTAACTCTCCCAACTTTTGTTCAGTGTGTTGCAGCCATAAAATTCTAACTTTGCATATATTTACAAAATGATTAAATGAATTAAGTTGGTCAGTACAACTGTTCTTAGCAGACTGAAGGACGGATGTCCAAGAACCACTAACACACACTTTTTCAGCGATGGACCAGTCGCCCAGTATAAACAAAAAAGCAGACTTCTGCATGCTGAGCCACATAAGATGGGTTTCACGGTGGTGAGCTGGCATTTCTATGAGGCCAGCCATGGTAAGACCGTGCCAGATTAAATCGGTGGCTCCTTCAAAAGGACTGAGGACAATCTGATGCATCATGGAACAGATTTACCAGATGCTGCAGCCCTGTTCCACCGCCTCAAACAGCATACAACTTTTGTGGAGCTCTTCTTTGTGTTCCCAGAAGATGTGGAGAAGATGGCACAACCCATTGTGGAGGGCCTCCCTCTTGTAACTACAATCCCATTTCCAGAAAAGTTTTGGAACTGAGGATGCTAATTGTAGTAATTTCGCATTTGGAAATTTTGTCCATTTTTGCATGATGTAAGATTTCAGCTGCTCAACAGTCTGCGGTTGCCATTGTCCAATTCTCCTCTTCATGATGTGCCATACATTTTCAATAGCAGACAGATCTGTACTGGCAGCAGGCCAGTCAAGCACACGCACACAACACTCTGTCTACGAAGTCACGCTGTTGCAGCCCTTGCAGAATGTGGTCTGGCACTGTCCTGCTGAAATGAGCATGGACGTCTCTGGAAGAGATGTTGGCTTGATGGCAGCACATGTCTCTCTAAAATCCTAATATATGCCTCAAAGTCAATAGTACCTTCACCTACATGCAACTCCCCTATGCCATGGGCAATGATGCACTCCCATACCATTACAGATGCTGGCTTTTCCACCTTTTGCTGAAAGCAATCTGTATGTTCAGTTTCATTTTTGGCATAGAGAACGTGACACTCATTTTTTTCCGAAAAAGAAAAACTGAAATGTGGACTCATATGACCACAGCAGATGGTTCCACAGTCTCTTGGTCCATCTGAGATGAGCTCGGGCCAGAGAACTCGCCAGCACTTCTGCATGGAGCTGACATACATGTATGGCTTCCTCCTTGTCTAATACAGTTTCACGTTGCATCTCTGCCAATGGTTTTCCGAAGTACTCTTAATTTACCGAGGAGGGGAAAAAAACACGCTTACCTTCACGGCAGATCTGACAACTAAGCCCAGGTGGCAGGTCACTGTGGCATGACAGTTTCTTAGGCAGTGCTGCCTGAGGGTTTGAAGATCACACGCATTTAACAGTGGTTTCTGAACGTGCCCTTTACACACTGAGATGTCTCTGCATTCTCTGAATCTTTCGACATTAATATGTACAGACGCTCCTCTACTTACAAATTTTTAACTTCCGAACTTTCAGACATACGAACAAAGAGGACTGTAAGTCCAAAATGTGTTCACTGGGCTCCCGTTTCCCGTCCGCAACATAAGTTTTTTTCTGTGCGCCAATTCCGCCCAGTACGACTTCTGGCCGCGACTCCCGCCGCGCAGCAGCGTAGCGTGCGTACTCCCAGCGTAGCGTGCGTACTCCCAGCATCCTAATTCTTAGTACTTGCGTATTCCGTTAAAAATTATGATGAATAACGACTTACGAACATTTAAAGTTGCGAATGGCCATTCAGAACGTATCTTGTTCGTAAATAGAGGAGCGTCTGTACTGTAGATGTTGCAAGACCTAAATTCTCTGCAATCTTTCATTGAGGAGTGTTCCTTTTGAACTAACAATTCTGTCACAAATATTGTCACAAAAGGGTGAGGCATGGCAGATAATTGCTTGGAAAGACTGAGCCTTTAATGGATGCTACCTTCATACCCAATCATGATACCTCCCCTGCTGCCAATTAGCCTACATAATGTGGAGTCTTCCAAACCGGTCTTACTTGAATATTCTGTGCAGTTTTCAGTCTTATTTTAACTCTGTCCCAACGTTTGTTCAGTGTGTTGCAGCCATCAAATTCCAACTTTGCACATATTTACAAAATGATTAAATAAATGAAGTTGGTCAGTATAAGTGTTTAGAATCTTTTTTATGTACTTTTGTCAGTCAAATAAAGGTTTGAGTGGAGTAACATTTCACAGATTTTTGTTTTTATTGCATTATAGAGAATATCCCAACTCTTCTGAAAATGGGGTTTGCATTAATTGCACAGTAAGGATGCACCAGGCGATCAGTGTTGTCCCAGGAATCATCAAATATAGAGACATCAGCTGTGCATTCCAAATGATAAATGGAGTTCTTGACTGTTCGTGCTGTGGGTTAAAGGAGAACACATTTGCAGTAAGTGAATGTCAACAGGAAGTGCACACCACTGAAATGTCTGATTCTTCTTGACAAAGAGCACATTGGAAGTGGAGCAGATTCTCGAAGTGGAGGTTCCACAACGTCATCTGGCACTATTTGGGACAGTAGAAGTAAAAGCCCACTCACTCATCAGCACTGTCCCTCATTGGGGAAAAAAAACATTTGAGGTGTAGTTTGGTGCTGTTACTGTTCGTTTGTATTCTTCTTGTTACTTTAATTGTTACTTTGTAATGTTGCATTTATAATATAACTAGGTGTTTTTTCATTTTAATGAAATGTCTTCATTTGGTGTGTCACTTAAAATATTGTAAAATTCACTTTGGTCCTTTTTTATTTTTTAATTTGCATTTTTCTTCACTAGGAACAAAGTTGTACACAAAGATATTTAACAATACATGACATGCACTTATAATTTGGGATTTTTAAAATATGTCAGCAGAAAAGTATATGAAACATAATTTAAAAAGGACTCCCTTATTAAATGCAGACACACCAAAACATAAATTGCATATTAACAAATTCATGAGAAAAAGAACGTCCCACCATTGACAAACTGAGTAAAACTTTGGATTTCACATTTAAATTTTATTAAAATACATTTGGAATTAAGCTCTTAATTTTGTATTTATGACAAAGAAATGACAGATTAATAGACACATTAAAGTAATTTTCATTTGAAATTTACTAAACTGATTGCTAAATATTTTGTTACTTCATCTTGCACCCCAAAAGGAGAATGAGATGATGAGTGGAGAAGATGAAGCATATTTGAGAGCAAAGTGGATGTTACCACATGCTTTGAGTCTCACTTGCTGTTCTGTTTGATAGATTTCTTCAGTGAAACCTTCTTTTAGTTGAATGATGAGGCAGGTCCCTTAAGCTTAAGCAGTTTATTAAGACATAATGAAGATGTTGCAGAAAGATGTTTCACACGGCCGGTTCACTGTCTGTCTGTGTCTGTCTCTGCCCCCACTGAGGGAAGTAGGCCCTTTATCTCTGGTCTTTGTACAGATTCCTGGAGCCGGGGGGTCAGACGGCCTTGGTGAGAGTAAGTTGTATGAGAGGCAAAGAACATGATGATCGAGTAGCAAGAACAGAAAGAAATATAAAAATCAGAAATATGAAAGATATAAATGAACTAAATGAACATAATTAAATAACTGCTAATTAACAAGGGATATCTCTCAGTCCCCCCTATGATTCTATGGAAAACAAAACACATCGAATCATCATGAGTAATTAATCACAACAAGCAAATGACTGATCAGAATATAATTGTAAAAACTCTGCATAAAGCCTTGGATCTACACTAGGTTCTAAAAACCAAGTGAGGCACCTTGCAAAAAGGTAGCAAAATAAAATAATAAAAAAATAACCCCATATCCATTAATCAATCACAATTAATCAATCATAATCATCATCATCAGTTTAGGCAATCACGTTTCCATTAACATATTTGCACAGATTACCAGAAAAGCAAATGTAAAGCTTGACAATCCACAATATGTGTGTGTGTGTGTGTGTGTGTGTGTGTGTGTGTGTTGTTGATCTTCTGGTTTGTTAAAGTCTGTGACTTTGTCATCCAGCAGCGTAGGCTACTAAGTGAGAGGTTACTAGCACATCACCTTACTTGCATTAGATCTCAGGAACATAGTCTACTCTTTTGCAATGGCTGGCATGAATCCATATGCTTTTACCACACACTTTAACTGCTGCGTTTGTTGTTAACAGTGCCTGATATGGGCCCTCCCACTTAGCCTCAAGCGGTTCTTTCTGCGGTTTCTTGATCAGAAATCACTCACATGGTACCAGAGTGTGACCTCTGTCAATGGGCTCTTCCCACGAGTTGGAAACCAGTTGAAAGGCAGACTTAATGGCATTGGTGAGCTTAATGCAATAATCAACCAGGCTATCACTAGCAAGGTGAATGTCTGTCTTTTTTTAGATCTATGCTGTCGGGAAGATGCATTGGCCCTATGATGATCTCAAATGGGCTCAAACCAGTCTTTCTGTTGATTGTCACTCTGATGCTGCAGAGAATGATTGGCAGTGCCTGAGGCCATGGCACTCCTTCCTGATGATATTTGGACATAGATTTCTTCAGTGAAACCTTCTTTTAGTTGAATGATGAGGCAGGTTCCTTAAGCTTAAGCAGTTTATTAAGACATAATGAAGATGTTACAGATTGATGTTTCACACAGCCGGTTCAGTGTCTGTCTCTGCCCCCACTGAGGGAAGCAGGCCCTTTATCTCTGGTCTTCGTACAGATTCCTGGAGTCGGGGGGTCAGACAGCCTTGGTGAGAGTAAGTTGTATGAGAGGCAAAGAAGATGATGATCGAGTAGCAAGAACAGAAAGAAATATAAAAATAAGAAATATGAAAGATATAAATGAACTAAATGAACATAATTAAATAACTGCAAATTAACTAGGGATCGCCACTTGTCAGGGATCTCCACTAGTCATCTCCACTTGTCCAGATGACTGTGGGTGATGAGGGCAGTGGAATGACCATTCAATCCCCATGACTCAGCCGATCTCTTGACAGACTGCTCCGGTGAAATATGTTCCTTGGTCTGAGTCAGTCTGGCATGGAAGGCCCCCGCGTGGAATGTAGTCTTTGACCAGTGTCTTTGCAGTGCGAGTGGCTGTGGCTTTTCGGCAGTGAACCGCTTCCACTCACCTTGAGAATTTGTCCACAATGACAAGCACTTATGAATAACCGTGACTTTTCGGCAGAGTGATGTAGTCCACTGGAGTGGATGGAGAAAGGGGCCTGGCGGAGCAGGCGCTACAAGAGTTGGTGTCAGCATTCCTGGACCTGCATTATTCTTCTGACAGGTCAGACACTGTCTCACCACCTGCTGTGCTTGTGATCGGAATTGCGGGTTCCACCCTTGTTGACCAAACCAGGGTGACTTACTGAATGAATTTGGTGCGCTAGGTAGGGAAGTAGCGATGACGGGGCCACTGTTCTGGGTCCGTCTCCATATCTCCATACGTCTTCTCCGTGAAGTTTTGCACCTTTTCCCGTCAATGACCGTTTTTCGTCAGCAGGACTGTTGCTCTGCATATCCTTGATGTCATCAAGATGTTTGTTCATTGTTCTTAGCAGTTTACATTTCACATCAAAGCCTGTGTCACCCCCTCTCGCAGCTCTTTTAGCAGCTTAATCTGTGAGTGCGCTTCCTTGACTTTCCACTGTGTCAGTTTTCGTCTGAGCTTTGCATTTCAGGACTGCTATAGCTCAGCAGGAAGTTGGATAGCATCCAGTAATTCTTCAACCAATTGTCCATTTTTCACTGGTGTCCCAGCTGTCGTTAGGACACCACGTCGTCTCCACAGGAGTCCAAAATCATAGACAACTCCAAATGCGTATCTGGAATCTGTGTACATATTGGCTGCCGGATTTTTGCAAATGTGCATGCTTCGATTAGTGCTTTTAACTCAGCTTGTTGTGCCGATGTGTCTTTAAGCATACTGCCACTTGCAGTTACCTGCGTGTCTGTCATTACTGCCCATCCAGCACATCTCACACCCCCCTCGACCACTGAGGAACCATCGGTATACAACAGCAGGTTGGGATTATGCAATGCCGTTTCTTGAGTGTGGGCAGCTTCTTCCATCGCAGTTTCTATTTCCACAAAGTCGTGATCGATCTCTTCCATGCACTCTGGTAACAGGGTGGCAGGGTTGTTTGAACTAGCCAGTGATAACCGGCCGCATGTTGCCTGGACGGCTCTCAGGCATGGCAGGCCACCATGATCTTGACCATGATCCTGTTCGTCATGCCAACTGATAGATTTCTTCAGTGAAACCTCAGGTTCTTTTAGTTGAATGATGAGGCAGGTTCCTTAAGCTTAAGCAGTTTATTAAGACATAATGAAGATGTTACAGAAAGATGTTTCACACGGCCGGTTCACTGTCTGTCTGTGTCTGTCTCTGCCCCCACTGAGGGAAGCAGGCCCTTTATCTCTGGACTTTGTACAGATTCCTGGAGCCGGGGGGTCAGACAGCCTTGGTGAGAGTAAGTTGTATGAGAGGCAAAGAACATGATGATCGAGTAGCAAGGACAGTAAGAAATATAAAAATAAGAAATATGAAACATATAAATGAACTAAATGAACATAATTAAATAACTACAAATTAACTAGAGAGATCCCTCAGTCTCCCCTATGAGCTCCAGAACGTTTCAGAAAGGCTCAGTGATTTTGTATCTGGTGACTGGGGAGACCATGGAAGGAGTGTAACTTCATCCTGTAATTTATAAAGCCATTTTTAAAGCACTGCTGATGTAGTTGATAATAATTTGAAATACGGTTTTATTATATGAAGCTGACACTAGGCACACTACTAAGTGCTTTGAAATCTAGCGCAGTCCTTGGAGTTAAAAGCGTAACCTGTATCTGAACTGGATGTCTCGGCTTGGTTGAATTGACCCGAAACCCCAACGGCTGACGTCAAATGCGGGAATCTCCTCCTCGGGGTTTTTTAGCTCAAAATCGAAGTATGTGAGCATGAGGAAGACAAACTGCTTCAACTCATTGGTGGCAAAGAAACGACCTGGGCACATACTGACTCCAGCCCCCCAGGGCATGCTGTAGAATTTGACCTTCTTCCCATTCTTGTAAAAGTCCGTTTTTTTTGTCCCTTCAGGTGTCAGGAAGCGATTGTACTTGAAGGTCATTGGGTCAGGGTGGATCTCTGGGTCAATTTGCACAGCCGTGTAGGGGAAGAGGGCCAGACGGTCACCCTGGCGGATATTGTACTCACGCCCGTTGGCCATCTTGAGGGACATGTCTTTCTTCACGCCTCGGATGAGCATTGGGGCAGTCGTAAGTCGCAAGCTCTCTTCCACTGCGCTATCAAGGACGGGTGTCTGGAGCAGCATATCTCGTGTCAGGTTGATGAGGGGGCCTCCGGGCTTCACTGACTGCCCGGTCACTCTCAGAACCTCCTCCACTTCCTTGCGCACAGCTGTCATCGCATCTGCATGCTTCATGAGGAACATAAGTAACCAGAAAGACGCGGGTCCCGTGTTTCCCTGGGAAGTCCAAAGTAGTATGAACATGTACCGGTTCACCATCAATGGATCCATGCCAAGTTCTTCCCTCACCTGCTTACTGTCCATCACCCAGCCACTGACATTCTGCTTCGTATTTATGTTCTTGGTCGACAGTCTGCTCAAGAATAGCCTCCTCAACCTCTCAACCTCTCTTTTCTTCCAGGGAGGTAAGATCCTGTAGACTAAGCTAGGAAACATCTTGTCATACTTACGGAACTCATGAAACAGGTCATTGGACTGTACCCGGTCGAGCTCTCTGGCTTTCTCCATCATCTCTGAGGAGTTAGCTGCCTCATTACCAAACAGGGATAGGTAGGCACCCCGGAAGATAATGTTGTAACTGTAGTGAAACAGACCGTCCTCCTGCCAGGTGCTCTGACCATTCCCTTGTCCCAGACTGTGTAGCATCAGATTCTGCAGGTTGTTCATCATGGCCTGAGTCACGACCACCAGTCCGTCACCCATCAAGTGCTTATTGATAACTGCATGATTTACCTTGTGTTCATCCTCTAAGGTTTCGTAGCTGAAAACGATCTCCACCAGGTTCTTTGCAAACTCAGTGAAGTCCAAATTTGTCCTGGACTCTTTCACTATCGTCCCAAAGGAGAGAGGGTCCATGACAAATGTATAGTAGATCCCACCCATCTGTGCTGTAAAAATATCCCCATGCTTTTCCTTCATCCTCTGGAGAAATGTGGCAGTGTTCTTACGGAACTCCAACATGTGGCCCAACCAAGGAATCGGTCCCATGTCCAGCGGAGGCTCTCCGGAGCGCCGTCTGCGCAAGGCTCCCAGGAGGTACAGCACTCCTATCAGACAGGCCAGCAGTGTCAGGAGAATCGGCAACAGCATTGCCATCTTGCTCTGCTCACGACTCTCAGAGCTCTGCTGTGCCTGTGCTCAAGATGTTTTTCTGTGTAACAAAAGAATGCTCCTCCCACTGTGTTTCAAGAGCCCGCCCAGTCACCTTTACTGCAAGTTTTGGTTTTAGCCATCTGAGTGTAGCAAGTATCGTATGTGGAAATCCCTTCTGTATCTGATTTTTGGCTCACTGCAAGAATGTGAAATGTCACCTTCTAATAACAACTGAGTAAACCAGTAAATAAACAAAAGCACAAGCATAATTAACTTATAATCTATAATTTATTGCATCTGCAATGTCAATTTGTACTCCTGGAACATATATTAAATGAAAGCCATAAGGCTGCAACCTTATCACAAGACACATGTACAAACTATGGATCCTACCCAATCAGTGGGTTCCTCTGTCTTTTTGATCACGCCTAACTCCTCACCTGTTCAATCTTTCATGGAGAGCAATGGGCCCCGCAATCTCTGTGGGGCGTTTAGGACGTCATCTCTTAATTGAATGGCGTATGTGTAAGGCAGTACTCCCATCCCTTGAAAGACACTGGAGTACCTCTTCACTAGTATGTCATGAAATTGACTGATTACCCCCTGACCTGAAGCCGCTTGCCTCATTGATGGGCCTTGTGAAACAAGTCAGTACTATGTCCACACATGCATTGTCACACAGTAATGACTCATTCTATTGCACTATTGTACTATTGCAAAATTCAGCGTGTGTGTGTGTGATTTTTAACTAACCCGTCATGGATCCGGGCAGATTTGGGGCATGGGCGAGGCATGATGCAGGTCGAGAAAGAGGTGGACGACCCACTTGTGGCTCACAGGACAAATCAGGGTTTATTAATTTAACTAAAAAAAAAAGATAAGATAAGATAAGATAAGATAAGATAGCCTTTATTAGTCCCACGGGTGGGAAAATTGCGTTATACAGCAGCAAAGTGGACAGTGCAGCAGAAATAAGCAGAATGCAGAAAAAAAAAATCAGTAAATAACAGAAATAACAGAAAGCAATAAGAGTAGTATCAAACAGTAGAAAATAAGAAATATAAATAAAATACAATATATACAATACAATACAAATGGTATGTTCTTATTGTTTGTTGTGAAGTCTGGTGGCAGATGGAAGAAAAGACCTGCCTCTTTGTCGTACACCTTGGATGCAACAGTCTGTGGCTGTTTTTTTTTAAAAAACCACAAGAAACACTTACAAAAGAACCACAAGGAGTCAAAAGGAAATGAGGATAAACAAATTAATTACAAAATGGGGCAGGAAGGCAGGTAAACAGGTATGCAGGTAAACAATATCCAACACGCAAACTGTCACGCCCCGCTCGTACGATCCTCGTGTGTGCCACGCCCCCTGATTATCCACGTGTGCTTCCCCGATCTTGCCCAGCTGTGTCTGATTATTTTTGCCCAGTCTTGTCTATTTCAGTCCATGTCTTGCCCTGGTTTCCTGCCCATGCGTATAACCCGCTCACCAGCGATCATGACACAATGAACCACTGGGGAACTGAACTGAGGCAGCGACTTTAATACTAAAGGGAAGCGAGACTAGGGCTGCAGCTATCGATTATTTACGTAATCGAGCATTCTATCGATTATTCAATTGATTAATCGGATAAGAAATACCTTTGTCTTATTAAACAGCAATATTAAATATTCAAAAAAGAAAAAATACACTGGTCTCTTAAAATGAACAACTCATGGGTTTCCTTTTTAGGAACACTTAATTATTTTACTCCATACAACTACTGACAAAAGAACTAAACTTTTTTGGTTAATTTAATTTTTTTTTTTAAAGAAAACACTTTCGTAAATGCAAAAATAAGTAAAAAGAACATCAAATTACTGGAAAAAGGTATACATATCTTAAATTACTGCATAAATTAAAATGGCCTTCACTCTCTGTATTCTTGTACACTTATAGGAGGCATAGAAAAAGTTCTGACAGGATTGTATGTCCTGGATGAGGTAGGAATGGAGTGTGCATGTTCATCTGCGTGTTTAATTTGTATAGCTTTACTGTAGCCTTGCTGGTGGGGAAGAAAACGACGGTGAATGGGAACAGCTGAAAACACCGCTTTTCTTCACCTTTTAGCTTGTTGAACAGCTGATTTGATTATGGTATCTCGCCAGCTCTTTACCAGTAAAGGTCTAGTAGCGATTACAAGCACTGCTGTTGTTTTCCGTCACTCCAGCTGAGTTCACCACCTCTGTAACGGAACCGTCTCTTTGCTGTTAGTGTATAGACGGGCTCCAGCTTCTTCTTAACTGAACTACGACAGTATCATTTTTACGGCTGTTGTGTTATCAGTCTTCTTGTTGAGGGAAAATATGGGCTGCTTGGACTAAATCTCGTTATACTTTTTTATTCACACATACGTCCATAAATACGTTTCTATTGCAGGTTTATTTTAGCCGCGAATGTGAGTGAAGCGCTCGCGCGTACCTTATATTGGTTCCGCTCTGTGGTCTGGATGCATAGACTGGGTGCTTTCTGCTGAGATGTTGAATTATTGACGATGTGCTATTGTGGTAAGCTATTTCGGTTTTACAATGGACACACTACAGTATTTTCGCTTTTCTTTTGTTTGAAACTGTCCCAAACTTTAGACATTTTTCATCTTTTTCTCTGACCTTTCTCGGGATTTTCCTTGTCTTCCTCCATCGCGCCATCAAATCAAACCTGCTGCATATAATGCAGCGTCAGCACACTGTGCGATAGTAATAATCCTCCGAGTGAAACACGGTGATCACTAAGCAGTACATAGTCGTGCGGATTGCTCGAAGCAAAGAGGATTTTCTTGTAATCGAGTTACTCGATGAATTGTTGCAGTCCTAAACGAGACTAACACAGGACAGGTGAGACTCATTGACGACTAGTAAAACAGGCAACAGGTGAAATTAATGAACATGAAACTCAAACTAGGAAACAGAATCTAACAATGAGGTAACAGACGGTAAAATACAATCAAGGGCAAAAAAACTAAAATCGAATACAAATCAAAACACAGGGACTAGAAAACTGATAGACTTGAAACAATACATTACCACGTATTCAAATGGCATTCGCAATGGTGAAACGCGATTTAGACACATCCCCATCAGCGCCATAAAAGGGGGGATGTGCCCAGGTGGCTCATGCATACACATGAAAGTTGCTACATATTCAATGAAAGGAGACCAGAAATAGTGAGATGAGTTAGCTTTTTCTTATTTATCCAACTGAATGTACACAATTTAGTCATCTTCATGTAGCCAAGACTTTGGTGATCAGGTATCTGGGATCAAAATAAACTTCCACCATTGCTTACTATGTACTTTTATAATGTTTCTGCAATTGTTCCAAACTGCCTTTTGAAATGTCTATACTTTCATGTCAACTTTAAAACTTCACATAAATCTGACATATTTACAAAATAGACTAAGATTAAGATTAATTTAATGACAAAATATATAATAAATAATTTTCCATGGATTAAGTTTATGATATTGAATGAAATTTGTGATCATGCCCCAGTCAGTGAAAGTGTGTTCCCGACCCCTACACCCCATAGGGGTCTACAGGTTACATTTGTTTCAATACTATGTCCATTACATGCTTTCAAAGTTACTATTTTGTTGAAAATCTTTGGTTTGTTTTTCGGCAGTTTAAAATCAAGATTTGTCTTAGTTCCCGCATCTAACTTAAGAGAAACAATCATACCATTAACAAATAAATGTGCCTCTTCCATTCTGGAGCATCCCAATGAATAACGTCTCTGTATCTTCATAGGTGAGCTCTGGTCTGTAAATATTATGAACTGTTTTCTTTTTGATATTAATTTTGTCCTCCCTGAAACACATTTTTTGGCTAAGCGATTTCTGTTTTTTTACACTTTTGACACCATAGGTTGGACATTGCCCCGGGCCATGTTTACTCTCGCAGCGCTGTCAGTCGAACGCTGACACGTTTCTGGAGTCGGTGCGCCGCCTAGTGCCCGTTCTATTTAGCGCACCCACCGAAAGGTTTTCGAGTGCTCCTCCAGTCTTCTGGTGCGCATGACAAATTTTAATTTGTACATTAACCTGTCAATTACGGATGTGTCATGCACATTCAACTTTTGTCTACATATTTTTTTTTGTCTACTAAACGTTTAGTTTTGTGTAATTTTTCTTATAGAAGAGTGTTATTGCTTATTACGATTTTTTTTTAAATTATTATACTGATATAGAATTGTTCCAGTTATTTGCATGTGCGAGTCTCTTGGACAGAAAGCGACAATAAGGTTGGTGGGTATCGGGGGTCATTTTCTTTCCTTTCCAGATGGTGGATAATTTGTAGATTTCTCCTCGTGTATTCTGGTGATGAGTGATGTTAGAGTAGGGTGTTGATGAAATATTGGAACAGCTTGTGTTGCAAAACTGTGACATTTACCTTAGGAAAGATAGTTCATATGTGCTTAATGGTAAAATTTGGTTAAACATTTACTAATTTAAGAGTAGTAGGGTTTCATAGAGCTGCTGTGAAGCAGATGACAGGACAGCGAGACCTTGACCGAAACCTGGAACAAAGCTACCAGGCTGATATCTGGACAAGGTGACACCATAAAAAATTACCTTGAAGGACGTGTGCTGACCGTAAATGTCGCCATTACTTACCCCCTCTATGACATGAGAAATAAACCAAAAATCTGAGTTTTATTTTCTCTCTGAAACACACAATATGACTATTCCCAGATGATATCGTTGAAGATGAGTCCAGTTGCAATCTGATGCTGAACCTTGGTGTTTGTTTGTAAGCGATTGTGGAATATTGAGATAAACGGTGCAATCTTAAATTACTTCAGCACACAGTATATACCTTCGCCTGCTTCAGTGGCAATACTCCACTGTAAAACCTACATCTACAGCTCAATAATGAGTGAGAAAATCAGACTTTTTATCACTTTTCACACTATATGCTGTAATATAGCAATGATTTAGGATATGGATGAACTAGCACTGAAAGCATCCAATTCCATACAAAATGCACATAACAAGACTATCTCCTAGAGAAGAAAGTGCATAATTTCATTCACCCCGGGTGCTTTCATGTATATGTAGTGGGAGTTGAATGTTTTGTTTTGTCTGAAACTTTACATAAATCCTATATTCAAAACTGATTAATCTTAAACCTGGATCTTCGACTTGGTACACTGAAACACAGGAATGATAACATCCTGTCCAACATTAAGTACTGAGTATTTGTAACATTTCAAAAACTTATTAGGTGAGATTCAACTATTAATATAACATCGGTTGAGTGAGTAGTCAAATTCCATTGAATTATTCATTAGAATATGTAGGTATGTTCATGAATCGTTACATATATTCTATATACTGTGTATTTAGTAAACATCGACAATCAGCGAAACAGCTGAATTGTTGGATCTCGGCTAAGTTGTTGAAATGCTACAAATACTCCGTAGGCGGACTATCCACGCTGCAGTTTCTTAATTCATAGACATAAAACATTTCTCCTGCATGATGTGACACCAAGCAATATTTTGATTCCTAATAATGCGGCCCAAAATTTGGCCATTATAAAAAGATGTATGATTATGAAGATTATTCAAATATATAAACAGCAAATAGATACTGCAGATAAGATCTGATTGTGTTTTCAAGCATTCCGTAAGACTGAAGTCATCAAATGATTGTTTATTAACATTTACTGTATAACTCGGTTATTTGTCATGGGTGACTGACCTGTAACAGTGATGAAAATCCACTGGTCTTCCTCAATCAAGGAACCTATTAAATCTAGAGATACAGAAATAGCGCGTTCAAAGATTCCTCTCCTCACACTTGGCTCTTCTCTGAGTTTCCAAGCTGGTTGATGGGAGTGCGACCTGTTGGCTTCTATTTAAAGCCAAACAACACATGCAGGCTAGATGTCAAAGAATTCATTTTCAATTGTGATTCTACTAGGGTCTTTAAAAATGAACATACAATAAAAATCCACTTCAAGGGACCTGGCAAAGCAGTCTGTTATATCCAAAGTCCGTTTACTCATTTACTCATGCTATACCTCAGCAGACACACTTGTGGTATAGATTATTATATTGTACATGTAGTAATCCAACTTTACCTGGCCAGATGTGTGACTATTAATAATCCCGACTACGTATCTGCACTGGATATCACCGGCACTCCACACGCCTTGTAGGCGGAGCCTGCATGTCTGTTAAAGCCGAACTAAACTACAGCTAAAAGCGGCCCTGGGGACCAAATTGTTTGTCCGTTACAAGCGAAATTCCGTTATATGCGAGTTCACTATATCTGATGCTTTTTCTGCATGTTCTTAAAGGCGGACGACCAGAACCAGCGAACCTCGTGCTTTATAGACTATATTCCGTTATACTGTAAGCGAGTCCACTATAATGGGATTTTACTGTATTAGATTAGATTAGATTACATTAGATTAGATTAGATTCCGCTATATTGTCATCACACAAATTACTAGAACAAATTGTAGTTCAGCATCTAAGTACAAAATAGTACAAAAGAGCTAGGAACAGCTGGATAATATTCAGGCAGTCCATTGACTAAGTCTTTAAGTCAAATTTGTAGGTAAGGTAAGATAAGATAAGATGATCTTTATTGTCATTGTCACTTGACAACGAAATTGAGAAAATGCAGAAAAGGTAAACTGGAAAATAATAATACAGTACAAAATAAAAATAATTATTATGCAATAATAATGCTAGTAACTGCATACCGTACTGTAAAGTATGTCGATGTCGAGCAGGCCCAGAGTGACTGCTTAGCTATTACACTGGTCAGAAACAAACTACTAAGTGCTTTGAAATCTAGCGCAGTCCTTGGAGTTAAAAGCGTAACCTGTATCTGAACTGGATGTCTCGGCTTGGTTGAATTGACCCGAAACCCCAACGGCTGACGTCAAATGCGGGAATCTCCTCCTCGGGGTTTTTTAGCTCAAAATCGAAGTATGTGAGCATGAGGAAGACAAACTGCTTCAACTCATTGGTGGCAAAGAAACGACCTTGGCACATACTGACTCCAGCCCCCCAGGGCATGCTGTAGAACTTGACCTTCTTCCCATTCTTGTAAAAGTCCGTTTTTTTTGTCCCTTCAGGTGTCAGGAAGCGATCGTACTTGAAGGTCATTGGGTCAGGGTGGATCTCTGGGTCAATTTGCACAGCCGTGTAGGGGAAGAGGGCCAGACGGTCGCCCTGGCGGATATTGTACTCACGCCCGTTGGCCATCTTGAGGGACATGTCTTTCTTCACGCCTCGGATGAGCACTGGGGCAGTCGTAAGTCGCAAGCTCTCTTCCACTGCGCTATCAAGGACGGGTGTCTGGAGCAGCATATCTCGTGTCAGGTTGATGAGTGGGCCTCCGGGCTTCACTGACTGCCCGGTCACTCTCAGAACCTCCTCCACTTCTTTGCGCACAGCTGTCATCGCGTCTGGATGCTTCATGAGGAACAGGAGTAACCAGAAAGATGCGGGTCCTGTGTTTCCCTGGGAAGCCCAAAGTAGTATGAACATGAATCGGTTCACCATCGATGGATCCATGCCAAGTTCTTCCCTCACCTGCTTATTGTCCAGTACCCAGCCACTGACATTCTGCTTCGTATTTATGTTCTTGGTTGACAATCTGCTCCAAAATAGCCTCTTCAACCTCTCAACCTCTCTTTTGTCCCAGGGAGTTAGGGTCTTGTAGGCCAAGTTAGGAAACAGCTTGTCATATTTACGGAACTCATGAAACAGGTCATTGGACTGTACCCGGTCGAGCTCTCTGGCTTTCTCCATCATCTCTGAGGAGTTAGCTGCCTCATTACCAAACAGGGATAGGTAGCCAGCCCGGAAGACAATGTTGTAACTGTAGTGAAACAGACCGTCCTCCTGCCAGGTGCTCAGACCATTCCCTTGTCCCAGACTGTGTAGCATCAGATTCTGCAGGTTGTTCATCATGGCCTGAGTCACGACCACCAGTCCGTCACCCATCAAGTGCTTGTTGTTGACTGCATGATTCACCTTGTGTTCATCCTCGAAGGTTTTGTAGCCGAAAACGATCTCCACCAGGTTCTTTGCAAACTCAGAGAAGTCCAAATTTGTCCTGGACTCTTTCACTATCGTCCCAAAGGAAAGAGGGTCCATGACAAATGTAAAGTAGATCCCACCCATCTGTGCTGTAAAAATATCCCCATGCTTTTCCTTCATCCTCTGAAGAAATGTGGCAGTGTCCTTACGGAACTCCAACACGTGGCCCAACCAAGGAATCGGTCCCATGTCCAGCGGAGGCTCTCCGGAGCGCCGTCTGCGCAAGGCTCCCAGGAGGTACAGCACTCCTATCAGACAGGCCAGCAGTGTCAGGAGAATCGGCAACAGCATTGCCATCTTGCTCTGCTCACGACTCTCAGAGCTCTGCTGTGCCTGTGCTCAAGATGTTTTCTGTGTAACAAAAGAATGCTCCTCCCACTGTGTTTCAAGAGCCCGCCCAGTCACCTTTACTGCAAGTTTTGGTTTTAGCCATCTGAGTGTAGCAAGTATCGTATGTGGAAATCCCTTCTGTATCTGATTTTTGGCTCACTGCAAGAATGTGAAATGTCATGTCCTGTTCTTATGTGTATTACTTTGACTCACTATAACAGCTGAGTAAGCCAGTAAAATTACCAATGCGTAACGAGCACAAAGATTGATCGAGTACATATGGTTATCTGCTATTTATTACTGAAGTGACTAAAACTCACATGTAATAACAGTCATTTCTCGTAAGAGCTGAAAAAGGTGAAGATCTTCTTTGGAATGATTTGAATGAACAATCTAATTACAGAAGTAAATGGCTTTACTTTCTCTACAATATCCACGGCTGAATACTGCAGAAGTTTTCTCAAAGTTTTTTAAAAATTTTATTTATCTAAAAAACACTCTGACTTATTTCTGAAAACCATAAGGTGTTAAATACCAGCTCATGTCTGTTAACAGATTAAAGATGTTTCTTTCAGTGGATATACTGAAATATTTCTACTGAATTATTATTAATTATTATTATTTTACATTTTTAACAGGTGACATCATGATACTGTATCTGCGGCCAACCGAATTTTATAAGCTTTCTCAGGCAAATCTGTGACACAGTACCAGATAGTCAAGTGGATTGGAGATCATGGCTGTCATGCATTGGTCACAGGTCAGGTGACAGGTCTATGATCTCCTCCCTGTAGTTTCATTAATCTGTCCTATTAAACAGTTTGTTCCTGTTTGAATTCTGTCAGTGTGGGATGAGTCATGCACCTTCAGCTCTTTGCCTATGTTGTAATATACTAAACATTTTGTTTAGAATTCCAGATAAGATATCTCTAAGAGTATCATGATTTCTCAGTAGCTAATAGGACCAGTTGGTGCAACAGTAAACAGATGTAAATATGAAGACAAGTAAATGGCATGTTTGCGCAAGAGTGTCGAAGTTGGGGGGGGGTTATTTTCTTTTCTTTCCAAATGGTGGTTAATTTCTAGATTTCTCCTCATGTATTCTGGTGATGGGTGGTGTTAGAGTAGGGTGTTGATGAAATATTGGAACAGCATGTGTTGCAAAACTGTGACATTTACCTCAGGAAAGATAGTTCATACGTGCTTAACGGTAACATTTGTTAATTATTTACTCATATAAGAGTCACAGGGTGTAATCGACTTTTTTGGAAGGTACTTTGAACTACGGTTTCTGTTTTGAAGCAGATGACAGGACAGCGAGACTGAAACCTGCAACAAAGCTACCAGGCTGGTATCTGGATGAGGTGGCATCATACAAAAAATGACCTTGAAGGACGTGTGCCGACCGTAAACGTCACCATTACTTACCCCCTCCATGAAGTGAGAAATAAACCAAAAGTCTGAGTTTTATTTTCTCTTTGAAACACACAATATGACTGTTCCCAGATGATATCCTTCAAGGTGAGTCCAGTTGGAATCTGATGCTGAACCTTGGCGTTTGTTTGCAAGTGACTGTGGAATATTGAGATAAACGGCGCAATCCTAAATTACCTCAACACACCGGTTCTTCTCCAAGTGTCCAAGCTGATTTATGCAAGTGCAATCTGCTACAGGACTTCTTCTTCGTAAAAAACCACTCCTGGATACCAGATGTCAACAGGGTTGCCGATTGTCATGCATCTGTCATGACACTCCCAAGTCTTACAGAAGATCTGTATTATTCCGTTATTTACATAAAATTACTTACGCAAAAAGCATAGGGGTAGTTTGCAAACCCTTCAGACTATTTTATAAAACTGTTACATACATGTTATTAGTTCAAAAACTCGTGACCATAGGTGGAAGTTAGCAGGAGAACATTTTAAACTTTTTTACAGGGCGTGTGGAATAGTTTGTAATAGTCTTCCTGTTAGTGTAGCGCAAGCCAAATCCTTGGATTCCTTTAAATCAGAGCTAGACGAGATTTTAACAACTCTGAGCTATTAGTTAAGTTCTCCCCAATTGAGCTTGATGGGCCGAATGGCCTCCTCTCGTTTGTAAATTTCTCATATTCTGTCTCTCACACACACACTCACGTGCGTGCCTCTGAACGCTTGTCAGAACAGAGTGAGCACAGCACGCGGCTGTGGGGCTGCTACTACTTATTGCTTGCTATTGCTAATTACTGGGAGTTTCTCAAACGATGGATGTTAGAAAGGAACCCAGGAGGGGCTGATGAAGTCAGACTGCTAAAACAGGTCAGTATTTTATTCATTATGCATTTTGGCCATAAAACTCCCGGTCTGAAAACAGAAATCCCACCTCACTCTGAAGTGCCGGGAATCTCCCACAAATTGACAACAGCTCCCTAATACCCGCAAATGATGTGTAATTTGTTCCGCTGTTCAACAGTGGAAAATAAGCCGGCTAGAAGTTTTACTGCTGCCACCTAGCGCCCAAATTTCACCGCCACTCTCTAGCCCCAGTCAGAAATTCCGACCCCACCCCATTCGGCAAGCCAAGCACTGGCCAGTAACCCTGGTCCCCTGGATGCCCCTCATCTACCTCCCTGAAATCAACATCCCTAAGGAGGGGTGTCTGTGAAATTTTGTCCCACTCTGTGTCTGCACACAATATTTTGTGAGCATCAGAAAGTAGAGCATACATTCATTATTACAAACTATTGTATTTAACCTGAATTTTTAATATAACAGGCTTTATGGCAGTCTGTAAGTCGGACGTTCTTTACCCTGGGACTGCCTGTGTACATGTGTAATAAATACACAGAAAAGCAAAGGGTGTACATGGTGTGGTTTGTATGAATACAGTATATTCCATAATTATACACTATGAAGATTAACGGTGGCGTTGACAGTTCGGCGGGGAGACCCGAAAGCTGTGGAGAAGACGCTGCTGCTCATGTCCCTGTATATACATATGAGTACATATTTTAGCTAATATTTGCTTCTTGTTTTCCTAAGGCGTGTGCACCTCCCGAATATATACATGAGTGTGATTGCATATCAGAATCAGAGTCACATATTCATGTACTTTTACAATGAAGGAATTTACTTTGGGGTATCATGAAAATCAAGCAGAGACGATCAAGATTTCAGCATGAATTATATATATATATATATATATATATATATATATATATATATATATATATATATATATATATATATATATTGCTAAGGATTAAACCGAGCAAGTGGTGTGACGTCCTTGGATAGACATGGTGGTTCATGTATTACGCCTCAGATGAAGAGGACACAGTGCCTCAGGCTGTCCGGAAACGGCTTATACTGTACGAGGTCTCAGCCTGAGTGCATCCAGAGGATCAGACAGAGAGGAAGAGAGAATTTGATGACAGTCGGGGAACAGCGGGAAGGAAGGGCAGCCAACATGCGCACGCACACGCACGATGAGGGGGGAAACCAGAGCGTGCGAAGGAAACTGGAGTCACCCGGCAAGTATGACACGGGATTGCCCTGTATTGAAAAACAAACTGTGGCGAACACAGAGCAAATGCACGCAAACGTAGGCAGCACAGGCAAACACCATTCAGACAGACCAGGAGCGAGCATTTGACCCCCAGACTGTGACCTGAACTTTTTACCCCTGTCTGTAATGTATTATTGTTTTGAGTAACTTTTCCCAAAACTGCTACGCTATGAGTCACCATCCCGTCCCCAACCCCCTTGGCATCTTCTAAAAGGAACAGAAAGGCTGCAGAATCTGGCGTTACATGCCATGCGATGATTCACTGCCCTCCAAACCAGGATGAATTTATTTGTCATTATTTGGAGTATATGTACATTAAAAGTGCATTGAAAATAACTGCATACAACTGCAGACAAACAGCACAAAGAAAAGTACAACAGCACAGAGGTTCCACTGGCATTCCAAAGTTTCCATTCTCGTTTCTCCGCACTTTCTATCCACACTCACATTCCAGTACAAATATTTTTAACAAAAACAATACCAGTGAAACATTTCAGCATGCAGTATTTCTTATTACAGTGAAGGCAAGGCATTCTGTAACTCTAAAATGCATATAGCACACATGGCGTATACGTAACATAGCTGCAAATGTGATATTTAGTATACATACTGTGTACATACTGTGTATACAGTAGCTACTGATTCATGTGGATATACTTTGCATGCTGTTAATGATGTTTCATGTAATAATAAAAACATGAGAAACACTGCAAGTAAATAATATGTATACAAATGGCCTTTAACTGCAGTTTAGTCACAGGTGAGGTGTTGTACTCTAGTGAGCTCTATCCCAGTGTTCTGTAAAGACAATGGACTCGTGCTTCGCGAAGCCTCCAGTGAATTCTCTCTCCCTTTCTGGCAGATTGTCTTCAGCGCGTTACTTATGTTCCTTCGGACCCTTTGGTTTACAGACGCATACAAAATGGGATTGAGGCAGGCATGGATGAAAGCGAGACTCTCTGTGCCTTGCATTGCAAAATCGAGGTTGTGGCTCGTGGCACAGTCGGAAATCACGTGCAGATCTTGTAAGGCGTGTAAGAAGAGGACGACGCTGTAAGGGAACCACAGCACGAAGAACACCGCTACGAGAAGGAGGGCCAGCTTCAGGAGCGTCGACCTTTTACCGGAGTGTGACTGAAGCAAAACGCAAAAGCTGCGCGTGTAGAAGAACACCATCGCCAGGAATGGAATGAGAAAGCCAGAGACGATGAGCAGGAACCTCAGGGCTATTTTGTGGTGTGACACTGCCCCCTCACCAAAACGGAGAACACAGCGCTTCTGCCCTTCAATCTCCTCCACCTCCACGAAGATCACACTGGGCAGGGTGGCCAGCAGGGAGAGAATCCACACCAGGGCGCATGCCCTGAGCCTCCGGGGAGGTACAGCGAGGGCGGGGCTACCCCAGACTATCTGCAGGTAAGCATCCAGGCTCACACATGTTATGAAGAATATACTACTGTACAAGTTCAAGGTGTAAACCATAGTGATAACTTTGCAGCCAATTAGACCGAAGATCCAATGTTTCACGATGTAAATGGTCCAGAAGGGCAGAGTTAATGCAAACAAGGTGTCAGAGACAGCCATATTTAGGAGAAATATAGACAAAGTCTTTTTCTGCTTAGTAGACCTGATCAAAAAAATGATTAGAAATACATTTCCCACAATGCCAAGTATACTTACGACTGAATAAAGGATGGGCAGAAAAACTTTCCCAAATGCCCTGACATGCGTCTTTTCACACGGTGCAAAAAGATGGCTGTAATCATCGGTATAGTAGCCATCATAATTGTAATCCAAATCTTGGCTGGCGTTCATCATATATGGATTCTCACTGCAGAAAAAAATAAGAAACATATTTGTCCAGCGTTCATGTTCTATACCTTAGAGACAAGTCAAAAACCCTCATATAATTACTTACTAAACAGAAAAAGTGATGAATACGAGAGGTAATGTGACTCTAAAGGAAAGAATTATCTTAATTACACGAAAAAATACATTTTTTAATTAATCCCAGTGTTCACTCAGTATTTATTTCATATGACCCAATCTGTATGCTAACAAAGCCACACCTTCTAGTTTTCAAATGTTTCAAATGTAATGGAAAATATTTCAATTTAATTTATGGTAAAGACTTAGGAAATAATTCTGTTAACTTTTCAAATGAATGTCATCTGGAAACTAATGAAATCAGGAAAAGACTTACCATTCGAATTCAACCTCGTGTCTCCTCAGATCTTTCCTGTGGAATGCTATTTTGCTTGCCCAGAGAAAAATGAAGACACCTCCCTTCAGACTAGACTCATCGGGGAGGGGTGGTTGCAGTACATTCTAAATTTTTAATGTAGCTTCCTACTTTTTCAACCACTATATCCTTTGTCATTTGATTTTACGAACTATACATATTCTGTATGCAAAGTCACAGTAGAGACATGGATATCCTGGCATATTCAGGGGGCCCTGCACCTTACATATATGGCACCCTCCCCCCCCCGCAAGGTAGGATTTTGTCACAGGGCCCAGAATTTTTAACTACGCCACAGCCAGTATAATACACCTCTTGCACGTTTATTTATCATATATAAAGTTAGAATTTCTGCAATTTAAAAAAAAAAACGAGGGATGCCTTTTCTCTCACTAGGTTTGTTATGGGTGGACTGCAGAGCTTTCGAAAACATCGGAAACTCCTTCTCATGTTCCAGGACTCGCTAGCATGTCATCTGTTTGCCACCTAGTGGCAAAAATACGTATCGCAGTTTTAATCCAGTTGTTATTGTAAAATTAACTGGAATCTAGTCAGATTAATTAAAGACATATGTAAAATGATAATGAAGTAATATACACTCTAAACCGGAAAGTGATTCGGGATACATATAGTGTAGTGTTTCCGCAGGTAACATTTCTCCGTGGCGGCCTGTCACGGCAAAACATTAATACAACCAATCAATCATCTAATCAAGGGGTAGACAATCGTGTCCAGTTTTTCCTAATTTATTCAGTTCATTGATATCAGTGGGGAGTACACAACATCCGTTACTCACTTCTGTCAACAAACCTAAATTACACTGAGTCTCGTCAGAATTAAGCCACGTGCAATGCAGTTAGACTGAGTCACATCACAGTTAAACCGCATGCAGTGCAGTTAGACTGAGTCACATCGCAATTAAGCTGGGTGCAGTGCGGTTAAACTGAGCCTCATCACAGTTAAGCCGCGTGCAGTGCAGTTAAGGCTAGTATTACGTTGTCTGAGTGAAACACTGGAAACGGGCAAACTGTTGAAGTCTTAATTCAGCAACCTCTAAAAAACGTAGTTATAACTGTCACTGAAAAATAACCACCCTTATATTGATTCATATATTAGTAAGTGTTTATTTACCTCCATAGACAGGGAGGGAACTATATACATATATACTGTATATATATATATATATATATATATATATATATATATATATATATATATATATATATATATATATATATATATACATATATACACATACAATATATACAAGTGTTCTGATATCTGGAATTTTGTCAGTCGTATCACCCTCTTCGTATCACCCTCCTTATTGACACAATCCCCTTCGTAAACTGTTTAAAATTTTAAATTAATTGGTTATGTGACTCATTAGTTAGCCTAATCTAGCCCATTTTTATTCGGGTGAATATTTAGCTTCAAATTTTATTTTTAGATCTCCAAAAAATGACCGAGTGACCTCATAGCTGGCTACGGCTCTAGTTTTGGCAAATAACGGGAAAAACACCTCGCATTACACCGCAGTAGACGATTAAGGGAGACGGACAGCAAGTAGCGCTTGGGGTCATCCATCCATTTTCCAAAAGGCTTATCCTACTGGGTCGCTGGGCACACTCACACAATTTATTCACACAGGCACATCTATGGGCAATTTAGTAACTCCAATCAGCCTCATTTTTTTGGACTGTGAGGACCCGGAGGAAACCCCATGACGACATGGGGAGAACATGCAAACTCCACACACGGGCGGAGACTCGAACCCGGGTCCCAGAAGTGTGAGGCAACAGTGCTAACCACTGCACCACCATGCCGCCCCCCGCTTGGGGTCAATAAGATTAATTTCCCTTAAGTTTGTCGGATGACTACGTTATCTGCTGTCCCACCGAGTAGAAATCACCCCCGAGAAAAAAACTTAAACTGCGTTGCATAATTGTCGGACAGGTTAGAGTTCAAACAACGATTTAAATCAGACGCACACGGATCTAATTTTCATGCTTCCATCACGTCACATCATGTGATTTTTTTTCTCTCCCTCTAGAAGCCCGTAAATTTTGGTATCCAAAGCGTAGCAGATCCATATTTACAGCCTAAAATGTGCAGTTACAACAATGAACAAATGTTACAAAATAAAATTCAATATACCTACGTCGAAAAGGGGTGGGGGGTGGTTTGTGATGTTTCCTTAAACGCGTGTGCCCGGCCATTTTTCCCCAACCGCTACTCCGTAAATCACGTGCTCAACAACCTTGTTGCATTCTGGGAAATGGTGTTTAACACAATATTGCTCTTGTTTGTAACAAATACATTAAAATATGCAATAGAAGTACATGAACGATAGTTTATGAAAGAATAGAAAGCAATCGTTTACTGAAATATGAATTTTTAAATGGTCGTTATTGACAGTCAGACGTGAAACTGCAATACATTGGAATGACATGACATTTACGTATTTATGACGCAAAAGGAAGTTGCATGTGAGTTACATTCGGTATCGAAGAAGAAGGTAAATTTACCGGCGTAGTTTCATCATTGCCCGTGAAATCGTCTGGAAAGCCGACTTTTCTCGTACTATAAAAAGAGGTAAGATGCTCCTTCGCTTTTGTGTATTTTACTTCTTAATGTAAAACAAGTAGTATACGTGGGTTTAGCCATGTATTTATTTAAATCTGATTCATATTATACATATACCATGTTCGTATGAATATAGGTCATAAACTGCCAGACATTGTTAAAATATAGATATTAACGCAGGTTAGGGTGTTGATCACATAAATCAGTTTCACATAAATCATATTTTGCTTGCGATCTGTCCGGTTTTGCGCTTGACCTTCGCTGCCGGCGGTTCCGCTAGGCTGTAGGTGACTTACTCAATAAGACGATAAGTTCATTTTCATGTCATCCGGAACGTATGCCATCGGTTTTTCTGATAAATGAGAATATTAGAATTTACTTAGGACGTGTCTTTATTATTTCTAATGTCTCTCTACATTTGTAAGGAAATACAAATGTTGGGATGATGAAATAACTCATATCATTTACGTTAGCCTGTTAAGCTCCTAAATAACATTTATTTATTATAAATCAACACTAAAAGTCCTAAATTAGATTCTTGCCCTAATATGCCTGTATTAACTGGTTGTATTTTCAGATGTATCTATTGTCAATGTAATGTAAGCTTTCATCTTCCAGTCCTGAACTCTGGATTGTTGCGTGGCGCATATAAAACATGCGTATGCTCGCGGAAGTTTGTTAACATCTGATTTGCATGCGAGTATACGGAAATGTGCCAGTTTAATTTTCAGTAATATAACAACGATTGTCTTTTATTAGTCATCATGTCTGCCATTGAGACCTACGATGAGTCAGAGTCAAAGTTTCTGAGAAAGGCGAAGGAGAGCCCCTTTGTCCCCATTGGTTTGTATGCACATTATACCTATTCTTATTATCATTTAGTCTGCCAAGCCCAGGGCACCTTAAAGTAAATGTTAGCAGTGTAGTTATAAACCGTAAAGGCTACTATTCATATCCATGTGTGACATGAGGTATTAGATGTAGAATATTATATTAGATCGTGTAAATTTGGAGAAATGTATTTTTCGTATGTTGTTTGAATAGCCGAACGAAGCTTGCGAGCCTTGATTTTGGGCTTTGGTGGGGAAATGAGTATTTGTCCTATAAAGAATTCTCTGTGTTTTCCTACTCTGTACATCAGGAATGGCAGGGTTTGCATCAATCGTGGCCTACGGCCTCTATAAGCTGAAGACCAGAGGGAACACGAAGATGTCTGTGCACCTCATCCATATGCGGGTAGCCGCTCAGGGATTTGTAGTGGGAGCAATGACCCTTGGTAAGATCCTGACCCCCCTCCTTGTGGTGTGGGCTCAGAATGGGGTTATAGTGAATGCATTTCAATGCACGGTGTCATCCATACATGGCACTAATATCTACGACACAGACCTTAAAATCCTCATTCCGTTAAACCAATTTGACTTGTTAACTTATTTAAGGTGCAATTACTGAAACGAATGAAAATTGGCACATTTATTAGTGTTAAGTTAAAATCCCTCATTTGATGAGCTGCTGTTATAGTAGGTCGGATGTCAGTGAAGATCTGTTATAACTTATAACCTAAAGCTACTGTAGAAATAGCCAGTAACTGCATTTCCTCTGGTTTGTCAAACAACTGAAAAACTGTATATGATGGTAAGATTAATGGTGAGTTGCTATAGCTGACATAACTTTCTCTTTTCACAGGAGTTGTTTACTCAATGTGCAAAGAGTACTTTGCAAAACCAAGTCAGCAAGGAAAAGCACAGCTGGACAAATAATTTGTTAGTGGACACTACTGTAATGCATATACATACATCGTATAACAATAAAAATTTACAAGTATGTATATATGAAATGTAGTCGGCTTAAGGAGTATAGAGTATTTATAAAAGGCAGTTCTTTTATGAAGAGAATAATGACCCATTCTCTGTTCTTGCAGTACCTTATATAATATTTGAGGTGATAAAACAAGTAATTAAAACAACCTGATGTGGTCCATCGTAACATGTTACAACCCAACACATGTTTAAACCCATTTTATACATTTCATGTCCATTTATACCGGAAAGCTTACTGAGTATGAAATGGGTCGCTGTTTAAACGATACAGTGACATAGAATCAAGATTAAAAGACAAAATTTGGAGAGCCCTGGGAACACCATTCTCTCTCTCTCTCTCTCTCTCTCTCTCTCATATATATATATATATATATATATCTCACTGTACACTATTTCAGATCTCTGCCCATTACAGGATTTTCTGCATATGGTGATGCCCGGCAGCCAATGATCATACAGTTAGATATGAACTGGTCATTTTATCCAAAGTTCTGTTTGCATAAACCAGGATTTTACACTTTTTTTTATCTAATCTGAAAGGAGCAGCATGACACCATTTGTACCATGCATGACTACCGTTTGTAGTGTAATTATATATATGTGTGTGTGTGTGTGTATCGGTCCCGCGGTGAGAAATTTTTAGTTCATTATCAGGTGAGTTTTACGAGACGGGAGAACAGTTTACTTAAGAATCCAGTGCAACAAACGGAGGGCAATTTATTCTCTTTATAAAATTGTAAAATGTATTAATGTAGATCACTTGAGTGTTTTTAAACTGAAAATAAAACTTTTTATTTTTAACATTTTGTGTGGTCTTTGATTTGTACATTACTGGTATGTCTCTGGGGTGGCATGGTGGTGCAGTGGTTAGCACTTGCCTCACACCTATGGAACCCCATGTCGTCATGGGGTTTCCTCCGGGTTCTCCGGTTTCCCCCCACAGTCCAAAAACATGCTGAGGCTAATTGGAGTTGCTAAATTGCCCATAGGAGTGCATGAGTGACTGAATGGTGTGTGAGTGTGCCCTGCGATGGGTTGGCCCCCCATCCTGGGATGTTCCCTGCCTCGTGCCCATTGCTTCCAGGATAGGCACCGGACCCCCCACGACCCAGTAGGATAAGCGGTTTGGAAAATGGATGGATGGTATCTTTCTTTGCAAGTGTTAATTCAAGAAACAGTATTGTTATGCCTGCAGTATTGCAAAGTTTGAATTCTCTTGCATAATTAGCTAAATTGAAGGTAGAAAATGAATCAGATTCATCATCCAATATTAAACCATTTTAGTTACGATACTGTATACAGTATACTATGTCAACTGTATACAGTTCACGTATTCACTTTAACACTTATTAGCATCAGTATCTTTACCAGGAACTATGAATTTAATACAGATATGTGATATCTGGAAAAATAGTACTAAGTTTTATAACTGAAATATTTTTTCTAACTTGGTTCAGACCAAAAATGTGACACAACCATATGTTTCAAACCAACCACAGTCTGAGAATCCTCTGGAATATAACCTTCATCACCAGGCCTAATCTTAATTCTGATTGCAGACCACTAATAATGAGCAATTTTTGCAGTTTTATAAATGCAATGTAATCACCGTGCAGTGCAAACGTTATTTATTCTGACGGTTGTGCAATCAGAGATACCCAGACTGCGCCGGAACTAACAAGGAAGCTGTAAGAAAATACAAATTAGGTCAGCACAACCGTACTTAATGATACAATGCGGAACTTGTGGTAAGAAGGGAAACCCCCGGAGGTGCCGGGACTCCTCTAATCGGAACGACAACGACTTTTTCATCGCGAGATCGGCTCGCGTGCTGCATCGCGTGGAAATGACGTAAAGTCCCATTTTGATGAGCCTGGCCGCCTTCTGTGTTGCCATGGTAACGGATAGCGTCTGTATCCTGTGGAAGACTCGCATACAAAAGCTATAGCTTCTGCATTAAATAGTTGTTTATCCAGTTCATATGTTTGATTTATTATAGTGTTTGTTAATATCAACTCAAGAAAAGTATTGATAGTCTACTTTTCAAACCGGGACATATAATAGTCGGGTGAGGCTGACAGTTTCCAAGTTTTTAATATGTTTTTTTTATTGAGTTATCAGTTTTTTGTTCGTTTGCCTGCTTCGATACAATGTTAGTGCTGATTAGTAAAAATCAAATGAGCTTCCGGAATAGCTATTGTAATTAAAAAATCAATATTAATTTAGCAATAGAGGAATAATTTATAGTCAATTCTGTGTTCTGATAAAGTTGATAATGAAACATGCAACAGTAGTAGCATTGTAATCATTGTCATAAATAGTCAAAAAAAAATGCTCGAAAAGATATTTGAATATACATTGTCCGGGTGACATGTCATAACAATTGTACGTGTCGCTTAAACATAATCCATATAAAACAATTAAGGAATTGTGGGAGAAACAAAAAATCTTATAGCCTTTTACTGCTATCGCAAATCCTATTTTATATAAAATATCAGTTGTCTATATTGACTTTCTGAAGATGTCTCAGGCATGGGTGTCTTAGTGGATCTTTATCCTTCAACACATCCAAAGCACGTACATGTGTGAAAATCAGATTAAACTTCACTCACTGATCCTTAAATACTTCTCGTGTAATTACTGATTACTGACTAAGGTTACTGACTCGACATAAAATGGTTATAGGTACATTTACATTATATTAAAGAGAACTTTTTCATTCATCGCCTATCGTAGGCATATTTTAAAGTTGGATGGGTTCAAAATTTGTATCCTAATTGTACATAGAGTCTGAATGTATTAAATAGTACCGTTACGGCAGGCTACAGTTTTAAAATCTTTCTGGCTTTGAGACAAGCTGCCATTAAGTTTTTCTGGCTTAGAATCCCGCGGGGCAGATGGAGCCCATGTCACTAGGTTACTCTCTATCGGAGGGCGATGCGATGCCAGACAGCGATGAAGAGAAGCTGACGGCGACCCTGAAGCTACAGTTCCAGGCTCTGCAGCAGCAGCAGGCAAAAAGGCTGCAGCAACATCTGGAGAAGAGAATGGCGAGGAGGCAGGACAAGGTCTCTGATGGATTCAGAGAGGAATCCTCTTTCATCCAAGGTGACCTGAAGCCGTCAGAGATGGACAGAGATGCGGCTGATGCTGATGGACTGAATAAAAGGTGGACAAGCAATCGCAGATGTAGAGTTTAATTTTAATTTTAATTATTGCTTTGTTTTACACCCACAGTGAAATCTTGCTACAATGTAATAATTATGTTTTTAAAAGCTGTATTTGCCCATCGTTTTAACGCCTGAAAAGTCAATCACAATAAGAATGTAGAAGGATATGAAAAAAAGTAATTCTTCATTCGGAGAGTATATATTTCTTGTTTAAGTGTTATTTCTGTGTACTGTTGCATATGGCTAAATGGTAGTAATATTAGTGTTGGCGAGATTCTAAATAATTTGATAAGGGGAGGTAATTCCTACACAGACTATACCTGACTGTGAATCTTACTTTATTTTCTTCTCTGTGGCACTGGCTTGGTTCCTGCATTGAACTGTTCAGTTAGCATCTGCGTGGCCGCCTCCGCTCGGAACTTATTCGCTTCATGATCCCCGGTAAAACCCCCGGTGCTTTCAGGCTGCTGGAGGATATGAATGAGCACCTACAAGAGCAGCTGAGGGAGGTCTGCGATGAGAACGGACGGCTTCGCAAGCTCCTGAGTGAGAAAGACTTTGAAATCAAGCACTTGAAAAGGAAGAGGGAAGAGGAGCGGCTGGCCTTAGCGGGTGTGTGACAAGCTCCTGCATGCAACGTGAAGAACAAGCCAAGAAGTTTCACAGACTCCTCATCTATCTGATGTTTAAATTTGTAATATATCGTGCAGTCTGCTTTTGTTCTGCAAAACGAACGCTTTCGAGGCTATTTACACTCTTCAAAATTGTCATTTAATACACGTAGTTTGCAAAATTGCACATGCCATTTAGATGCACTATATCGCTACCGATATAACATATTCTGGTTGTTTTCCCCCAGGCGTATCTGGTATAGCCGGCGACCTGGCCGCCACAAAGATCGTGGAACTGTCCAAGAGGAACAGGGAGCTGATTGCTGAAGCTGAGCAACAGAAGACCAAAGTGAAGCGAGCGAACAACAGGATCAAAGAGCTGGAAAAAGAGGCTGGTGTCCACATCAGCACGACTTACCCTCCGCATGAAACTATTTCAGTGTCACGCAGAAGCAGTGATGGGGTCACTGCACTAGTACAGGATATATGATTAATCGTTACCTTTGATGTTGTTTTCCAAACAATCCTAGATTTTCTGCATGAAGTATATGTATCTGTAGTATATTTAAATTCATTATACTTGTATTTATTATACTTAATATTTTTTAAAATGGATATTATAATATTATTAGTGTTATAATATTAATATTCTGTCTATCTCTGGAAGGAAAAGTTTGGAGAATTTAGTTGTGCCTGCTGTGTGCAATAACAATAAAGGCATTCTGTACTATTTTGTATATTGAATTCTATTAATGTGCTCAATGTGTCTCCACAGCTACAGGCTGTTCTGTCGCTCAGCCTCACTCCTGGGAATGGAAAGATGGAACAGAAGATACCTGGACAGCAGCCAACGAAGGAACCTGTGGTAACCCTTTGAGATGTATATTATGAAACATTAGAGAACAGGATTATGGGTTAAACAAATGACCTGAAAAAGAGAAACCGTGACACGGTGAATCAAAGCAAACAGTACTACTGGAAAGAGAGCAATACTGAAGAATTGCTGTTATACCCTCCTGAAGTCTGAAACACTATAAAAGTGTTTCTTTAAGGTAGGATTGTCCTGGCTTCATCTTCCTGGAACAGAGGCACGAAGGATTAGAAAAAAAAACACATTTAGTACTCAATTTACACCTGGAATTAATTGGTGCAAGGCTGAGTCTGAGTGCCAAGCAGATTGGACTGAGGTTCTCTAGGACCTGGGCTGGTCTGGGGAATATGAGTTGAGAGTCAGGGTTGGGCAGCCTTTGTGTGACACGTCTGCCTACCGTGTTGTTTCTGAAGATCGAAAATCTGGAAGTCAGAGCACTTCAGGAGAAGCTGTCTGCCGCCAACTTTAAAATGAGCGAATATCGCAATCAGATCCAGGCGGTGAAACAGGAACTGAAAATAGCTCATAAGGTAAGGTTCCTGTTCTTTACAGTAGCTCCTCTTCACAAATCGCTTTAGAGGTTTGTGTAGATAGGTGTAGTTCATAATGTCTTCGTCTTGAGGTCTTTTTTGTACATTTTAATTCTATTTGGATCGACAATTCAAAGTGCGAAAACTATGGTGTACCGCTGCGGTAGCTATGGTAACAGCTCGAAAGAATGATTGGATGTGCATGGTGCAGGTTCTATGCAACGAGCTGGGTGAGGATGTGAACTTGCAGCAGCTGCTGAGTGTCCCAGGCAGCTGGCGAGGCCGATCCCAGCAGATCTTGGCCCTACAGAACAGGGTGAGAACTCGGTAGTTCACCTCACTTGACTTTAATTGTAGCGAACTGCTCTGGAGCTACCTTTGACGAGGACTGGGTCAAGGTCATGAATATGCTGGTGCCACCTGGTTTGCCTCCAAAGGACCTTGACCTTACTGGGCAATCCGAGATTGATGAGTCACCTATGAGGAAGAATCAGACACAGTCTCATGTCCAGATTTATACTTTTTTATTTGAACTCATGTTTTCTGAGAGTCGTATTCAGTTTGTACTGGAATAGCACTGCGACGGATGGTGTCCGGGTAACGGGAGGTTGCTGCCTGTCGCCCGGTCCAGGTACGGGATTTGGAACAGCAGCTGGGCCAGACAGGCCAGAAGAAGCAGCAGTCCCCTCCCAGCCTGGAAGAGGAGATGCTAGGCCTGGGGAGACTGCAGAGGACCCAGATACTGCAGGACAAGAACATCAGTCATCTTCGTAACTTGGAAAAAGAGAGGAGGGAAGCTCTAGAGGTGATCTCCTATCTCACTGGAGGAAGAGTCAGCTCAGTCTGGCATGTTATCTCCTGGAAGTAAACAAGTTTTATCGTTTTCCTGTTCCTGATGTTTCCTTTTGGCTTAACAGAAGATCACCGAGGATCACGAGGCTCTGCTTAGAGACCACGAGGAGCTGAAGATGAAGCTGGATGGATCCAAGGCCAGAATCAAAGTTCTGAGCATGGAGGTGAAGTCACTGAGAAGCCAGGTCAGCAGTCTTCTGGACAAGGGCAAGCACGACGACGAGCTGGTGGAAGCTTTGCTGGTAAGATGTTGAGAGAACCTCAGATGTGGCACTCGAAAAGGTCCAGGCTCGAGAAGACCTGTCCTAGCAGCCAGGTGTTGCATAGCACTTATTGTTCAGAATAGTACAATTCCCAATGGGCAGAATGTTTTGTTGGGTTCCTTGGTGTTGGTTATCTCCATGGTTCCTTGGTCTTAGGGGGCCGAGCTTTGCAGGTTCTCCTACTCATGCTAATTTAGTCCCAGTCCTGTGACCATGCAGCACAATATCTGTTTTCTGGGGAAATGCTTTAATACTGAGGAGCTGTAGCTATGCACTCAAAGCTTTCAGTGTCATCCATTTATGCCACACGAGATTTACTGAAACGACTCTGAGTTTATGCCCTTCTCTCGAGTAAAGAAGGAGGCTTCTGTCCTGAGATTCAGCCCGGAAATCCACTGGAACCACCGCACTACGTTCCTAGACATGCAACAGTGACGAGAAATAACTGTCGCAGATGGAGTGTGACAGTGTTAACCAGAAAGCCGTCTGGCAGGCGCAGTCAGGGCACGCTTGGCTTTAAGGGGACAGAGCTGGAACGCTTCAGAGCTCTGTTTTCACAGCACAGAATGCCGTGTCATCAAACGTTTACAGAAACAGCAAAGGAGGATGCAAGAGACGCTGAGGCAGCTGAACCAGGAAGAGCTGCACAGCAAGGTGGCCAAGCAAAGGTTGGGTGAGCAGCTCTGCACCGTGACCCAGACACAGAGCCCCCTGGTGGAGCAGCTCAAGCTGAAGGTCGCCGACAGGGAGGCAAAGGTCAGGGAGCTGGAGGAGGAGATCAGGCTGCGTTCCCTCAAGGTGAGGAGAGATTAATTATACCCTTAATTTCAGAAATGGCTTTCTTGCAAGCTGTGCCACCCACGGCCACCACTGAACCTGACTGAACTTGAGCTTTGTTAACAAAATTTTTGAAATATTTTGTTGCAGAAACATAATGGCGAGGAATCCAGTTCAAAGGTTGCCCAGTGTTCTTCTAGACCTCCAACTACAGGGGGCGATAATGCAGAGAGATGGTCCCCTGCACGGTATACTTTGCACTGTCAATCATAGTACTGTCACACCCTTTTACAGTAATATAATGCACTGAATATCATCTTCTGAGTTTCGTATTACTGAGCTTTACAGAGAAGTTGCATTTTCTTGGTATACCACGGATACTAACTGTTATTAGTGCTCTCTGTACAGTTATGTTTAATTACTTTGCTTGTTTAGCGAGGAGTTACAAAGTCCAGCTTAAAATATCACAGGAAAACATGAGGTCTGTTGATGATGTTAACTTCCATTTCAGAGCAACACAGAGCTGTACGGAATTGGTGTGTTTTTCCTTTCTAGTCTTTTGCATGAAGAAGGGTTACAAAGTATGAATGTTTCAGCTGTACTGGGGCTGCAGACCCCCATCTGTCACAGTGTCTTTCTGCAGTGTAGGAGGCATGTAGAAGTATGCAGTGCTGTAAAATTGCCACTGCAGAATAGCACTTTTCAGAAGATCGTGTGCAAGATGAGTTTTAATAAGAGATGTCCGGCTGTTTATCTGGTTCTCCGGAGATTTCCCTAGTTGGACTCGGAAGTCGTCAGTCCAAAATGAAAAGTGTCTGCGCTCCACAGCTTTCAGACGTCACCGGCTGCAGAACTCCTCCTAGCAAATAACAGGAAAGGAGCCTCAGCCCTTGCATTCCATCTGTCGTTGGCACGCATCTCGGCTTTGTCTTCTTGATGTATTGGATGTTTCCTAAACTTGCAGATCGGCCTCCAAACTTGGACACAGACTGGTGAAGTCGGCAGAAACGGGGCCTGTTTCCGGAAGCGGTTTGACAGCTGGGTAAGGCCCCCCATCAAGATTCACGCTCTCTGGCATCACTGGGTCACCTGGGCTCTTTGCCTAAAACAGCGCAGTGGCCTTAAGGTCACTTACAGATAGATATTTAAATGGTTATTAGTTTTGCTTTCTGAAGCAGTAAAGAGGCTCTTCTGTTAAGGTCAGTTTCACTGCACTGTCTGGTGCAGGGGAGCGCAGTGTAACACGCAGGCCGCATCTCCCGTTTACGCAGCTGCGGTACCGACGAACTGCCATCCCAGCAGGCCCAGTGTAGCGAGTACCGGGCCCTGTACCAGGCTGCCGGCGTAGAGCGGGACCGGCTGCTGGAGCTGATGAAGGTCCAGCAGGCCAGGTGCGATAGCGCCCTCTGCTGTCACGGGTTTCTCCCGTTCACTCGCATGCGGTCAGCTTCAGTACGAGGATTGCTAACGGTAGACATGCCCGGCTATACAGGGAACAGGCCGCCGCAGAGAAGGCCGCAGAGGCTGAGCAGAAGCTCCAGGCGGAGCGTCGGAGGGCGGTGACCCTGGAGCAGCTGTTGGAGAAGGCCAGGCTGGACCTGGGCAAGGGGGCCAGCCCGAGAGCCAGCAGGAGGGCCAGGATGGGTGCGAGGCGGGCACTGCCTGGGCAAAGGGGAAGGGTGGGTGTCCCCCAGCTTACCCCGCTTTGACGCCCATGGTATTCCCCACACAGGTGTCTCCAGCAGCTGCACGGCTCTCCTCCCCAGTCAGGTCGACCGCTGTGTAAAAAATCCCTCAGGCGTTTCCGCAGAAGTTCAGCTCGAGGAACTGAATTCCAAGTGAGTGCAGTGGAAGTCCAGCTTTGTGCTGCCGCATGTTAAATTGTGTCTGAAAAGGCCACACCCCCAGGGATCAGGGTCACTAACCTGCATCCTCAAGAACCAAGAAAATAACCAGCAAGTCAACTTTACAGTAATTATGTACATGCACAATAAAATGAGGTAGCAGGCTCATTCAGTGCAAGATTTATTCATAATACCAGTAATAAAATACAACAGATAACACTGAAAAATAGTGCAATAATTAGTTTCTTGCATTTGGTGCAAGATGGGTAGCTGTTGTTTAGCTTTAGTGGGTGACCTAAGGCCCAAGTGAGTCCACTGAATTCCATACTTCCAATAGAATGAACCACCAGGGGAGTAACTTATGTTATGGATCTATACGGTGTATTGATGAGGAGGAGATCGAACAAAGGAGCGTTTGGGAGGAATAAGAGTAGGTCCAGCCTAAAGACAAGGCAGCGGGATGTTGAGCGGCTGTCCGTCTGCCACTGCAGGCTGGCCGCCCAGCAGGAGGAGAGCGAGAGGCTGAGGGGGGCTCTCAGGAGCATGCAGCAGGCCAAGGAGGATGACCTGAGGCACTACAGCAACATGATGGACCAGGTCAAGCACATCTTCTCACAGGCGCTAAGGCAGCACAAGCAAGATGGGCAGCGGGGCAGCTAACTGCCCCATCCAAGAAGAACTTTTCTGGTATGATCTAGGAGATCCTTAGATGTTCCTGCTTTTTGTCTCACCTGGCAACGCACACGAGATGAAATCGGCCCAAGTTCTTCAACCCAAGTTCTTGGTTTGCTGAAGCTTATTCAAATACGCAATGTGTTTCTTAGGATCTCAAAGGCCCTCCTTCAAATTCACTACCTGTCGAGGACCCGGGACATCTAAATGCAGACACGTTCACAATGCTTCTCTGTGCAATTAATTCTGAATCTTTTATTCTCTGGTCACATCTGGACTACTGTATATAACCGTGAATTCAGTTTGTATCCTTTACTTACTCAGACGTATCCTCATTTCAGATGGCCCCCGTGGCCCAGTGAGCATGCTCAGTCAGCGGCTGTGAGCCACAAGGTACAGTTAGCTTCACATTTATTAGCTGCAGTGACCGCAACCCCCCAACCCACCTGTAGGAGATGCTGATTTAACATTCCTCACAGTTTCTACCCCTGCCTCATTGACTTGGCAGTCCGGCACTGGTTTCAGTTATTATTAAACTCCTCCAAATACCATCCATGAATTATGTTACCATAGAATCAAAGGATTCTATAGTTGGTTTGATTCCACCTCTGGGGAAAATTTGCTTCGCTTGACTGCATCCCTTTTTGACACACAAAAAAATAATAACACATGTGATCCAATGCAAATATAAAGCCTCAGAAGTTAAACACAGATCCGGTGGTTGATGGTTGGTTTTTCTTATTTTTTTTTACTCTGACTGCCCGACAGTGCAAGAATAGTAGGAGCTAATGAATGGTGGTTCAATGAAACAAGCCGTCCTTCAGTCCGTAGAACTTCCATGGAGCTTGCCAAGCGCATACATCTCAGCGTGAAGGTTTCTCTGCCATCGCGCCGATCTCTCCGCTGTACCCAAAAGCGAGTCGCCACATTTACAGCATGCCCATATAAAAGCCGTTTTTTTTTTTAGTCTTTTTACTCTGATGCGTCTGACACACACATACACACTGACCAGTGCTGCCTGCTATTCCTCATCACGCTTAATTTAAGCCCGTGGCTGAGTTAGTGTCTGGTTTGAAATACCGCACTATTTCGCCCAGAACCCTCAGGGACACCAAGCGGGTCCAACCCGAACCGAGCGAGAAAGCATCAGAAGACAAAAATACCAGGCGCTGGAAGTGATCAAACAAGCCTTTATGCGCTATGGAACACATAACGGCCTGTGTGAAATAGCCGAAGGATAAAATGAAATGCATGTTTTATTTTTTATTTTAACCTCCCCCTGTGTGCTGTGCAAGCCGACTGTGACTGACAGGGTACAGTTTGGACCAGGCGGATATGACTGTCGCTGCTAGGTAAGACCAGTCACAGCCAAGACCTGCATTTTCCTAAGTGGTCAGTTGGCCAGGAACTTGTTACCTTCGGTAAAAAGGTTACTTTCCATGTATTCTGGCAAGTTGCATCCAGGACAGCCATGCACATTGACAAACATTTCTCAGTTTGTGAGTGAGCCTTCAGTATGGACTCATGGTGCAGAACATCTTTTTTTAAGACCGCCGTATTTGTAAATATTTCTCTTGATGGGTCTAAAAGGCAAACGTGAAATATACTTTGCCTGAAGTAGTTCCTCATTTTTTTCTTGAAAAGCAGAACCCGTATTCCTTTATTCCTATAGTTTAAAAGTGAGAATGATTACACATAAATTATCAAAATTATTGTAAGAATATACATTAAAATCAACAAACTTAAAATGTTTATGTGCAGGCAGAAACATGGCCACTCTTTCTCTAAAGGCAGATTCCTAGGACCCCTGAGTTTCCTGCATTGTGGAGGAAGTGAAATGATTTTTCTTGGTCGGGGGACTTTTCAAGTAAAGCTTTACCTGGGGCCCCGAAAAGGTCAATCCGGTCCTGTATGCATTAAATGTAGAATACAGTCCAGTCTATTTAAAAGAGACTTTAAAATCGATTTTCTCCACAATGGACCAATAAAACATGCAATGTTTACACATATCATAAAAAGCAATAATTTAATGTAAATAATATAGTTTACTTTTTATAAAGTAGTACTTTTCTCTCCACATTCTTTAAAATTTCTACAAAGCATGAAAAAGACATAAAACTTAAACACATCATTTGCCCACCAAAGATTTACTTTTAATTTTCCTTTTATTATTTTAATTACAAAGAGAAGACTTTTCTCCAGCAATGTGCTTTTGAAATGAACAAATCTCAGCATTTAAGCCGAAACGCCCCTGTTTATCCTCGGATTTATTATGTTTATTAAATAATCACGTCCAAATATTTTGAATGTTTTGTGCATTGTCTAATCCTCTCTATAACTGCGGCAGTGACACTGAGATCCTTCATGGAGTAAAAGAAAATCTTATATTGCTTATATGATAAAGGTGAGGTAGCATAAAAGAAGATGTTTAAAGAAGATGCCATGGAAATGCTTAAATACTCGTGTTTTCCTCTTAGTTTATTACTGGTTTTCAGAGCAGTTAACTGAAATACCTATGAATCAAGTACAGCATTTAATTATATTGTGCTTCTATGATCGGCTATTCCATTTTACAACACACGGTGGCGCAGTTGAGCCATATTGCATATCACGCAGCTTCTCATCGCATTCAGTGGTGCAACTTTAAAAAGTCAGAGCTACTAATGACTACATTTAATTCGAATTTTGAGATTCAGGCGGACTTGCGTGTCTATATTGGGAATACTGTGCTTATTTTCATGAAACAGTAACATATACTGTAAATCCAGGCTTAATTTCTTCAGAACGTAAATTAATAGGTAGCATATAGCTCTACAGGTTGAATTTGTTTCTTGACCGTGACGTGTTTGATCGCTGTTGATTAAAACCATTTTGCTAATCTATTTACCAAATTAACTAGATGCAAGGTAAGTGTGTAGCATATCATCCAGGGCACCTGTATCGTCGTCTCCTGTGTGTCTCCTAACAGAGACCCCTTTCTCACCTAAAATGCTTGACAGAATAAGTGGTTATGGAAAATACAACATAAATTAAAGATTATGATTTACAAAATTGCTATCTGTTAGTTATATTAATACTAGTATTAACACAATTAATTTTCTTTTACTGTCTTTATTTAGGTAAATGATAACATAAGCATGTTAGTAATATATAACACACTGTATGTCTTGAGTACACATTCCCATTGGTTTATACCAGTTTGACTGGTATTAGCTGTGTCTCGTTAGCTTACTGGTCTGTCATCCAGAAGTCCTGCTGAATTTCAGACCTCAGGCCCATCACAACAAAGGGATTAAATCAACTAGCAAGTCTTCTTGAGATGATGGAGTTGTGATAGGTGGAGGGCTCTCTTCAAAAAAACATTAGCCATGTTCTTTGCGGATAGCTTGATCGTAGCTTCATACCCCGCTCTGAATACAATGGAAATGCGACGTGACCTGCTGGTGACAGTATCAATGCAAATGTGTCCATGTCAATATTAATAGTCAAAAAAGGTGCTGGAGAGTTAGACGAGCTGACCAGGTTAAATATGCTGACCTACATTAAGCTACTAGAGAAGATAACAAACCCAAAACCCCAAAAAAGCAGAAGAGAAAGTATCACGTTGCAACCTTCAAGGTCGCATTACATTAAACAAAGTACATAAGAGTATTTGCTTTCAGGATGATTTCAGGCTGAATTAAAAGTATATTTATGGAGATTCATCTTTCTCCCGGACTGTTTACTTTACTTTCGGGATCAACGGAACAAGCAAGGACTGGTTCTGACTTTGCCCTACCTATGAGGTGGAGAGAGAGGCTTCATTCAAGCCCAAATGGCAAACAGGTGAGTCCATTTGCGTACATGATGTTTTCAAAAGCATACCCGTGCACCCAGATGAGGGATTTCTCCGAATAAATCTAAATCTTTCAGTGCATGACTTTCTGCAAACATGCAATATGATTAAAAGTGTTGAAATACTTAATTTCTGTAATCAGTGGAAGGTGGGGGGGCAGCATTTTTGTAAACAGAAAGTGTACAGCACACAGGTTGTCTCATGTTTGCTGTTAACCAGGAACTCCTCAGAAATGTATGCATTTGGCATCTAAATTTCTACTGTTTTCGAAGACATTTGCCCCGATTCTTAGGGTATAACATCATGTTAAATTATTATATATATATATTTCATAGCTCAGAATATTAAATGCTAATGTCAGTTTCATTCATCCAAAATTTTTAATATCCTCTTGAGATCCCCAGGGGAAAAAAAGGTTTTTAAATGTTGATTAAAATTTCGATTTGACAGGAAGGTCACACAGCCACAGATGTGATGTCATATTGAAGCTAACTGTCCTCTTTAAGGAACTGCGGGATTTGCATATCAAAACACAAGGCTTGTGGCAAAATAACAAAAACACTTTAATCTTGAAGTAGGTAACGCACAGTCGTAGGCATGGTTACATAGGTGAATCATGCTGGGCAGAATACCAATTAGCAGAATGCGTCCGAAGAAACAGACACAGAGGATAATTTGGGGATTAAAACACAGCCAAATTATGGGCTAAAGAAGAATCGGTATCGCTGTGACTCAGTCTCGACTAAATCCATATGCTGTGAGCTCCGCAGAACCGGGAGTGATGACAGGGCTTCTGTTTTTGGAAACCACCTGTGTCGAGGCCAACTGCGGAAGAGACATGACCTGGTGTAAGGAGGGTGCTATCTGCCCACTGCCGGAAAACAGCGATGCAGTCTGTCGAGTGATTCTTTCACCACTTGTCCTACATTTGGATGGGTTTACATTTCATGGAAGCCGAAGGATGCTTTCAGCTCACAACACTCTGTTGGATGGCCGTCCTTCTCATGGGAATCATTATGACTCATGATTGCTCTGCAAGGATATGTGAACATCCAAGGAACGTGAAGCTGTTTTGGAAGACTCGACTGTTCGCTGTGTTCCCTCGTGAGGTTCTCATAAATCATAGAGATAACACCCCCAAGCGCACACTGCGAAACAAAGTCATGATGGTCTTATAAACACCAGGATGATCTACAGATCTACACATCATTGAACCTTTATGGGAAGCTCTGATGTTCCGCGTGTGAACTAGATTTCACCTCTCATAGAAATGGATGATTGTCTTCCTTAATATCGGTCCTATATCCCACCACACAGTTCAGGACTTATATGATCTGAAGAAGGACTGAAGATCCTCTGAAATCCAAGGCTGGTCCTATATATTACATCTAAATATTTAAACATACCTTCAAATCTGCAACCGCTGAAACAAGATAACAAGTGTACTACACATTTGTAGCTGCTTGGAATAAGAAACGTGGGGTATTTAATTCAGCGTCATATATTCTAAGTATAAAGAAAATCCCTGGAGCCACAAGGATGTTAATTTCATGGTTCGCTGCTTCCATAAGAACCAAAACAAACAGTCCAACCAAGTACGACAAGGGCCAAAACATTTCTGGTTTACATCATTAAGATCTTAATTTTGTCATGGCAACACTCGGCGTTTGTTATTGTGCTTAATGCCTTAATCACTTTATCAGCGATAATTGCCGACAGTTCATCTGGCAGAACTGAGTTTCGCCAACGAAAATTTATGGAAAATAACAGCGCTTGTAAAATAAAAGCCTCATTGCTTACTACTGGGTCTTTGTATGGCCCGAATTAGCAGGGTTTTACAATACAATGTCATTCATGTCACTGGCAAAGACTAATGCTGACAACTGACGGACTGCACTGGTTCTCTGTCTCAAATCTGATTGATTGCCGATGTAGCTTTTTTTGTTCCTCGTTTAACTTTGATTTATTGCTGTTGAGTTTTGCTCTGACCCTAGAGATGAAAAAGCAGAGTTTGCTGTCTGAAAGCCAGCAACCAGCAACTGAAATCAGTGGCGTGGAGAGGAAATCATGCACTGCCCATTAGTTTAATGACTAGTCCTAAGGACAAACAGTATGTGGATCCAATGTTCCCATTAACCAGCAACCTGCTTTCTCGTGTTTTGATAGGTGCTGCCGTGGTGTTATCATAAGCAAGTAAAAAATCTGGAGGGTATGCACATTAGTTTAATATTCAGGCATGGTGTTTTATTAAGAAAAACCGAAACGTAAATGTCAAGGACACGCCGCGTTAGCGGGGGAACATGTGCAACCAATGAGGAAAGTGACATTCAACAAGCCGACAGATAAACCACTTCAAAGGCAAACGGACGAAAGGAAGTAATCTGCTATTCCAGGGGAGAACTGCAGGCTGCAGAAGCAAGAGGCTGGTCATCTGTGAGTATTAAAAAGCGTGTAAGAATGACAAATCGGAAAGTGTCATTTAAGACGGGCACATTCTTAGCAGATGACGGAGCCGCCAGCGGTTGGCGACACGCTAAATTCTGAAGCCTTTGCTTTGTTTAAATGCTTATTAAAAGTTACGGACTGCTATGTGACTTTACACGGCACAGAGTGGTAGAAGAGATTTCAAGCTAAGCTACAGCTACAGAGTGGAACGGATTAGTCCTCACAGAGAACTAATTCTTGTTCGTTTCACCAGTGCTAGAGTCCCCTGGTGTATTTTGTCTGCTGTTTGCAAACATTCACAAGCACTTGCAAATATCCTTTTCCTGTATGAAATGATTGCTTTTTCTGTAGAAAACGATGTAAAGAGCTTCCTGCTTATAAATTCTGGAGGCTCAGAAAGGCTAAGTTGATGTCTTAGCGGTGGAAATTTTCTATTTTTATTTTTTTTTTGGGGAGGGGGGGGCGTAATTTAAGAAGAGGATGAATTTAAGAATGAAATGAAAACCATTCATAAGGGATTTGATAGATATTGTTAAAACTAATAGAAGACAAGTTGAATGTAAAACTCAATTAAATCCACCACATACTTCACTTGCCATTTTTATCGTTTCCCATAAAACTGGGAATTATGGGACGGTGGAGGAAATGCTTGCTTGTGTAGCATCACTGCGGACTCATTAGACAGATATACGGACAATGGGTGACTGGTTTTATTTCAGTCAATGCCAGTTGAGGCTTCATGTGCCCCATAATGCGATAATAGGTGAGCATCATCCTGGGGAATATGAGAGATATTTCTCATAAGATTCAAAGATATATGGGTCGTGTATTAATATTTACATTTTTAGGTAGCTGTGTAAGTAAGACTGTCACATCCCGGTCACACCCCCAACACGCAAAACGCACCAGCTAATCAACGGAGATCAATCACACTGATAAAAACACCCCCCCCCCCCCCCATCCAGCACTCTCATGGTGCTCCTGCTCCACCCCCCATCAGCTTGGCTTCCCCGGCTCCTTCGCCCTCCTGCTCCACCCCCCATCAGCTTGGCTTCCCCGGCTCCTTCGCCCTCCTGCTCCATCCCCCGACTCCTCTTTTTGCTGCCCCCTTCTGATTCTGCTTCCCTGAGGTCTAATAAACCCTCCTGTCTTCGCTACTCCTCTGCTCTTGGCGTGTTCTGTTCCCTGACAATGACTCCATAAAAAGCCCAGTGAAACTCTATTCATACAGGGACAAAGACGTTTTCGCGTGTGAACTGTGGGAAGACATAAACTATATTTAACTCGATTCAGATGAGATAGAAACACTGCATGCAGTCGGTCAGGACAGTAAAGACATGCAGGACGTTATAGAAGGAGTCAGACACCAATGTATGTCTTCTACTATTTACTTGTGGTGGGAACCCAGGAACATAGGAACATATGCAGGAATATCTGTGAGTGTGGTTCTAAAATGGATACAAACTTCAATTAGGCAGCAAAATCAACATCAAGAATAGTATTATGTTCTCAGATAAACAGAATGCTGTACGTCCTGTAATACAAATCGATAACCTTATACACTGATTACATACTCAATTAGCAACTATACATCAACACTCGTAACACCGAATAATCAAAGGCAACATACATTAAGTTAAACGCAATGCACTCGCTGATAAAACATACATTCTGATAGAAATGGCATTAATGTGAACCAGCGATCCTCAACCTGTGGGTCGCGACCCAAATTTTGGTCCTGGCAAGGTTTGAAAGGGTCACATGGAAAGGTTGGAAATGTAAGCATTTTAAAACGAGTAAGCTTATACTGCTCCACAATCAGGTTTCCAAACCCCAGTCCTAGAACTGACCTATATAAACGAGTCTTGGGTCTGCAAATGCTTAGCGCAAACACTCAACCAATCCAAGAAGCCAAAACCACAGATGCTTATTTTAAAATTCACTGGCACATACAGTCAGATTTGTGCAATAGGCATTGATTGGCGTAAATTGCAGAGTGCACTGTGCCCCGAATCATAGCGATAATTTAAACCTACACTTGATATAAGGTCGCGACTGAGCTGGCTTGGTAAAGATTGGGTTGCGGTGCAAAAAATGTTGAGTGAGAACTTAAACAATATAGTATAAACTAAATCATGGGATTACAATTAAATGCAGCCATCGCAATTTAGGGAAGTAACACAGTTATCAGTCAGTGTGAGGTGCAAATAACGCAACACTTACTTGTACATACATGCGCGCTTTCAGACGGAACAGATGGGGAGATTTCAGCTACTAATAACCAAGTTAACAAATTAACTAAACCATACACACTGCCTGCCGTACGTCTTATGATTTGGACAGCGTGACTTGGCACTTAACCATCTCTGGCACTTAACCATCTCTCCTATTTGACTCTCCCTGCCGGCCCCTGGAGGATGGGCTCCCCCTTTGAGTCTGGTCCCTCCCAAGGTTTCTTCCTTCTTGGGAGTTTTTCCTTGCCACTGTCGCCTTTGGCTTACTCACTGGGGGCTTTGGGTGCGGATGCTGTAAAGCGCTTTGAGACGATGTAATGTTGTGATAATGCGCTATACAAAAATAAATTTGTTGTTGTTGTTGTCTTACGGATGCATGTTAGCAGGTTAACGGCCCTCATACGTGTCAATGTCAGTAAATTATAATAATTACTGGGACTTTTATCTCAATATTCACAGCAATATAAGCAGGCCACACTTACTATAAAGTTCCAACAGGCCTGTATTTATAAGAAGCCCAGCAAGGGTCTACACAGTTTTTTTGTTCTGGGTCCAGGAAGGAGAAGGTACAGGGGGCATCTGCCAAAATTTTGGGTGGGAAACCAAATGACACCCAGGCCCTGCTTCCTCATCAGTAGGGGCAGGGTCAGTTGCCAGCTGGCCGTTTGGGTTTTGCCTAGTTACAACGGTCAACGCGAGGAGCTTAAACCACCGAATGCACCCATCACATTTGAAGGGGAGGAAAGAAAACACAAGAACATTTAACCACGACCAAGAACTCCAGTGGCAAACAAAAAAAAAAAATAGTGGACTTTAAAGCCAAAACCTCAATACAACTTTAGGCACATTAGAAGATTCGTTTGATTTATAAGGACTGTAAATGGGGATGGCAAGTCAGCCTTTTCCAAGAGAGCATTTATTATTGCGAGAGGCTTTGCTGTTTTGGTTCTCCAAGCAGATTTTCCTGGAGCAGGGGGGGGGGGGGGGGTGCGCTGCTCTCCTTGGATTTCAGCTGACTCTATTATTATCCTCCAGAAACCATCTCATTTAAAACGTGAGTGTTCTCCCTCCCCCCGACCCTTTCATGTGTGATTTAGGCTTGGCTTTCTTGGGATAATTGTTGAAACTGGATGTTAAGTGGGTCTTTTTATAGTTTTTTTTACATTTTTTTTGAGATGGCTTTTATTATAATATTTATAACATTTGTGGCAGTAACTGAGCTCCAGCTTTGAGTTATGCCTTAAGTGTCCAACACCCTCATGCGAGTCCAAGTCAGATGGAGAATAGCTTCAGGCCCCGTTGTTTTTTTTAAATATCTGTTTGTTTTGGCCAGTCTGTTTTCTCAGTCGTAGCTCGTGGAGCCGCAGATTCGAAAGAACGCCGGGCGGCTCGCTCCTTCACCAATGCGGACTCGCCAGCACATCTGACGGAGCCTCTGCAGATTGACAGCGAAGCGTAATTACGTGTGATGGCTCTCCAGTTATGGCCATCGCAGGTCTGCTGCTTGAAACTGCAACGCAACGCGTTTCAAATTATTATACCGCTCAGTTTTGGAGATGATATTTTCACAAGAATGCAGTGGAATTCTAACCAATAATTTACACTAGAATGTAAACAACACTGGTATTAATAAAGCGTAACATTTTGAAGCTGTTTAAAAATGTGGGATACGCGACTGGATTTTCAAGTCCAAAACAAATTTGGCTGATGAAAATAATGAAGAAAAAGTTTCTTGTGGGTGCATTGGTTAGATTCATAAAACATAATTTGTTTTGATTCAAAATATACTTTATCTGATAATAAGTTTGTGAAAAATGATCCTCTCCAGAATACAGTACAAACTGAACATGGACCAAGCATGACCTCAGAAACAGTCACGTTCACAATGCCCTTGTCGTCATCCAATTAAAAAGAAATAAAGTTGTTTTCCTGCAAGTTTTCTCTGTTTCCAAAATAAATGCGGGCCATAATTTATACTTTTGTATTTCCTCCTTTCCCTATAGCTTCTCATCTCATGCCTTGATTTTATGTGTAGCAGACTGGAAGTGATTATGTCACGATATAGAATAATTTAAACAACATGTGACTTTCTGTACTTTCCATAGCTTTCCTTGCAGCCACAACACATTTGTAAATGGTATATCTGAAGGAGAATTCCAGACAACACTATAATTTATCGTGTTGTGTAATTCAGCTCAAATATACTTCCAGACCATTTCAAAATGGTACCTAAAAAAAACAAGCTTTCTTCATGTCTCAAAATGAATGCACTCAGGGGAAAAAAAACCATTGCCCACTGGAGAAGTATCTTCCAGAGGTCCTTGTGTGGAACCGTCAGAATGTTTTTTAATAGCAGAGGTGAGGCACAATGCATGATGGGAAAGAATCGTTTTATTTTTTTTTTGTGTATTGAACAAAATTGCAAGCTGGAATGCAGCCCAACTTTTACGGTTTGATCTGTGCTTCACAGATTAGCTTTGTACCATTACTTGATGATTAATGGCCTAATTCATACTCATTTAGGACAATTTAAACTGGCCACTTCCCACAGAGCAAGCTGGGGCCCAGAGCATTATGGATTCTGCAGATGGGCTGTCACAGCAGTTGCTGTCCACCATTGAGTGATGCCACTGTAACACCTATTATTCGTTTCTGCCTTTCATAACGCATTCAGAAAGCTTTATTAACATGGCTATAAATATTTATTAAAAGGCATAATATATTACAGCCTTGTTTATTAGGCATTATGACTGCTTTGTGAAGCGTTCATCTATAACCAAAAACCAAAAGGCTTTCTTGGAACGAAATTCAGTTTTGGCATTTTCCGACGAAAAATGAAATGTAGCTTTATTTGCCATTTCTTAAGTGTGAGACATGGTATATTGCGATGTGTTTTTTTGCTTACCCTGCCTTGCTCTCCTTATACACACACTTAGGAGTGAGAGTGAAGCTTGTGGTCTGAACACAGTGTCGGCCATTTATCTGGCAGTTTTGGGGGGGTTAAGGACCTTGCTGAATGGCCCGACGGAGATGAGGCTGCTCTGTCGAAAACAGGACTGAAATGGGCGAGAGGCTCTCTGAGCCACGCACTGTGTGTTTACTCTGTGATTTTCCATCTCCTCTTTTTTACTCTCTTTGGGGGTAGACATAAGCTTTCTACTGGGGACAAACCCTGCGCCTCAAACTGCACAACTGAAAATTCCGCAATGGATTTGGGAGCCATGGTTTAGGTGTCTTGACCAGGGACAATAATCAATAACCCGCACCGCCAACTGTAAACGGAAACAAGACCTTTCCATGTGAGCCCAGCAGAGCTGACCAGACCCCCGCTTTAGTGTGACGTAGCAGTACACCGTCGAGGTCTTCCAAGTTCAGCTTCATACGTCTTCGGCTGGAATGACCTTATCTGTTTTGACATTTGCCACTGCCTCTGATTCATCCGGGGAGAATGCTGTCTCGCTTTATCTTTCGCTGTCTCCGAGACCGTGAGAATCCATCCAAGACAAGACCAGCTGTGATAAAGCCTGCTGAAGATATATTCCTGTGTGTGTGTGCGCGTCTGTGTGCGCGTCTGTGTGTGTGTGTGTCTGTCCCAAATCATCCTTTCTTCACCTTATGCAATCAGGCACCCACTTGCGCTTCTGTCACCTGTGATGATTCAGACTCTAAACTGTGGAAATATGGATGGATGGATGGATCAACATGGCTGGATGGATCCATCAATAACCACTTAACCTGAGTCAATTGTTTTGTTCTTTTATTCTTGGGTTTACTAATTTAATCCCTGATTTATGATCTTACATTTCAGGTCTAACTTTTGTTCATAGGTGAACCTTTTCCTGGACAGACAGACACAATTTATTTCTACCCCCAACAAAGTCCTGGACGAGCAACATGTGGTGCATATTCACTGTACAGCTGACAGGTTTATCATTGCAGAGGCTCTCAGTTCACGGAAACTGGGGTTAGCTGGTCTCATGATATTAATGAAGGAAATTAACTGCAGGTCCACATCCAGAGGGGCGGCATGGTGGTGCAGTGGTTAGCACTGTTGCCTCACACCTCTGGGACCCGGGTTCGAGTCTCCGTCTGGGTCACATGTGTGTGGAGTTTGCATGTTCTCCCCGTGTCCTCGTGGGGTTTCCTCCGGTTTCCCCCCACAGTCCAAAAACATGCTGAGGCTAATTGGAGTCGCTAAATTGCCCGTAGGTGTGCATGTGTGAGTGAATGGTGTGTGAGTGTGCCCTGCGATGGGCTGGCCCCCATCCTGGGTTGTTCCCTGCCTCGTGCCCATTGCTTCCAGAATAGGCTCCGGACCCCCCGCGACCCGATAGGATAAGCGGTTTGGATAATGGATGGATGGATGGATGGTCCACATCCAGAACCTCAGACCTGGCCATGACTCAGAAAACTTTATTACGTCCCGTGGCCTCTACTGGAGTGGAAAAGAGTGACCTGTTACATATTAAATTCATTAACCCAAAAATTAATTACTATGGGATAACTGAACGTGACCTGGACAGAGGCCAAACTGATACGGTGCACTGCAGACTAATGCACACCCTCAAGCAGCCGGGAGGTCGTCGTGCAGTGGGGGTTGGTGGACCGGCCCGTGCTCAGAGAAGAATCGGCAGCAGAGGCAGCACCGTGGCTGATGAATCACTGCCTGCTTTAAGCCGCGAGCCTTGGAGAAGGACTGTAGTAAAGGGAAGTGTGAGATCAAATAACAAAAGAATGTCGTAACCACTAATCACAGAAGAACATACCACTTCGCCTACCCCCATCTCGCTCTCCATAGCTTGGGGGTCGAAGCACAGGGTCAGCCAGCGTGCACGCCCCTGCAGCTGGGTGGTTAAGGGCCTTGCTCAGGGGCCCATGGACATGTAGGTATTCTGCCATGAAGACCTATATAGGCACAGCCAGTTCTCGTAACAGGACATAATAAAAAAAGCATCTGGCCCTTAGCAGGTCTTAAAATTAAGTAAATACAACCTCAGATGAACAACAATACATGCAATTTTACACAGTGTCATTATTTATGTAACAATGACTAAGCCAAAATACAGAAGCCGCGTGTGAAAAATTAAGTACACCCTTAGTGCTCCCTTGGGAATTAAGAGGGTAAGTACCAGCCAGGTGCTGCTAATGAAATGCACCTGAGTAACTGATCATCAGCAAGTGCGACCATCTCTATAGAAGTAGAGGTTTTGGCAGTTTGCTGGTCTGGAGTATTCAGGTTACCACAATGCCAAGGAGGAAAGATATCAGTAATGATCTTAGAGAAGCAACTGCTGCTGCCCATCAATCTGGGAAGGGTTATAAGGCCATTTCTAGACAATTCGAAGTCCATCATTCTACATGGAGAAAGATTATTCACAAGTGGAGAACATTCAAGACAGTTGCCAGTCTTCCCAGGTATGGACGTCCCAGCAAATTCACCCCAAGGTCAGACCGTGCAATGTTCAGAGATGGCAAAAACCCCAAGAGCTACATCTCAGACTCAGTTAGCATGTTAAATGTTACAGTTACAAAAGACTGAAGAACAATTAGAAAAAGACTGAAGAAGTATGGCTTGTCTGGAAGGGTTATCAGGAGAAAGCCTCTTCTCTCTAAAAAGAACATGGCAGCAAGGTTTAGGTTTGCAAAGTTGCATCTGACCAAACCACAAGATTTCTGGAACAATGTCCTTTGAACAGATGAGACCAAAGTGGAGATGTTTGGCCGCAATGCACAGCTTCACGTTTGGTGAAAATCAAACACAGCATATCAGCACAAATACCTCATACCAACTGTCAAGCATGGTGGTGGTGGTGGGGTTGATGATTGGGCTTGTTTTGCAGCCACAGGACCTGGGCCCCTTACAGTTATTCAATCGACCATGAACTCCTCTGTATGCCAAAGCATTGTAGAGCCAAATGTTTCAGCCAGCTGTCCAACAGCTAAAGCTGGGTCATGCAAAAGGACAATGATCCCAAGCACACCAGCAAATCTGCAACAGAATGGCTGAAAAAGAATCGAGGTGCTCCAGTGGCCCAGTCTAGGTCCAGACCTCAACCTGACAAACAGGCTGTGGCTTGACCTTAAGAGAGCTGTGCTTAAATTAATGCCCATAATCCTCAATGAACTGAAGCAACACTGTAAAGGAGATTTGGCCAGAATTCCTCCTCAACAATGTGAGAGACTGATAGAGTCATACAGAAAATGATCACTTCAAGTTATTGCTGCTAACGGTGGTTCTATAAGCTATTGAATCATGGGGTGTACTTAGTTTTTCACACACAGCTTCTCCATTTCGGCATAATTTTTGTTAAATAATGACACGGTGGATCTGCTTTGTGTTGTTTTACACCTGATGTTAGATTTAAATAATTTTAGACCCTGATAAGGACCAGATTATTATTTATGTTTTTATTGTGTCCAGTGTAATGTTCAAGTGAAGCAAATAGCATAGAAATATACATGCATACATGCTGTCAAGGAGTCGACTTGGTATAGCTGCTGCTAGACTGAGCTTCCAGTGAACGCCCAGGTACATACAAGTGGAAGTAGTATTGGGGAATCTGATTATTGTATGGCGTTCCACAGTTCATTCCACCACTGGAGGACCACACATGCGAAACGTGTGGTGTGACACTTGTGTGGTGGAGGAACGTCCAAGAGGCTGACCAAAGAGGGCGAGATGGAGTGTCAGCCTTAAGCAGTGTTTGGAGAGGGATGCCGGTCCATTGACAGATCTGAAGGCCAGTAATAAGGGCCTGAACTGCACATTCAGTACTCGCTTAAAAAAGTCAGTCTGTAACCACTTAGCCTAAAACTGATCCTGGTGAAATATTAGAAGCGTAGTTTCTGATCCTGCTCAAAGACTGAAAAATATGATGTATCGAATTGTTTACATAGTTGAAAAATGGCCCTCAACATTGAATTTCTGTTATTTTATTATACGAAACCTGCTTAATGAGCCCTTGATTTCAGAATATTGATTATTCAGCATAAAATATGTTAAATGCAGTAATTTAATAAGGCAGTCGGAGAAATAATTTTTAAATAATCACCCATCTAATGATTGGCACGCATTGGAAAGAAAATGTTAATTGTGGTTTTCTGGTTTTCTCTGACTGGAAGTGTCAATTGTAATTAATATGCACCTTTATATGTAATTAATATGCACCTAAATAAGGCAGCAGTTACGCTTGCTAAATTCAAACTTCACGTAGGCCAAACCCCTTTCGTCATTTAAGGTTTAATTTCTCGAGCAGTAGTTCTCTGAAGTGGGGAGGCCTTGCCAATTTTTCTGAGCGATATGAGAGTGATTTCACTTCTCAGCACATAATAAGCTCATATATATTCTATGACAGCCTACTTGTAGCTGAAAGCTTTTATCCAAAATGTTTTGCAGCCCCCAGACAAAACCACAGAGTTCATATCAGACATGGGCCCGCAAACCATGAAGAGACAGTACTGATGAAACAGTGTAATGACACTGAAATGCAAGAATGCCTTCAGAGATCATAAAGCAAACAATCAAATCAAGCAATCATACCTAAACCTGCAAATACAAAACAGCATATTCTGACAAAAAAAATTCCACCTCCAGGTCCATTTCCTGATTTGCACTGGAGTTCCGGAATAACCCCAACCATGTAAGAACAGGGTTGTCGAACTCCAGTCCTGGGGGGCCCTGGAGTAGCCCTGCGTAGCTTAAACGACATACAAACGTGTTTTATTTGCCATTTGCAAAAGTACTGGTACATTTGAATGCTTATCTTTGCCAACCCCCATCTTGCTTTCCATTGCTTGGGGGGGGTCACAGCACAGGGTCAACCAACATGCAGCACCCCTGGAGCTGGGGGGTTAAGGGCCTTGCTGAAGGGCCCGGGGCCATGTGACCGTTCTGCTGAGGTCGCGGCTCAAACTAGTGATGCTTGGATAACATGTACAGAGATTTAACCTGCTGAACTACACAGCAATCCCAGCTTAGGTCTTTCCCTGTTCCACTACAAATGATTTAGCCCAAGAGCTGTGTGGTAATTAGCACAAGGAGTTAAACCAGGTGTGTTTAATGAGGGGAAACCCAAACATGTTCAGGGCTCTGGCCCCCCCAGGACTGGAGTTTGACACCCCTTATCTAGAAATACTGTGGGAGAAGAACGTGAGATCTGCTGCATTCCTTAGTGGAAGTAGTACCTTCACACAAGAACAGCAAATGTTTCACTCATGACCTCTAGTACCTCATTTAAATTTTAAAATAAAAGATATAGAACTTATGTTCATTTTTTCCCCCCGATTTAAATTCTTGGCAATATTCAGATGGAAGAATTCCAGAGATCCAGATTTTTTCCAATATTAGAAATACAAGCAGCGTTCAGCCCAGCAGGGAACCTTCATTAAGAAATAAGGACTCCAGCAGCTGCCAGGCACAGAATCCACAGGTGCTAAAACAAACCTCCTTGTGGCAAGACATATGAGCCCCCAGCCCCCAGTGGGCGCCAGCGCCGTACCCCGCTTAGAGCAAAAAGACCAGTTTCCATAGCGAGTGACCAGCGGTTTGTGTCAGGCAGCTGAAGGCAGTGGACCTACTGCGCCTACCTGACATTAATAACGTGAGAAATGAAGCGAAGAGGAAATCTACGTCTTAGCATATTCCACATTAGCGGCCGTGTAAACAGGACCCTCCGCAGGTAGCCGGCTAGCAGCGGACTTGGCAAGTCTCACGGCCACGACTGACATTTAGCTACTAAAATGGATGTAAAGGGTGTTTGCTTGTGCCAGCCTTTGTTCCTGTACTTTTAATATTTCTTGAACTTTGATGTGAACCTTCCGGGAACGGGCCCTGTTTTCTTAGGCAGGACGGGCGCAGTTATTCAGTCATCGAGACTAATTGAAAGCGACCCACAGTCTGACAAGGAAATAAGACGGAGGAGAGGCTGAAGTTCCCAAAGTTACTCCAGGTTCCCCTAGGAATCGCGGCGGTAACGATGCGAAAACAGACATGCGCTCGCTCGCCTCTTCTTTTTCCACGTTGACGTTGAACCAGGTTTGACAAAACATACACGTCATTCACCATCGAGTGACAAAGCCGGTAGGATTCTAATCAAGCGTGAATGCTCAGATAACCTATCGTTAGCGTTTTGTTTTCTAATACAGCATCGTGTTCTGTTTTGTTTGTAGTTATAAATGCAAGATTTCTGAATAAGTATCCTTGGTGAGGAATGGGTGTGGTCCGTTTCAGGGATTTTAATGGTCCAAAATTAACAGCGAACACACCCCATGTCTGGTGTCATATGAAACGGGACGGCTTTTATGAAAAGGTCAGCGGAGTATGGCATGACAATACCAGCCTTGGGTGGAACCCTTTATTTAAGGCATCTACGTTGGCACCTTAAGGTGGCCGGGAAACCATACACGGCCTCTCAGCCGCCTGTAACCCTCTGCAGGACAAAAAATTATACCACGGACATCTACACCACCAGTAAGGAGTTTCAATATTTAAAAATGTGAACCACGTGCCATTGCAAATGCTTCGCAAAAGCAGCTGAGGACAATGAATCTTCTCTGGGAAGCCTTCCTCATTTGCAATGCCTGCCATACAAGTGTCTCTGCATGCAACTAAACATTTATTTCCAGCAGGTATAAATCAGCACACAATTACGAAATTCATAGCACGTCACAAGGAAACGGCAAGGATTTTTAATTAAAAGAATAACTGCAGTATAAAGAGCAGTACTAGAGTTCCCCCCCACCCCCAAATGAAACCGAGGTAGTTTAAAGAGCAACTTCCTGGAGGATTTAGCTAGATTGAAATTTAATATTAACCCTCAACACTGGCTAATACCAACAGTGCTAAAATGAAATTAAACGAAAGCCCACAATTCTAAGTTCAAAGCTCAACTATAAACTGGCAACCATAAAAAGAAACAGCTTCCCACACCCCCATTTAAACCCTAATAAGGACGGCGTCCTAATCAAAGACTGCTGGACTTCATTAGTGGAGATGTTTAACAGTTCAGGGCGGCTGATCAATTCCCACGGATACGTCACCGCTTAGGTTAACTCAGGTCTTTATCCTTTTCTCATGCTGGGTCACTACAATTCTAAACAATGACTATTTCTCTAGTTTTCCTGGTAAATGCTTAAATAAAGTTTAAATTAAGTTACATTTTTTTATAAATATAATTTTGAGCAGGTCTGTAAGAGTCAAATGGCAAATAAAATCAGGTAAAAAAATTATAAGTTAAAAGTGATATTAAACCCTTTTGAAAAATGCAAAATGTGAAATAAAAACCATTACAACCGACAAAATGTAAATACGTTGTTATCATTGATACCTAGCAGTCACCCAAATACAGTGTAATATTTTTGACTCTCTTATACAACAACTTTCTCTTTAAAATTTATCGCTAAAATGTCCATCATTGATTTGCAGGAGCCCTTGATAATACACGAAATTATGATGGCGCCTCTTGACATGGTCACTGCGTAACCGTCAGAAAGAAATTCATTCTTAAATATAATAAGGAATAAGGAAAGCAGTGCATTTAAATGAAAGGAAAAATATAGCGTAAGAAAAACACAAACCAACACTGGAGGCTGGACACCAGTCCTCGTGGTGCTTCTTGTTAAAAATCTGATGTTTCCATTTTGTTTTTGTGTAAACATCGGGGCCACATGAGAGACAACAGGTCCGGAGGTGAAGGCGTGCCTGTTCCAGTTAAAGTATTTTTAGCTCGCCAAAATGACAGGACGGCTTTGCAAGAATGGAAACAGGCACGGGAGGCCAGGCTGCACCAGGCCGCGGGTGTCTCTTCCAATTAGGGGGAGAGCAGGGAATCCCAGAGCGTGGCCTGGCATTGGATGTTGAGCCTGTGGAGGGCCCCCCCGAGGGAAGCTCTGCCAAGCCAGGGTGGAAGAGCGGGAACCTCGGGGAATGGGGCAAAACATGTTTGGACAAATGATGGGAAGCCCCTTCAAACCCCACTTTGGAGACCAAATACTCCATAGCATCTAGCAGGCTTGGAGACCTGTACTGGGCTAGTAGGGAACTGGCTTACGACCAACATAGTTCTTCTTTACTTACTTACTTAGTCGTGGTCAAAAGTTTTGAGAATGACGCAAATGTTGGTTTTCACCAGGTTTGCTGCTTCAGTGTTTGTAGATCTTTTTCTCTTTCTGTGGTATAGTGAAGTATAATTACAAGCATTTACTAAGTGTCAAAGGCTTTTATTGACAATTACATTAAGTTTATGCAAGGAGTCAATATTTTCAGTGTTGGCCCTTTTTTTTCAAGACCTCTGCAGTTCGCCCTGTCAATCAGCTTTTGGGCCAAATCCTGACTGATGGCAGCCCATTCTTGTATAATCAATGCTTGGAGTTTGCCAGGATTTGTGGGTTTTTCTTTGTCCACACGCCTCTTGAGGATTGACCACAAGTTCTTAATGGGATTAAGATCTGGGCAGTTTCCTGGCCTTGGACCCATAACGTCGATGTTTTGTTCCCTTAGCCACTTAGTTATCACTTTTGCCTTATGGCAAGGTGCTCCATCATGCTGTAAGAGGCATTGTTCATCACCAAACTGTTCTTGGATGGTTGGGAGAAGTTGCTCTCAGAGGATGTTTTGGTACCATTCTTTATTCATGGCTGTGTTCTCAGGCAAAATTGTGAGTGAGCCCACTCCCTTGGCTGAGAAGCAACCCCACACATGAATGATCTCAGGATGCTTTACTGTTGGCATGACACAGGACTGATGGTAGTGCTTACCTTGTCTTCTCCATGCAAGCTTTTTTCCAGATGCCCCAAACAACCGGAAAGGGGAGTCATCAGAGAAAATGGCCAATCCCGGTACCTTTTGCAGAATATCAGTCTGTCCCTGATGTTTTTCATGGAGAGAAGTGGCTTCTTTGCTGCCCTTCCTGACACCAGGCCATCCTCCAGAAGTCTTCCCCTCACTGTGCATGCAGATGCACTCACACCTGCCTGCTGACACTCCTGAAACCCGGTGGTGCCCTGATCCCGCAGCTGAATCAGCTTTAGGAGGCAGTTCTGGTGTTTGCTTTATTGACTTTCTTGGGCGCCCTGAAGCCTTCTTCACAACAATTAAACCTGTCCACTTTAGATTTAGGTGCAATCTTACTAGCAGCAATATCCTTGCCTGTGAAGCCCTTTTGTACACATGTGATGAGTGCATGTTACTTGCATCGAATCATGATTAACAGAGGAAGAACATTTCACTTACCACCCTCCTTTTAAAGCATCCAGTCTGTTCTAACTCAATCAGCATGACAGAGTGATCTACAGCCTTGACCCTCATCAACACTCTCACCTGTGTTAACGAGAGAATCATCGAAATGATGTCAGCGGGTCCTTTTGTGGCTGAAATGCAGGGGAAACGGGTTTTTGGGATTAAATTCATTTGCATGGCAAAGAGGGACTTTTTAATTCATTTCAATTCATGTGATCTCTATTCATAACATTCTGGAGTTTATGCAAATCGCCATCATAAAAACTGAGGCAGCAGACAAGTCGTGGCCCAATAACTGGTGACTCAACCCAAGACCAAGAAACCTGGTATTGCAATGAAATCATGCTTCTCATAAATTCATATTGATCAGACTCTTGTGAAGATGCATCCATCCATCTTCTTACCCAGTCTTCCTCAGGGACCCCCAGACAATCAGGAACACCAAGAACCTGCTACAGGTGTGCTGGGAGCTGGGAGGGAGCGTCGAGACTCGGTCAAGAAACACTGTTCTATGCACTTATCCTGGTCAGGCTCATGCAGTCTTATTACAATATGCTGAAATCAATAAATATTTAGTTTTTTCTATTTTTATATATTACTTATTGCTACGTATTGTGTTTAGCTAGTGCAGCTAGGGACACTGAGGAGATTTACATACAATTTTTGGGCAAAAGTACTGGGACACCCGTAGTAAACACAGGAATTGGACACATAGGCCACACCTATTGCTGACATACCGGTGTATAATTAAGCAGACAGTCAAGTGATCTCCAGCATCATCCAATGGCGGCTTAGCCTAGCACCGTCACTGGACACCATTAGACACCTTTCCAGCAAGTCGGATCTCCACGTATCTGTCCTGCTAGAGCTGGCCTGGTCAGCCTCAAGTGAAGTGATTATGAGGTGCAAACACCTGGGAGCGAGTTTCGGCTGCGACGTGGTCGGCCACACAAGGTCAGAGAAAGGGACTTCATCACCCAACATCAATACCCAACCTCAATGGCAGCAAATCCCACCATCAATGTCCCAACATCTAATGGAAAGCTTTCCCAGAAGAGTACAGGTGACTATAGCAACTAAGGGTTAACCAGCTTCATATTAATGCCCTTTGATTCAGAGAGAGACACTGGTAAGGCTGGTGTCACAACAATTTTGTCCATATAGTTCTTAGATGTGCATGTGAGAGTGAATGGTGTGTGAGTGTGCCCTGCGATGGGCTGGCCCCCCATCCAGGGTTATTCCCTGCCTCGTGCCCATTGCTTCTGGGATAGGCTCCGGACCCCCCGCGACCCAGTAGGATAAGCGGTTTGGAAAACGGATGGATGGATGGATAGTGTAGTTCTGGTGCTGCTGATGATCTACGCCAAAACTGGCCCTTTGCATACAATTCCCAGCCCTCCCCCACCCAGCCATAGGAGCCTGGGAAAGAGGCTGGCAGAGTAAGTGACACCGGCTTTGCTGATTAATTAATGGCCTCTTACGGATGGGCCAGCCCCCAGGCGGGGTGCGGTGCGTAGCTCGGCGGACAGGCACAAACATAGCAGGGGGGCAGGTGTCCATGTCCGGCGGAGAGCCGGGGAGGAAATGGTGAGGGGGGAATCGCAAAGGCCGCCTCTGGGATGGCTGACGGCGTTTCTATCCTTCTGCGTGCGCAGTACAGTGCCACAGACCCCAGACCCAGAGGTAAGCGGGAGCTCGTCATTGTCACCGAGGGCTAAGAGTCATCAGGTTACCGACAGCTGGGTGCACAGCCTCCTTAAGATGGTCCCGGTTACCGTAGGCACTTAAACACAGGGACAAATGTACTTTCCACCTTTACAGAGAAGCCGTTACTTTGTTCTCTACTTATCTTTAATACCTTTGTTCCCATTGCATGAAACAAACAATGGCTCCGCTGTGCATGAATCTGAGAGTAAACTATTTTATACATGAGTCGATATTACAGACGGGCCGCTAGCGGCATCACAGAATGTGCTAGAGGTTTGCCAAATGTTGAGAAGGGGAAATTCTGCTTGCTTAGGCAGGAAGCTATGTATTGTTGTAACAGATAGCAGAAACTAATGAGTCACAAAAGCACATGAATCATGGCTAAAAGATGTCAAGTTTAAAGGAAGAGGTAAAAATAAAAGGTTTCGTTCAAGCCTCTACGAACAAGATTAGAAAGTCACGTTGAGAGGATGGATATTGGAATTTATTTTAATTGCTCGTCAGATGGCTAGGAATTCAAATAAATAAAATGCTGAATTGGTCATAAAGGTTTAGGAAAACTACAAGATATTTTTTTTAATTTACTTTTATTGGAATTAACTTCACTGTTAGCTAAAACAATGTACAGCACTGACATGGTTTATATTGGAAACAAATATTTTGGACGTTCTTGTAAAATTAGAATGATGAAACTAGTAAGACAGACAGTATGACGGAATGGGGTTTATGGGTGAGCTGTTGATGCTTTGGGCCACATGCCAACCCGAAATCTTTTTAGACTTTTACAATTTATTATTATTATTTTTTTACTTCCAGTTCAAAGCCATATACTACAGGTTTTTTTGTAATGTATGCAAACTTGCATTGGGGCTGGCAATGGATTATCCAAAGTACATACAAAGTACTGTTTGTGACACAATTAGACTTGTTTACTCAGAAGTAGCTCGAAAGCAGGGCTTTAACTTGGACGTTCTGCTGCCTCGTTGCTTCAGAATGTAGCCCCTTAGTCCAAATACAACAAACTTAAGAAAGACGCCGTTTATCTCTGTAAGCTTCCTTGATGCAGGAAAAGCTTGCCTGTCCGTCGTCTTGCATATAATTGAAAAGTCAGTGACGATGGGGTTATTTTGCTGAAATGGAACTCTCCGGTGCCAGTTTCGGGTTGATTTCATTTTGCTAATCGTGCGTGACTGAGCAGTAAGTTCTCACTCAGTTTACGCTAAGCCGGGAATCTTCTGGAAAGACGGAGTAGATGTAAACAACATGGCAACGTCTGTGCCGATTTTCTTCTTTTGTGTGTTTATTTTTCGGTGTCTCGTGGGCGATGTTGGAAAAGCACACTTTCCTTCTTGCCTTAAATGAAACAATTCAGCCTCCCGAAGTCTTGTCTTTGAGGAAAGACATGGAATCTTTCATAGATAAGCCAGCGTTTGCAAGACTAGCTTAGACGGTCTTGCCATGGTGACGTTTCCCTTTAGAAAACTTATACATAATAGTGAAATAGCATATACAGCAATGTAAGAGAATATATTATTCGTAAGTATTGTGCAATGCCATGAATCACAAATCGCATGGTATCTACACAAAGGGGCATCAGAATGGGGACAGAACATCATTCCGCTATCGACTGAAATTCACTCTGCTCATTTCCTCTCATTTATATCGATCCACCATCAATACAGCCAAAATGTCCATAAAATTAATAATCTAAATGTGGCGCATACTGTAGTTTCTGCGAGAGTAGCAGCAACTGTTGCTCACAGAGGATGTCAATGCGAGGCTCCTATTCAGCCAAGCGACATAGATCGGAAGCAAGAAATGACACAATGTCGTTTATTAGATTCGGTGGTGGGGGACTTTGCGGAGACAGTGTCTGTTATCTAAGGTAACACAGCACACGACGGATTAGCTTTTGTGTTCAAGCTCCTTCTACCTGCATAGGAATGGATCCCCGGTTCCACAGACAGGTTCCAATCATTTTAAAGATAGCACTGAAATTCATCAGGATTGTGTTGGGTGGGAATTTTGAAACCTTATTTTAACATGCCAGGGCCACATTGTGGGAGAACATGAGAACTTCCATTATGTCAATCAACCCATATCTACCTAGTTTATCTTAAACTTAAAGCCAACAACTCGATTTTAGATGGATGCAGTACAGTGCAGATGTCTTACTAGTAAGTGGACTTTTGCTTAGAACAAAAAACCGAATTTAGCTTTAGAACATGTGCAAATTAAGAGTTACACAAAAACTAGTAAGAATTCCTTCTGTTCTCCAAGAAGTTACTGATATCTAGTTGGACGGCTAGATGAACATCGCTTCCATTCCCAAACCTCTCCTCAGGGCAGCTAGCTTAATTAATTAATTTAGTTGCTTAACAAAAAGTCACTGAGATATTGATTAACTATATGAGGTGAGCTACTGGTCAAGTCAAAAAAATGCAAGCATGTGTACTCCGAATACTGGGACAATTGTAGCAGAAGATCTGAAATGGCTAAGCTAACATACTTTGAACGTAACAACATCGTTTTTCATCGGCATGAAGATCATTTAAACATTTCCTTAGTTGCCTAAGACTTTTGCACAGTACTGTATAGTAAATGATTAATCAGTGTGCATATATAGTGGCTCTCCTCAGCAAAACAGCCTAACGTTCGGGGCCCGAGATCTCGGCACAGTGAGAGAGACGATAACACAGATAGCAAGCTTTGAAGTGTAGCTATTTGTCCGAATTACACTGCTGCGAACGCGAGACTTTGGTGAGGCGGCCCGCTGACCGCTGACCGCTGACCTCGGCATGTTCCTCAGCTCTTCAGCACTGCGCCCCCAAAGAAGCCAGATCCCATTACTTCAGAAACCGTCGTTTTCTGGGGCCTGCGGCTGTGGCAAGTTATTGGAGTTTTTTCCATGTTTATTCTGGCAATAGGTAAGTAACCTTTTGAACATATTATTACATGAATAAATATGTTACTTTAGATACAAGAGCTATATACTGTTAGAGGTATAGACTAGGGTTACCTTTAATCTTGTAATTCAATGAGGGCAAGCCGGCTTATATAATAAATATATCTATTTCTAAATAGATTTGTTAATAAACAACACTAAAGATATAGGACCTATTTATCCTAATAACACTAGCAGTAATGTTAATCATATTTACTTAATAACGGTAAGGTCATAGGTCAGTGTGATATTGAAGGGTTGCCCATTAAACAGTTTGATGAATTCTCGGTGAAATGATGTTTATGATTTGAATAATAAATGTCGCTAACTGCGCTAACTTTAAGCAGCTACTTTGCTATATCGTTAAAATGTCACGGCCGCAACGTTAGCTAAATCAGTTAAACTACCAACTTCTTTTTTGTTACAAATATAACCCAAATGAAAAATTCGAATTGAAATTGGCCTGATACGTCTATCCTCAGTGATAACGCTTTGCTGCATCTTCAAATGCCGGATTCCCAGGACCAAGAAAGAGATCGAGGCGAGGCACGCCCAAAGACAGGCAGCTAAGGTATACGCTGACACCTTAGAGACAGTGCCTCCACTTAATGAGCTCACAGAGATGCCTGGAGGTAAGTGGCCAACGATAAACAGAAATAAATGGTTTCTTCTTACATTGTATGACTCTCCTCTGCCTGTGAAGTATGTCATGGCTCACTGATGAAAGTAGAACAGGTAATTACTTTAATGAGGATGTGCTGTGTAATTATGGCTGTTAGCAAAGCTTCCCAGGTGTTCGAAATGTTTTTATTCAATCACTGGCACATAATGACATCACGCTCCATATGGCTCCGGAATTACTATTCAGTCCCCAAGTTCTCTAAATATGTGTAAATCCAGGGATTTTTTTTTTCCTAAGCAAATTTCATGAAACAGCAGCATTTATCAGGTTCAAAAACCACTGGCAGGATCTATCCAGAAAATACAGGACTAAGAAATAAAGAAAATTCATATATTGAAGTCAGGGACTACTGAACATGTTACTCACAATGCAAAAAATAATTCTGATGACCATTATTTGTCCTGCCGGGAATATTGTGAGAGGTAATACAAAATTATTAGCTATGCTTATTTCAAATATGCTCTTACAAACTTTACCTCATGACCCTGACCAAACACAAATGATTAGAACTAATTGAAATCTGAGAAATTGGAATAACATGGGTCAGTTTCATTTATTGCATTTCAAGGAGTAGAATTACACAGTACTGCTGTTTTGTGTCCTGTATACTATTACAAATGTATTTGTTCAAAAGCAAACTGAAGAGTACAAACCAGACTGATTCATTTGGGCTCTAGCTGATTATCTGTGCTTTGAAACTTGGCCTTGATAAAAGCAAATAATTATAATAAAGTACTACTAAATACAAATGCAGAACATACATTAGATGAGATTGCGTCCTTAATGAAATTGTGGTCATTCGAGGTATTGAACGGCTACTTGGACAGCTATACCATACCATCAGTAGTGTATCAGGACCATACCACCTTCCACAGACCGGGAGTCATCCCCGGGCCTCCTGTCTTCGTCTACTACTTGATATTTTACTTCACAACCATCCGCCATCCACTTATCCTGACTGGCGTTTGTGGAAGGGTCCAGAGCTCATCCTGGCCAAGCGTGTGTACCGAATTCTCCATCTCCCTGGTCCTTCTGGGCAAAGACGTAACGCAAACAAATCACATTATGTCAGTGCAGAGTCATGGAAGACGAAGCAGCCGATAATCAAATGACAAATATCAAGATTCTAACAAAGTAAAAGTAGCAGGGAACAATGGAGCGTAACCCAACCTACAGTCACTGGATACAGAAACAACACAAATTATACCCTTTTTAGCTCACGTGTTGTGTCGTTAAACCTGATCTTTTGTGCCATTTTCTTGGTCCCTCTTTTTCCTAACCCTACCTCTCCCTCTACCTCATCCTGCCACACCCTCTGCTTCCCGAAGTCCCTCTGAATATCTGGGGACTGACAGCCCTTTGGCTGGATGGAGGAGCCGACTTCCGCCTCTAGCCGTGCTACGCTGGAGGGCGCTCTTTCTCCCGCCCTGCTGTGTTTTGTCCCTCCCCATCGCCGTGCCGACAGCCGTGGCCCACAGGATTATGGACCAGAGGGACCGTGTTCAATTCCCGATGTCGTCTCCATTTCATTTCCTGTTAAAAGTTCTGTCACAGCCAACAAGGAGCCTGTGAATGTTCACTTCTAATCCCTACTTTCCTCTTTTTTATAACTGTATTCTTCATTTTCCTGGACGTAAATTACATAGTTTAATGTTGTTAACTCTTAATTAGGCAAGAAAGATAATGATTTAGAGGGAAGTTTAGTGGGAAAGATTTAATATCCCGTTACGGCTCTTCTCTCCTTTCCCTAAATCAAATAGGATCCGGATAAAGGCAGTTCGGAAAAGGGGCTATTTTGTAAACCAGCAAATCAAACTAAATGGGCCCATGAACAGACAATTATATCTATATTGTCTTACAGGTCTTGCTCCAGGGAGAAGGGTCTAATGGATATATATATATATATATATATATATATATATATATATATATATATATATATATATATATAAACCGTTTCTTTTTGGTATGCTGGTCGGACCTGCTTTCAAATCTAAAAGTACTGAACTTGTTGTACATCCTTATGGATCCCCTAAGAGGTCAGGGTGGGAAAATATTTTTTGAAATTGTACAAAAGATTGAATTAATGGTCAAATAAGTTTAAACCTAACCCATTCAGACAAGTCCAGTTAAATGTGCTTTAAGCATAAAATTGCAGTTTATTGAGAGGGAATGCAAAGGTATTATATTATATGCATTAGAGATATCTGCATATATATGCATATATATGTATTATATAATGACTTTGAGATAGTGGGAAAAACTAATGGTTCATTCACAAATCGGACATCAGCGTTGTTTACTTGGATACCTATCTTTGCATGCAAGTAGAGTTTTTTGCTAAGACCACATCGCGTTGTAGTTCACGTAGTGGTTTTCTCTCCGAATGATGTTCGTGTGAATACAAATGCGATTTGGCGTCGTATTAGACTTGAGTACTGATATATCAATTGTGTTAGAGCAGATTCACGGTGTGATATACAATATAAAATGCCGGACTGTGCAATAAATAAATAAATAGTAAAATAAAATAAATAAATATAAAATCTATGTATATATTTCACAAGGACTAATTAGAATATCAATAGGAAAGACACGAAACAGCTAAAGACAAATTATTGAGGAGGCGGCTGAAAATATATTTTAATAGAATAATTACTGCAATGTTGTGCAGAATTCTACACACAAGAACAGCACAGCAGCATTCAGGGGGAAATGCTGGAGGTGCTCACCTTCCACACGCCCAAAGCCCTCTCCACAGCAGTGTGTGCTCTTTGGTGTGTGCTGTTACACCACTCCTCAGCCAACGTCTGGGGGTTCAACATGGGAGTCATTAAGAGGATGCTTGATATCTCAATAACCAGCCAGCAGCAACTGCACCATTATTTGCCATCCAACACACTCCAAAGTTGACCCAGATATCATGTGTACTTCCAGGCCACTTGCTCACAGTATCTGCAAAATGTCCCTGAAGGTTGCATATCACCTGGACATTGAGGCCTAGTCCCAAGAACCCATTTCGACACGTGCAGATAGGATTCAAGGGGCTGCAAATATGAATAGGGTTGAGGGTTCCATCCACTGCACTTACAGTGCCAGAGATGCATTTCTGTAGTGTTATACAAGGCATCCCGTCCTGCTGGAACTTGTATGTAGTTGTGCAACAGAAATGCGATCACTGCATGCACAGATTCGGACACAGCAGCCTTGCTGAGGCCATGTGCATCACCGACGGTCTGCAGGAATCCATCAGTAGCATAGAAACAGAGAACTATCAGAAACTGCACAGTGGGACTGAAGGCTAAATTCCAGTGTGTTCCTCTTTTCAATACATCCTGCACCAGACCGAAAAGGATCATTATTCCACCCCAGACCAGCCCGTATTTCACTTTGAATTATTGGTTACTTCATTATGTACCAGGATTGATCAGAATTTATGAATTCTGCCCCATTCCATTCACAAATTGAAATTTGAATTGAATTAATTACACCGGAATTTGAATTGGAATGCAGGAAGGATTCAATTAATTTCAATTCAAAGAAATTCAATACAATCACACAACAGAGGAATGTCATTCACAAAACATAAATTATATTAAATATTTATTTTCTAGATGCTAGATATATATCCATCCATCCATCCATTTTCCAAACCGCTTATCCTATCGGGTCGCGGGGGGTCCGGAGCCTATCCCGGAAGCAATGGGCACGAGGCAGGGAACAACCCAGGATGGGGGGCCAGCCCATCGCAGGGCACACTCACACACCAGTCACACACACATGCACACCTACGGGCAATTTAGCGACTCCAATTAGCCGCAGCATGTTTTTGGACTGTGGGGGGAAACCGGAGTACCCGGAGGAAACCCCACGACGACATGGGGAGAACATGCAAACTCCACACACATGTGACCCAGGTGGGGACTCGAACCCGGGTCCCAGAGGTGTGAGGCAACAGTGCTAACCACTGCACCACCATGCCGCCCCTAGATATATATATATATATATATATATATATATATATATATGTAATACTGAGTAGAGTTTACTATATATTTGCATGAATGTAAGATAAAAAATTGTCTAATTGTTTTAGTCTATATTCTAACAATTTGCATTTGATTTATGTCAGCCCGCTAAGTTCATGTGTATATATTTATTGTTATATTGCATATTTAACTGTTCATGTGTGTCACCATTTGTGAGAAGTCTGCAGTAGCTTTTCTTGGTTACTTGTATGACTGTGAGAAGTTCTCGTCCACCATGGTCCAAAAAAATTAACTGTTAAATTATATATTCTATGGGTTAAGCTTCAAATGTCGCAGTGATACTTTATGCTGCCATACATTTTTGTGATTGTGGGCTGTAGGTAGTGTTCAGTGCACGCTGTTCAGTCATACCGAAATATTAAGATGTATTGTTGAAGCTGTACCTACACTATACGTGTGAATTTCAATTAATTCTATTTTAACTGAACTTCCTTATATTCAGATTTGAATTTATAGCCTGCATTAGAGTTTCATATTGCAACATTAACTTAACTGTTATTATATCATCATCAGAATTGCCTCGGAGCAATTTACAACAACTCGGAGTACATTTACAAGCAAGATTACGAACTCCTTCAGTTACGTAGGGATTTTAGAAACTCTTGCTAATTAATGATCGATCTTAAGGGTTAGATAACATTCTATTTAACGTTGCGAAGCTTTTGGGAAACCCAGGTCAAAAGTGTAAAATAGTGTTTTAACGGGACTCTCCGTTTTGGCAATGTAGTCCAGGATGTACCAAAACTGGGGTGTTGGAGGGGCTTGGATACCATGATAAATTCAGGGGGGCCTGCACCTTGTAGGGGCCACAAAATCCCCCAACTTTGAAAAATCAACTGAGCGACTGACAGTACCAACCGGAGGAGGGGGCCCAAGATGACATTTTTTAGGGGGCCTGGGATGTTTAGTCACTCCCCCCCACACCCACAATGTCCGTATTTCCCAGAATACTCTGGATGGAAATCAACACACTCAAAGGAAAGTTGAAAATGCTGAAAAAGCCAACCTCTCCAGTGACTAGATCACGCCCAAATGGATAAGAGAGCAGCATCTAACTTCCTGACAGGATCGGATTATCTTTGATGCTGCAGTACATTGTTAGCATCAAAACAAGTGCCTTCACTGAGGTTCCTTGTGTTATTAATGAGGCCGCATATCCCTTGGAATACTTACTACAAGGTAAGAACCAGGATCCCTTAAAGGATCACAGCTTTGCGGCTGTTCGCACTCTGCAAACACCCCCGTGGGTGTGAGGTGCATACTAACATCTGTGGCTGCTTCTGGCTGGGCAAAGGCATTCTGCAGAGACACAAACGCAATCCGAGGATTATGCATGACGTTTGAATATCATTCATTGCTAGGAAGTGAGTGGATTTTCAACATCTCTGACACAAACAATGGTTAACGATATGTTTCTGTCTCTAGCTGAGGGGTCAAACTGCAGCTCACTGTGAAATTGTCTTCTCGAGCAACCGAATCCATTAAAACCTCTGACAATTTCAAAGAAAGTAACTTTCAAGTATTGAGGGGGGTGGGTATGGTGGTAAAGAATATTCCAAGCCTGAAAATATGACCTTTAAATTCCACTTCTGCATGTTTGCGTGCATAATTGCTTAGTACTGGGAAAATCATCGTCACTTTTGAGAAACGCTACATCATATTCTTAGGGCTGAAAATCCTTCCAGAAAATCAGCCCGACGCTGTGTCCCTCAAAGCAAACCTTGATTAATCTTGCTGTGGTTAACGTCACAGGGAACCGGTAATCACACTTTTAAAAAAATGGAAAATATGATTTCAGAACAGATATAAACCCTGGATTAAAGACTAAAACAAATACCTTGCAATATTATTCTACTGAGTGTGAATAATTCTTTGCATATGAGAATCACCACATTTATAAAATCTGAAAAATGACCAACACGATCTTTAGATTGCTTTATTTCTCTATTTACATCCCCCTCTTTATTGTATTTCATTTGATTGTCTGTTAATATAAACGTGTTGCCTTTATATCCATTATAAAAAGCTATGGAGTTTTGCAGGTATTGGTCCCTTTTTGTCGTATGTTTCCTTTATATACACTGGATTGTTGGTGCCAGATGAGGCGATTCCAACATCTGAGGAAACCACCTTCCTGGGATTTACAGTCACTATAGTGACTATAGTGTGTATAGTGTGTATAGTGACTATAGTGTGTATAGTTCACAGGTAAAACTGGTCAGGAGAGGAAGGTCAGAAGTACAAGAAAAGATGCTTTTCTGAATGCACAAGCCCATCTAGCCTTGAAAAGGTCCAGGAGGTAAAAGTACACACACACACACACACACACACACATATATATATATATATATACACACAACTGGCTAGGTCACTGGATAATGTGTGTTCCTCGCCTCGATATGCCTCTCACTAAAACATTTTGAATTCAGTAGCCCAGTGAGAAAACAGGACTTTAAAATGTATATATAAATTATTCATATTTTAACGCTTTTCTGGTCTATCCAGTGTGTCTTCGGCTGAGTCAGTGAATGTTTTGTGGAATGTATCCGGGAAAGTATCTCTGGATGCTGTTAAAGGTCACCTACAAAGACTTGCATTGACTAAAATACGTATTGTTCAAGGTATTTACATCTCTTATTATTATAATGAAAATTTAAACATAATAAGAATAAAACAACAATTGAACAAAAAAAAAAAATGTTGGGATTCAGGTCACATATTGTACCGAAATCAGAATCAGAATCAGGCCACACTTTATTGGCCAAGTGTGTGTGTGTGTGGTCCATGGCAGTTGGTGTCTCTCCGGTACATTACAATACAACAGGACCAGATTAAATATATAAAGGACATCTTATTTATAGACAGAACAATGTATATAAAGTGTAAACAACATGCAAGGTGCAAAATGTATGATCTAAGATTCAGTTCAGTGGTGTGTTGTGAGTGGAGTAGGACTAGCGGTCAGGGAGACAGGCGTAGGTCGGTGTTGCAGGTCCGGTTTAGACAGAATTCATTTTGTGTTTATGGCTTTCAGTCACTTGCAGTGTAACAGCTGGGGGTCCTGAATGCATATCGTTTTTACGAACTTCGCTAAACTTCTCGGTAAATAAAGCTTGCCAATGCGAGGTAAGCATGCTGAGTATTGCTCCAAATGTCTTATTTTCACTTTGCATCGGTTGGTGCCTGGAAGTGTCAGAAGACTCCCTACTATGACTGTTCAGTGGCTTTCCATCATTAAACGGGCAGGCGATGCGACGCAGGCAGCATGCTGGAAGCGTAATCACTATCCCCGTCAGGTGTCCGTGTCGCACGGCGAGCGAACGCGCAAACTGATAGGCGACAGAGATTCCAAAAATATGTGGACCGTAAATAAACTAGACGAGTGGAATAAAATTAAGTGCTTGTTCCTCATTCTGCTATGTGGTTCTCCTGCTTCACACACCTGTGTATCAGCTCATGAACTCTACGCATAATGTAAACCCCATGCTCTGTAGTTCAGAGGACACTGAGGATTACTGATTTTTATGCATATTTTATATTCTAATTTTCGGGACACCGGTAACATTTGGACTCACCATTCGCAATTTTGCAGAATTGAACGGAGAGCAAGTGCTGTACTGTTTTACAAAACACTGAATATATCGGGCGTCCAGAATATTTACATGGATGGGATTTATCAGCAGGGGCGGTATGGTGGTGCACTGGTTAGCACTGTTGCCTCACACCTCTGGGACACGGGTTTGAGTCTCCGCCTGGGTGACATGTGTGTGGAGTTTGCATGTTCTCCCCATGTCGTCGTGGGGTTTCCTCCGGGTACTCCGGTTTCCCCCCACAGTCCAAAAACATGCTGAGGCTGATTGGAGTTACTAAATTGCCCGTAGGTGCGCATGCATGAGTGAATGGTGTGTGAGCGTGCCCTGCGATGGGCTGACCCCCCATTCTGGGTTGTTCCCTGCCTCGTACCCATTGTTTTCGGAATAGGCTCCGGACCCCCCGCAACCCAGTAGGATAAGCGGTTTGGAAAATAGATGGATGGATGGATTTATCTGCTCTGATTGTTTAACACATTTCCAAGTCTATCCTAGAGCAAATTAAATTAAATGTCAAGTCCAGTATGCACTTCACATGATTCACGGGACGAGTGTGGTTTTTATTTTTTGTTTATACTGTCACCTCACGATCGGCATAAAGAACAGGATATCCGTCCTGGAATTAAAATATCCTCTTTTAAAAAGAATACATCGGTAATTGATTGTCTGTAGTTGTGAATGAGCAGCATCTACAGTATATAGATGATGTATATACAGTAGCTGGGACAGTTGATGTTTAAATTCGGTGTCAGTAACACTGGACTGACCGTTACAGTTAACTACTAATCAGCCACACTGGCAATTTACTTTTCAAACACTGGGTCAGATTCTTCAGCTATAATCTGTCATGCGCTTGATGGGATGGAAACTGTAATCTGACCGCTCTTGCTTGTTTATCCTGGGGACCTTCCCATACTGGAAACTTATTAAGTTAGTCTAAAACTAATTAAATTAGTCTAAACATGGAGCTCGTGTTAATGTGTACCTGCCTCTGTGAATGTTAGTTTAATACTGCATTTTTGTCCTGCCAGTTACATATTTAATTTCTAATCATCTAATACACATGCTCACCAGCTCAGTGGGTATCACAGCTGCTTCACAGCTCCAGGGTTTGGGAGTTGGAATTGCTGTCCCTGTTTGTGTAAATACCCAAGGGTCCCTGAGAAGTGCGGGGGGCCGTGATTCTGCCAGGGGTCCTTGCCTCTACTGCAGTGCAGCTCGTGACTCTGGATTGGTTAAGCAGGTGAAAGAGAGACGAATGCAATTAATACTGAAAATGCTTGAATGTTTTATTTTTTTTTTTCCTTTTTTTCTGCACCAGCTGCCGTCGCTGAGGAAAAAACCGAAGTGCCCACCGTTTCTGGGAAGGTGGAGAAGAAGGGGGAGAAAGATGGCAACAAGAAGGAGGGCAAGGCGGGTAAAGAGGGGAAAGGGGATGCCGACGATGCAACCACCAAGAAGAAAGGGGACAAAGGCAATGAGAAGAAAGGAGAAGGTGGAGAAAAAGGCAAGAAGGCGGGGGAAAAGCGAGCGGCTGACAAAGGAGGAGATAATGCTAAGGGTGGAGCCAAAGGAGGGGGCGGGGCCAAGGATGCTGGTAAAGGCGGGGCAAAGGGAGGAGCCAAAAAAGACACTGCAAAAAAGTGACATGTGCTATGTACAGTACAGAGCGCACAGAGTCCTGGGCACCTTGTCCACGATGATATTGCCACAGAAGACCAATATGATTGTCATTTCTTTTTAAAGCAATTTACCCTTGAATCGAAGATCTGGAGGTACTTTCCAGTTTGTTCTCTCACAGCTGTGAATGAGCTGTAAAGGAATGCAATATGCCATTTCTATACACTATTTTTTCACTGTATATTTCTTAACATCTAGTAAATAAACTAAATACCATTTATAGACGCTGCATTTTATATGTTCCCTAGGAAATGCCGTAGCTCTTAGATGTATGTTGACAAACACACAAGTTGTAAATCAATTTCCGTATCCATGATGTAAATACCTGGTGACAGTGATACAAATTGCTTTTTATTTGATTTGAATGTCAGGTCTAAAATGTTTAGTTCATAAAAAAAAATTGTATTTGAAAACGTTCGGTGTCCGCAGCTCATTTCACAGGACCGTTTTGAACTTATTGTAATGAAATCCTAAAAGTAGGTCAGCCTTATGACTCAGAAGTTGGATGGCACTTCTGGTGAGGGAATAGAAAGGGAGGTGTAGTTACTACATTAGTTTTAAAGATGATGCTGTCCTTCAGTCTTCTAAACGCCTCTTAAAGGGCCTCTCACGAAACTAACGACGCTTCATCGGAATTCACCGAAACGTCTTTCACATAATACTAAATTTAGCATCCGGAGTAACCATTTATACTGAGGACTCTTGAATGGCCTTTTCCTGCAAAAACTGGAAAGCAGGCTTCCTGCAGAGACTCAAGCATCGTCCACGGCCCACAAGCGTGACATTGAAGTGAGGTGCCAAAGGTCAGAATATCCATCGCTTCCTTGGTCAATCAGGGCCCGTTCAGGCAAGCCCATTACCAGGCCATCGGCGGAACTGTATTTAAGGATATAGACTTTGCCCGTCAATTCCAGGTGGATCACTGTAGTAGGGCTCTTCACAAGCACATTTATCCACTTAAATATCCATTTACAGATCCGGAATTCACTCAGATGGGAGAATAAGAGGAAGATTTCCATTTCCATTTATTTTTATTTAGCAGATGCTTTTGTCCGACGTGATGTACAAGTGAGGCAAATATCACGTTACAGACACACGTGCTGTGAAGCTACACGTGCTGTGAAGAAGCTACGCAATAACTTCTAAAAACGCACAAACCCAGAAAGACTATTACATTAAGAACATTCTGGGATTATAGAGAGGCATCAGGCTAGTAGAGGAAGGGTTTCGTAGCACAGCGTCAAGGATGTGTGGATACATAGTCCAAATGTGGCTGGAGCAGCCATGTTCTGCTTTGCTACATGCCCCATGTGGCATAGAAATCTGAACCACAGGATAGACCGAGAAACGTCAGCGAAGCGCAGGCCCTCTTCAGCCTTCCAGTTTACCCAAAATACCTTTGCTTAAAACTGCTGGAAAAATAAACCGATGCAAAATCCCGACAGTTTGTAAACACAGGGTAGGAAATCCAACACTACCAAAAAACTGGCTATTAGGAAGTGAGGAATGATGCAAACATTGCTCCGTAACCACACACGGGTATGGTATTTGGGATTGTGGATTTCCTTTATTTTCACATGATCTCGCTTAGCTACTGAAAGAAATGTGTTTATCCAAAGAGACTGGCTTGCAGTTTCATAATTTTGGATGTTAACCGGGTTAATTCAGGACAACGTGGCAAGGGTCTTTCCCTCGACTGGAAACCTCAAGCTTTAGGTCACGAGTCTATGTTCCTAATTACTCTGTCCCCCGCTTCCCTTAATTGCCAAGCCGTTTGAGCAGAAGCGATTAACAGCCTAATAGATTTGTAGCATCATTTATCCAATAATGCCCTTTTCTTCTATCAGTGTTGGAGAAATGGTTCCCACCGCATTTCAGCTTCAGATAACGTCAAAGGAGGTATTTCACACTCTGAATTATTGTCAAGGCTACAATCAATAAATGTCTTACCAGCACAGACCGTGAGTTTGTCAGTTATATGAAAAGTACAAAGGAATCGCCTTGTTTGTTTATTAACACGAGCTGAACACGGAGGGATTTCAATATGCTTGCATCACTGCAGCTATTATAAAGTGCCCGTAAGCTTTCAGGAGCACACAGAATGGAGATGGACAGGCTAGCCATGCTTTCCCTTTACATTGTGTACATTATTTACATTGTCCTACAACTGAATAATTCCTCACCTCATACCGACCACAGACGGAACATTCTTAGGATATACATACTTAGGGAAGAATGTAGTCTTTTGATTCTCTCCGCAGTAACACAGCGGATGCTTGACCAGTTTGAAATAGCAGAATAATATTCTAGAAAATACACAGCAATATATGTTGAATTGGTATAGTATGTATGATGTGTGAGCAATAATGGGAAAAATGTTAACTGTGTTATCTGTGTGTGACAGGTACAATCTAGTGTAATCCCATCTGCCTGTCAATCAGTCAAGACACTAAGCTGGAGTTTATTTAAGCAAATAATGACACCTACATCTATATATTGAGCTTGGCAAAGCATTGCACTGTCAAAATTTTGTCATTTTGAACATATGTAATTATCTTGGATTAGTTCAGCAAGTATCTATATTATTATTATTATTATTCAGTAAACTTGGGGAAAATGGTAACACACACAAACAATATATACTGTAAACCACAGTAATATATCATAGCTAAATTGTTTTAAATATAACTTTTTGTACCATGAAAATGTCAACTTGAGTGTAGTACACAAAGTGTGAATTCATGTAAAAAAAAATTAAGCAAAATGCATTTCTACATATCAGCAGAGCACATAACACAATAGGGTCGTCTGAAAAATTTGTCATAATTATTTACTGAATACTGGCATCCATAATAGGATTCTAAGGTCATCTTTTTGTTACAATGGGCCACATAATTGGACTTAAATATGTTCCTTATTTCTAGGGGAACAAGACTGCCAATTAAAGCTTCATGTATAATTTAATTATGAGAGTAACCACAACTTATTACAATGGGGAAATGTGCTCATAATTTGAATTTAAAATTGTGAATCAGATTCAAATGGCAATTATTAAACTGTCAGGCAGTGTCCTAGAAAATAGCTTGCAAAGAAAGGTCAATTTTCTCAAAATCTATCCCTATAAAATAAATAAAAAAAAACAATCACAGAACTAGCTAAGACAATTTTGCAACATTTTAGGTGTATTGGTAATGAAACTGTTAACCAGTATCAAACTGCAAACATTTGGAAGGATGTGGAAGGATCTCTGTATTGTACTCATTGAAATCCCAATCTAATGGGATTTCAATAGATACATTATGTCAAATGATAAAGGTTATAATGAAGAATTCTTTCTGTTAAATGGAGATTGCTGTTATAATAGTATCCATCCATCCATCCATTTTCCAAACCGCTTATCCTACTGGGTCGCGGGGGGTCCGGAGCCTATCCCGGAAGCAATGGGTTCGAGGCAGGGAACAACCCAGGATGGGGGGCCAGCCCATCCTCACACACCATTCACTCACACATGCATTCCTACGGGCAATTTAGCAAGTCCAATTAGCTTCAGCATGTTTTTGGACTGTGGGGGGAAACCGGAGTACCCGGAGGAAACCCCACGACGACATGGGGAGAACATGCAAACTCCACACACATGTGACCCAGGCGGAGATTCGAACCCGGGCCCCAGAGGTGTGAGGCAACAGTGCTAACCACTGCACCACCATGCCGCCCCCTGTTATAATAGTATGAAGTACAAATGTGGAATTCTTAAAATAGAAAATTTCAGCTGTCAATGGTTGAAAAACCTCCAGGAGTTAGAAGGTGCATTGGGACATGCAATCATGTTTTTGAATGCAACCGATATTACAGGTACACATCACTTAATATCTGGGTTATGTTCTGTCCAATAAGTGAGTCAGACGCTATGAGAACATCATACATACTCGTCCCATGCCTACATGATATACTGCACCTACACTGTACCTGTACTGCACTGTCTAAATAGCCAAGATTATTTACACTGTTAAAAATGGTTATGATCATCAAGTGGGAAATGCCTAATCTGTGGACAATAACATTCACTACATTTCCACCTTCGTGTTGTTTAGTCACTTTTAGTTTCATTTTCAAGTCAGTAATTTTCCTTCAAATATTACTGGAATCACAAGCATTGGATGTGCTACGTTTGGAAGTTATCATGCTCTTAATTTCATAAGATAAAGTGTAACCGAGAAATATGCTATTGCACTCAAGAAACCTGACGAGATGCAGCTTCCTGCATGACAAATCAAAGTGTTATGCAGTAATCTTTTTCTTTGTAAGAGAGAGTACACGATTAAATCACAATTAAAAAACGTTCAGTAACGTAAATACATAAATGCATAACATACGATTGCGGAAAAAATTAGGAGACCACTCTATATTTTTAAACAAATCTGCATTTTTAAATCCTGGTTTAATTGTGATTTTGCTGGCAGAAGGATATGCTGAACAGCAGGTTGCTTCCAGGTTCAAAATTCCTAAGACAGCAGTACAGAAGAATAAGGTGAAGCAGGAGACACTGGGAACAACCAGAAACCAGCCAGGTAAAGGGCAGGAGCGACTTTCTAATGCCAGAGACTGTTAACTTATCCGACAGTTTCTCATGAATCATAGGATGACATCCGGTGACCTTCTAAAAGAACGGGAAACATTAAGTGCAGGTGTGAAGCGCACTGCTAGGACAGTTCGTATCAGGCTCCTAGAAGCAGGACTGAAGTCCCATAAAGCAAGGAAGAAGCTCTTCATTAATGAGAAGCAGAGAAGAACCAGGCTGCAGTTTGTAAAAAAAAAATGTTATTCACAGATGTACACCCATAGTCTGAAAAATGACTGAAACAAAAAACTGTGCTGTTGTCTCTTAATTGTTTTCCATGGCTGTACATGTTTATAATTGCTGTCAAGGATTATGAGTATTATAAGTTCGATATAATCTGCACCATTATAAAGCTGGCAGGACAGTCACTATGTTTATTACAGGTACACGTGACCTACTATGACCACGTAGGTCTGCTGTATCCCAGTCAGGTTTTTTCCAACTCCATTTTAACCTTATGGGACCTTGGATCTATCTGTGGTCAGACATTGTGCAGAAGGAGATTAAGTGATGAATAACGGCAGCCAATAAATCTATAAAGGAAATATCACTGCCTTCTTTGCATAACTCCTGTAGGAAATAGCTATAGGTATCCAGGCTGTGACATGTTATGTTCTGGAAGGTCTGAAACATCTGGGATCTCTTAGTGACCAGTGTTCACTCTGAAACCTGTAACTCACAAAGCCTGTTTACCAGTACACCCTTATAGTTTTACATTCTTTGATGTTGAATACCATATTCATCTGGCATTTTGAAGTTCTGCTTTTTCTTGATCCGCAAATCAATTATACCAGATCGACCGGAACTGTAACAACGAACTTTGTCAAATCAACATTTGCGCTAATATACATTAACGTCGGCTCAGAGAGGTATAGACGGAAACCTTGGCACATTGGCAGCAATCACACTGAAAAATTTACAAACGCACACTTTATTTGTAGTAGCTACCCAGGCCGTCTCAACACCCCCCTGAGAAATCTGACATGGGGGGACACATGGGGGACACGGTAAACACTCCGAGGTTTTTCCAAGAACGAGCACGTAACAGACCTTCATCATCCATCAAAGCAGCGGCCAGCAGCTGCTCCAGCCACAATATTGGCACCCCGCCCCCCCCCTCGATATTTGCCGACGACTGTCTGATGCTTCACAGCACACCACCGCCACATTAAAGTACCGACTCTGCAACTTCTGCCCCAGCCGCAGCATCAAAGTGGATTCGGGGAAATGCTAAAATAATGCATCATGCATCATGGAAAATAATCATAAAATTCTACTTAACAATATTATCCTTGCATTTAGAGTAAATATACTTTACCTAAATTTCAGATTATTTAATGGATAACCAAGCCTGTAAATCTCGGCCTGCCATTGAATGACATTACTCATTCATGAGCAGCTCAGTAAATTTAGTCTAAAATTAAGTTTCACTAAACTCATTCGTAACAAAATCTGCCTCACCTTGGGAATGTGGCTTGCAGAAAAGATGCGACTCCGACGTCTGTAGGTTAGGAATTTTTTTGTTCATTTCAGGTTCTGCCTGGCTTGTTCAAAATGTCAGGTCAACCACCCACTCCCTCCCTGAACAACAGGACATACACAGCAGAAAAGACCGTTGTAATTGCCATCCACTGAGCCATTTCATTTTGGGGTGCTGTAGATCTCTACACCTAGTTAGATGACTTGGTCCCCTAATCAGTCATGCAATTACACAAGAATTATAATATCAGCTTGAGGAAATTAGCTTATATGGCAAATAATACACATGCATTTCCAAGAATGTTTTCCCAAAGATGAGTTTTACAAACTGATAAGAAAGCAAATTAACCGGATTCCTGAAATTTACATTTCTCTAATTTGATAAAGAGACTTGTGGCTAACTTCTGTGGTGGGGAAGGAGCCTGAGCTGGTGCAGAAGGTAGCGAGATAACGGCTTGGTATAGTCGGACTCACCTCAAAATACAGGTTAGACTCTAGAACCAAACTCCTGAAGAGGGCCTGGTTCCTATTCCACTCTGGAGTTGCCCCTGGTTAAAGGCGCCGGACAGGTGTGGGTCTACTTGTACATTGGAGTTTACCCCGGTAAAAGACTGGGTCGCTTCCCTTCTACTTTGAGTTGGGGGGCATACTGTACACACTGAACACCAGCTCAGAGGATCCGGCCTTCTTAAAGACCTTGGAGGGGGTACAGCAGGGTACCCCCACTGGGAACTCCATTGTTCTACTGGGGGACTTTAACGCTCACGTGGGTAACAGTGAAACCTGGAAGGGGGTTATTGGGAGGAACAGCCTGGCCTAAATGGTGCTCTGTTATTGTTACCTTATGTTCAGCATAAGGGTGTTCAGACGTGCACCTGGCACCAGAGCACCCTAAGCTGCAGTTTGAGGAATAGTTTTGTGATGTTATCATCGTGAAGTGTTTTGGACACTCAGGTGAAGAGAAGAGCCGACCTGTCAACTGATCACCTGGTAGTGACTTTGATCCAATGATGGGGAAGATGCTGGAATGACTAGGTAGACCCAAACGCATAGGGAGGGTATGCTGGAAGCATCTGGTGGAGGTCCCTGCCAGGAGATCTTCTCACACCTCTGGCAGAACTTCTCTTGAATCCTGAGGAAGTCAGGGGACATTGAGCCTGAATGGGTTATGCTCCAAGATTCCATTGCTGACGTGGCTGTACAGAGCTATGACTGTATGGTTGTTGCTGCCTGTCATGGTGGCAATCCCCGAATCCAGAGGTGGACACCAGTGGTAAAGGAGGCGACAGGTTGAAGACGGAGGCCTTCAGAGCTTGGTTAGCTTGAGGAACTTGTGACACAGCTTTGGCAGTCGCTAAAGCAATAACTCTGGTGCGGGAGGAGTTTAGTGAGACCATGTAAGATGACTTTCTGTTGATCTCAAAAAGACACTGGCAAATTTGCCTTCTTTGGAGGAAGTAAGCTGGCAGACTCAGAGGGAGAGGATCACTTATCCATGTCTATAGCAGAAGTGCTAAGGCTCTGGGGGTGGATGAGATTTGTCCTGAGTTCCTGGATACTCTTGATGCTGTTGGGCTGTCTTGGCTGAAACGTCTATCCAACACTACGTGGAAGCTGGGGACAGTGCCTTTGGATTGGCAGACTGGCGTGGTGGTCTTAACCTTTAAGTAAGGGGACCAGAGGATGTGTACCAACATCAGGGGCATCACACTCCTTAGACCCCCAGGAAGATCTACGTCAGGGTACTAGAATGGAGTCTGTCGGTCGAAACTCAGATACAAGCGGAACAAAGCGGATTCTGTCCAGGACACAAAGCACTGGACCAGCTCTTCACCCTCACAAGGATACTGGAAGGGTAATGGGAGTTTGCCCAACCAGTCTACATGTATTTTCTGGACCTGGAAAAGGAATACAATTATGTCCCTTGAGGGGTCCTATGGGGGGGTGCTCCAAGAGTATGGGGTATGGGTTCCATTGTTGTGGGCCATCATGTGCCTGTCCCTGTATAAATGGAGCAAAAGCCTGGTTTGCATTGCCAGCAGTAAGTAAGTCTCATTCTCAGCGGGGATTGGACTCTGTCAGGGCAACGCTTTGTCACCAATTCTGTTTAGAACCTTTATGGACAGAATTTCAAGGCACAGCAAGAAGTGGAGGGGTCTGTTTGGGGACTTGAAGATGATGTGGTCCTGTTGGCGTCGTTGGGGCCTGCAACATGCAATGGGATGGTTTGCAGCTGAATGTGAAAGAGAAAGCTTGAGGATCAGCACCTTCAAGGCTGGATTGCCTTCTCCGGGTGGGGGAGGAGTTACTGCTTCAAGCAGAGGAGTTTAAGTATCTCGGGTCTTATTCATGAGTGAGGGAAGAAGGGAGCGTGAGATCAACAGGAAGATTAGTGACGGCGTCGGCAGTAATGCGGATGCTGTATCAGTCAGTCGTGGTAATGACAGAGTCGAGCTGGAAGGCAAAGCTATCGATTTACCAGTCAATTTATGTTCCTACCCTCACCTACTGTCGTGAGCCATTGGGTAGGGATCGAAAGAATGAGATTGAGAATACAAGCGGCCGAAATGAGTTTCCTTCACGGGGTGTCTGGGCTCAGCTCGGACATTTGGGAGGGGCTCAAAATACAGCTGCTGCTACTCTGTATGGAAAAGAGCCAGTTGAGGTGGTTCGGGAATCAATCTAGAATGCCTCTTGGATGCCTCCCTGGGGAGGTGTTTCAGGCATGTCCAACCGGGAGGAGGGCCCGAGGCAGACCCAGGACATGCTGGAGAGATTATTTATCTCAGCTGGCCTGGGAACGCCTTGATATCTCCTCGGAGAAGCTGGAGGAGGTGGCTGGGGAGAGGGAGGTCTGGATATCCTTGCTTAGACTGCTGCCCCCACAATCCGACCCTGAATAAGCAGCACATAATGAATGGATGGATGGATGGATGGATGGATGGATGGATGGATGGATTTTTGGCTTGCTTCAGGAGTATTAGACAGAAATGGGACTTGGCTTTCATAATCATTTGAAAAGGCCAAAATAGACTAATATATCATGAATGTAGACAAAAAGTACTCTCCCTTGGTACTTATGCAGAACCCATCTGATGAAAGCCTGAAATACCAAAAGTGGATTTATAAGCCCGTAAGGCATCACCAGATATTCACAATAGGCACTGTTTGTGCGAAAATTGGTCGTCCATTTACCCCCTTCATAAATCTGCATCAGATTATCCATACTTCGTATATTTAACATGCTGAAATGTTTTGCTCTCCTTAGTTGTTTTTAGGGCTGCTGGAACCAGGACTATGAATGATAGCAGTTAACTGTGATTTGCTCCATTTGATACATGGGCGAACATCACCAGCCTTCAACTCCACAAATAAGAAACTGGCAGGAATAGGAGAGGTAAACGGTTGGATTAATCCTTTGCCCAATGCTGAATGTACCTTTCCATGTCTTTGGAGTGAGGTACAGACATAGTATAGATTCATTTCTGAGGGAAAGTGAAACGTCTTGATAGTTGATACTTCCCAGATTTCCCAGGGCTTATAGATCACACAGGTAGAGTGAAACACTGGGAAGAGCATTCCTAACCCCTTGCAATTACTGCATATCTTCAGAACCATTAAATCATAAGAAACTACCCACTGACCGATCGACTGAATCCAATTGGGCAGTGACAGCCGCTGAATGACTGTCAATATTTCCATGCTTTTTTGAAAACATCTTAGAAGATGATAGGATTTGTAGGACATGAATCGTGGCAGATCTAACATCTACATCAAACCGGGGAGTATCCAGTCCGAATCCGTCTAGGGATTGGGTGATATCTCATAGCTGCTGTCCTAACAACAAACCTTGCATCTTCCTGGCAGTGTTTAAGCCCACTAACTCTGCCCTTTATCCACGGCAAAGTCTTTCGTAACACGGGAAGAGCTTCAAATTATAAGAATCCAAATGATAACGATAACGGAAGTAATTTTCAGACTACGATCTGAATGAGAAACTCTGCAGTTAAAGGGCACAGGAGAAAACAATGACCAAGAAATTAGAATAGTTCATTCGGTATCCTGGAAAAGGGGACTGTTTGTATGCTGGCGAGATGTGAGCATGTTGCAATATTATATTCAGCTTAGTGACATGTAGGCCACAATGGGTAAAATAAATGTAATCTTAATTATAATATTCGGTGAATCAGAATTAAGCCATATGTCTATCTTATCCTAAAAATATGTTTTAAAACATTAACTATTGGATACATCTGCTCAAAGTAGCTACAGTATGGTAATAACAATCACATAACCCATAACAAAAATTTAACCTGTATATAATCCATCCATCCATTATCCAAACCGCTTATCCTACTGGGTTCGCGGGGGGTCCGGAGCCTATCCCGGAAGCAATGGGCACGGGGCAGGGAACAACCCAGGATGGGGGGCCAGCCCATCGCAGGGCACACTCACACACCATTCACTCACACATGCACACCTACGGGCAATTTAGCAACTCTAATTAGCCTCAGCATGTCTTCGGACTGTTTGGGGAAACCGGAGTACCCGGAGGAAACCCCACGACGACATGGGGAGAACATGCAAACTCCGCACACATGTGACCCAGGCAGAGACTCGAACCCGGGTCGCAGAGGTCAGGCAACAGTGCTCCTGTATATAATTTTCATTCAAAATTTAGACAAACACAAACACAACAATGTTAAATCATGCAGTCATTTGAGAAATTTAATTATATACTTACTCCATTTCATACTGACTGCATTATTGCAGGTATTTTCACCACCTTACATATCTGGGTCTGTATCAATCATTACGCTAACTGACGTTGTGAGGTTGTCATGGTACAGACAATATTTATTTTACAAAAAAGAGGTATAAAACGCCAAACCCTGAATGCTAATTTGGTTCACCATGGGCTGATTATATCCAGAACATCTTCAGTAAACTAGCACAGAAAATCTGTTTTACAGCAGAATGGATTTTCCAGAGGGAACGGAGATTGAATCTGATCTTTAATGTGCTGCATTGCCGTAATAAAATACGCCACATTCCAAACATCTGAAATTGGAGCACATTTTACACTTTATGTACATGCTATTTCACTTCAGACAGCACCAGAGCTAAAGTGTGAGCAAGAGGCCTTCACACAATTCTCTATTAATTCAGCTAACCTGGGATGAATGGGAAAATTTTCTGTCTGGACCTGATTCGATTATATCCTGAAATTAATTTGATCCCGATATTGGCAGTCAAACACTGAGATACGTGAAAAGCTGAAGGTTACACGTTCCTGTAATACTCCCCCCCCCACCCCAGTGACTCAGCACAGTATTGTCATTGGTGACCCAGATGTGACAGAGATGGTGTCAGACAGGTTAAATGACAATATGTGCAAGTAGAATTTCAATGTGTTTTGCTTCCGATAGTCATAAGTAATCGGATGTGAAAATAAAATTGACCCGGTCAAAGCAGCCGCCAATGCTTGTTTAATCGAGTTTAAAATATATATATATAACAAAAGAAGGTACCTATTGAGCTAAAGTTTATGACTAAAGTTTATAGCTAAAGTTTACAGATTACAATGGCATCAGCCAGGCGGAATGTAGCTTATCCTTGGCTGCAAACCAGTAGCTAGGGGTTTCGCAAAAATAAGGCTGTGAGCCCCTTTAACAATGTATGCTTACGGCATGTTGGTAACAATGTTCCGAACATTTCTTTCAAGCGTTAAGCAATAAAATGGCAGGCTCACCCGGCCTAACCAACGTTAGAATGACCTCACTGTACCTGTTTTTAGTCCTTAATTTGATTTCCAGGAGAAAGTCAGGGAAGAAAAAACTGTGACTAAACTGCTCGTATTTATAATAGCGATGAATACATGCTAAATTGTAGCTATTTAGGCTGCATAATCGTCAACGTTCCTACAAGCTGTAATGTCCTGCCCGTCCCGCCCACCTGGCCCTCCTTTCTCCGCCCACCTGGCCCTCCTGTCTCCGCCCACCTGGCCCTCCTGTCTCCGCCCACCTGACCCTCCTGTGTCCTCCCTAACGTGACTCTGATGAGCTGCACCTGTTGCTTGTTGCCCCTCGTTAGTCTTTGTATTTAAGCACCTGCTATCTCATCATCCCCAGTGTGGTAACTGATGAGGCGCCGCCTGTCTCTCCATGTCCTTCCCTGTACTTGCCTGTACTTGCCTACTTGCTTTGACCCCTCCTGTTCTCCTTTGTTTGCCTGCTCCTGTTCAGTTAATCAGACTTCGTCCCGTAGGCCGTGAAACAAGCTAAATTGCCATTACTAATTAATAATTAAACCCAAAATCTGATAATTGGGATGACTTTTTATGTCAGTGAACTAGGGGAGCAAATATTGTACTTCATGATTTGCTGATCACCGTTTTACATGAACATATCCAGAATTAAAACCCCTCCTTTTGCCAAGTGCAAAAAACATCCTTTCAGTGTTAATACTGTTTCTCTTTATTTACATTAGAATACAATGCTGTCAGGAAAGACGTTAAAATAAATAACTTGTGCAAAAAGAAAGCACTCACTTTTTCTCTAGCCCACTGCAAAATATATTTTTTCTTAATGTAAAAAATAATATTTAAACAAATGCAAAAACATACTTATTTCCCCCCAGCCTGTTTAATTGTACATTGTTTTAAAACACTTCCCTCCACAAGTTGACATCTGATTAGCTGACAAATAGGTGGACATGTCTGTAAACATAGTGACTGCGATTCAAAGGTAAGTAATTAACACATATACAAGAGCAGCATATCACTGGACCTTAGGAAACTTTTGTATCATTTTCTCAAATATGATATATTTTTGTTGTCACTATAGTGTCACAGTAAAAAAAAATAAAATCTTTGAACAATTCACCCCTCTTAACAGATTTTTTTTGTTTGATTTTGATTACATTGCTCAATGACTGACAACTAACACTGTTTAACACAGAAACTCCAGTTTTAACCATTACAGTTTTACTGGGGTACTTGGCTGCTTGATTAAAAATAATAACAATTATAATAAAATACCTCAGTTTGCCTTCTGTTGCCCTGAAGAACTTCCTTGAGAGCCAATACACATGTAACACCAGTGTGTCACAAGCCCAATACTGACCAAATGTTCTAAGCATTGTACATTCAATGTTATTTTAGCCGTTTCGAGTGAGTGGAATGTGAATTATCAAGGGTCCTAAAGCCGTTCAAAATCCAAATATATAATTTGTAGATGAGTCTCAGTGAGCATACAATAACTTCCAATTTCATATTTCAGCACCACCAATGCAAATTGGGTTATAGATGACAGAGGTGATGTTTTTTTGCATGTTGTAACAATGCTGGACCGATCGCAAAGCAGAAGTGTAGACTTAGCTTCTATTTGGAAAGGTCTATCACAGATTATTACATCAGCCTGGAGCCAATGGAACAGTACTGGAAGTGTACTCATACAGTAGGACAACGCTAACTAAACATTAACTAAAAGTTAACTAAACATTAGTTATAGATATAGCTTCATTCCCTTTTAACGAGTTCTTGGTCATAAGTCTGGTGGCAACGAATGAGCCAGTAGATGGGCTGGTGCAGAAATCAGTATTGAGGGTCCAAACTTACTGTTTGTCTGAGACAAGGGATTATTAATTAGAGAAAGGTTAATTAAAAAACGTCCTCTGAGGTCCACTGTTCCATCACATGATAAGCCACGGAGTAACTCAAACATCTGTCCGATGCTAATAAATAGCCATCTGTTGAACTTTCCCAGAATTCCTTTGGTTTACTTTTGGTTCCCATGGTGATATCCAGTTGCTTTAGGAAACGATCTGTTTGTTGATCTGCCCCGAACTAACCTGACCATGACCCTTCTCAAGGAAAACGTGCAACGAGGCATTGCATCTTACAGTATGTCATAATGCTTTTCGCTTTAGGCCTGAGATGAGCGAACCTGAATGTAAGCGTGAAAGATCTGGTCGTTTCTGTCCCATCACAGAGTCATCAGGCGACAGGAGAAACAACCACAACTGCGTAGTGAAGGATCTAATGAAAGCCAATGATATGAACAGTCAGTGAAAACACTGGTTAATGCTGTAAAGCTTACGAAATCACCAAGGGTAGGTCAACAAGTGCGCGGTAGTGACTGTGATCAAGTTCTAGTTGACCTTACATGACTTCAGAGCCAGTGTTTGCAACCGCAAGGACCGCCCAGTATTGCTGGTGAATGAAGCTCTGGGAGAGACCAACCCAGAGGTGAATAAGACTGATCTGATGGTCCACTGAACACTGCTTGCTGGCCAAAACAAAGACGGTCCATTCTGAGCAAAGCCCAGCTCTTCCAGAGGCAATATTCTAGTACAGTTAGCTCGACAAAAGGCCACGGCCAATCGATAAGAAAAATCCTGAGGGAAGACGGCTAACGATTTAGCTCTCTTCATAACTGGCGCTCACTGCTGATCACAGGCATGGAGTCACATGACCGTCTCCCTCTCCTCCTCCACCAGCGGAGTGGGCTTGTCCTCCTCACGCAGCCCTGTGCCGTTTGGGTGCACCTCCTCTGGAATGTGCACCTCCTGCCCGGAAGAGGGGATAGAGTTCTCCGAGACAGAGCCATTCTTGACGTAGCCCGGGAGGTTCCGGTGACCGTTGATGGAGACGGGGCCCAGCCGGGTGGTGAGGTGCAGGGCCAAGGGGCCCCTAGCAGTCACGTTGGTCACGCTGGTGTGGGACACCATAGGACCGTAGCTGTACGTGCTGCTTCCACTCCTTGCTTTCCGCTTAAAGTCCAAAGCCAGCGTTCTCCTGCTCCACGACTTCTTGATTTCTGCCTGCACCTAAAAGTATATCAGAATACAGACAATCATGGAACATGAAGAATTTTGGTTCTCTTTTCAGAGCTATGCATGTTCACGGTCAGATTAAAAGGCGATTAAAGCGCGTCTTCCATCCAGGAAGCGCCTAATATTATTCCCGATTGTTACTAGGTCATGGTGCCATACCCTGAGCTTGTAACTAGATAAACAGAAAAACTGATTGAACGTTAACAGTGATATTTAGCAAGATGGCTAATGTTCTGCTACTGGTCACGGCCCCTTCTGCTTTTAGAGCGCATACTTGGCTTTCGCAAACTCAGTTGTCCTGGAAAGAAAGAGGGAAAAAAATATCGTCTTCCACGGATTTCCATCCATTATTTAGATATAAAACATGTACTTTGTCCTGGAGCCATCTGTAAACTTATCCTGAAGCTAACAAGGCTCCTTTAAGCTATTTTCTCCGATGCACTCACCTCTCCATTGCAGAAGCAGTATATGATCGCCACAAAGAACCCCTTTAAAAGAGACAGATATCCGTGAATCCAAAAATGAACGAGACTTTAACTGTGCCATCGTATTTATGATATAACTACTAATAATTTACGGTATTACCCAAACTACATCCATCCATCCATTTCCTAAACCGCTTATCCTACTGGGTCGCGGGGGGTCCGGAGCCTATCCCGGAAGCAATGGGTTCGAGGCAGGGAACAACCCAGGATGGGGGGCCAGCCCATCCTCACACACCATTCACTCACACATGCATTCCTACGGGCAATTTAGTAACTCCAAATAGCCTCAGCATGTCTTTGGACTGTGGGGGGAAACCGGAGTACCCGGAGGAAACCCCACGACGACATGGGGAGAACATGCAAACTCCACACACATGTGACCCAGGCGGAGACTCGAACCCGGGTTCCAGAGGTGTGAGGCAACAGTGCTAACCACTGCACCACCATGCCGTCCCTACCCAAACTACAGTAAATGCAAAATATGATGCACGGGATTAATCATTTTCTTGACCTTTCACCATGCACACGTTACCTAAATCTACACTCAAAACACATCAGTTTGCAATATTACAATTAGTTTTACATGCATTAGTTATCCATACAGGCATGCTCACTCCAGAAAAAGGTTAGCAAGACCCTATTCTTCATATAAACCGCGAAGGTCCCCGGTAATTAACCAAGCTCTTTGAATCACCTGGAATGAGTTGAAAAGCATCTCGTAATGCATCTGGATCTGCCAGGGCACCCCAGACACCTCCGTGTAGGGCATGGCCATGAAGACGATGTAGTGCACCCCAAAAAGAGGCATGAGCACCAGCGTGGATTTCAGCAGCTTCCTGTGGGCCAGAAGGAAGAGGCATAACCTCCTTTGTTGGTGGCTGTGCAAATAGTCACCTCCAATGAGCCCCAGACCTAAGGCGGAGCTAAAGCAACCTGTTTCAGGTAAAACAAGGATCACTATGGAATTTAGGCCTGGAAAGAGGCCATTTCATAGTTCATTGTGTCTGTCGTGTCAAATGTTACAACTGTTATTTGCGTGTGCTGCTCCTCTATGCCTTTTAAATTGCCCCTCGGCGACAAATAAAGTTTTTTTTTATTTGAATTGAACTGACTCGAATTTATTCTGGAGACACCCAGTAGCGCGCAACAAGCTATTCCGTTCTGTTCGTGACAGGAATGTTTGGCGTTTAGGTTGAGAGTTCAGTTCAAGTAAGAATGTTCAACTTCAAATTTCTTTTTAATTCAAATGTTCCAGGTAATGACTCCCACAGCCATTATGAATGTCTCTTAATGAACGGACATCTACATTTCAGTCGCATAGCTGACTGTCTAACCCCAGAGGCCGTCCGAGAATCGGGCGCCGAATAATATCCTGGTTCGCGGCACGGTAATCACGAAATGCAAATCGTCTCACCTGTACTGCTGCCTGGTGTCGCAGCGGCCCGCATTCGTCTCACGCAGTTTTGTTGCGAGGACTCGGATTATATTTAAGAACAGCAAGAAATTTACCTGGGGGTGAAGATGAACAAAATGTCACTCCGTATCTGGGGTGAGCGATCATTTTCATTATCTATAAAGTGTTTAATATATGTAGTAGTGTAGTTAAGTTTGTAAAGCCTGATATTGCATGGACAGAAATCATAATCATCCTATTCTATGAAGCACATGTAATATTACGGAAATTGTATTGTCTTCGTGTGTGTATTTGCATGTATATACAATACTACAATAATCATGATAAGTCTTAGACAGTCTAAGAGAATGACGTCTGAATGATCTTCATCTTCAAGTGTGCCACCTTAGCCGTTTCAAAATCCGTTCTAAATTCACCCCAGGAATTGCATCAAACACGCCCATGTTTTCCGACTGCACCACTAACGCCTCATTCGACGAATCGATACCTCAATGAATTGTTTTTTTTTTTTTTTTGCTAATTTAACTGATTAAGAGAGCTGATGGTGAAACGTAACAAATACACGGAATGACTGAGGTAGCCCTGAGGAGTCATCCAGCAAGATATCAGTAACCTTCTGGAGAACAGAAGACATTTTTACTAGTCTTACTCCTAATGGGGGCATGTTTTAATGCTAAAATGAGCTTTATTTCTGAGCTAATATACACTTACTACCCAGATAAATAGCCCAAAACTTCTGCACAGTCCTGTACAATATGTAGTTACATATCATACATATATTTACTAGTATAATTACTAATTCACTTTATTAATGGATATTCATGTCAACAGTAACCTCTTTTTAATGTTTCTCTTAAGAAAGTAGTAAAGCAGTAGAAACTATGGTGTAAATGCATAGCTTTGTAAGCTCAGTCTCTGAGAATGGCAGAGCTGACTGTACAGAAAAATAAATAAAAGTGGATGTTTTCATTTCCGCGCCTGTCGGCGGAAACAGCGGCGGCGGAGGCGCGGCGGCGGAGGAGGCTCTGCTCACCACGATGGCCGCCAGGATCGGCACTTGAAAAATCCACTTCAGGTTGCCTGCGCTCAGATCCCAGCATCTGCGGTTGGATAAATCATACATTTATCAGCACTGTAATCCCTGCAGCCTCAGAGGTGGGCCAGTGCAGAGCTGCTCATGTTACGCGGTTCAAAGGGATCCCTGTGCTCGTTTTCTGTACGTCTTGCCCATTTCGTAACCTCAGAATAATTCCAGTTGAATCATAATAAAGCAGGACATTCCAGTACTAATGAGCCGCTTTATGTGTCATGAGGAATTTCATTAATTTATCTGAAGGTCATCCCAATATGCATAAGATAAACTTATTTCTGTATTTAAACAATTTCTTTACTCTTCTGTACATCTGTGTTTATTCTGACATTAACTATAATTTTTTTCTCAGAGAGATATTTTCTATACATGGAACTATTTCATAGTTACATAATACTGTGTGAAAATATTCCGCCATTTTTGTGAGTTTTTTCTGGTTTGTATTACAGTTAATTACTGCAGCTGACATCTAAGATTACTTCTGCTGATGCCTGCTGACGTCACCTAATGGACTGACCGGGATGTTGACAGTGGAGATCCCAAAATCCAGGCATTATTGCGTTAAAACACACTGATTGCTACATCCATTGGCGACTGACCGTAGGCGGGTGTGATGGGGTGACTTGCCGGTCACTTACTCTGTGTCTGCCAGCAGTGTCCTTACGATCGCCCACACCATCACGAACATGGCAGGGACCCCTGCAAGGTAACACGGACAGTCAGATTCAAGATCAGCAGGATACCTCCCTGTAACAGCTACAGATACAAACCAACTGTGCACATATGGACAACAGGGGGCGTGGTGGTTGAAGGCGTTTATTAAGACAAAAGGAGCACCTCGAGCCAAGTGCTTAAGCCGGGTTACAGTAAAACCAAAAATTAATAAAAAAAGAAGAATGTTAAATGTGTCAGGATATAAATTTGTAAACGGGGGTGTTTCAGGAAACTGAAAATGAAAATCTGAATGTTTTTAAATATGACTGAAGCCGTAAATATAATGTTGAAAACGCAGCCTTAAGCGACGACACTGAGTTTGCACGCTGTACAGGGCAGAGTGTGTAGTAGGACGACACAGCATCCACATTGTATGCGCTGTGCATAGAGCAGTGATACACACAGTGTGTACAATGCAGGGGCAGTGAGGCCTGTCGCGTGGCCCCTCCTCCCACATTCTCACGCAATAAATGCAGTTCTTAAATGCAGACGCAATAATTGCAGTGAGTAGGTTTCTGCAATTGTCATATAGAAAAATAAAATCATCTGTATCTAGTCGCCTGCCCTGTGAAAAACAGCAGAAGCCCTTTCTGACGACCTAGAGAACTAAACTAAGGATCATAGCTATTCCTTAAAAAAAAAAAAAGATCATGATTATTATACCTTTTGCCCATATGCATGTTTCATCATCCATCCATCCATTTTCCAAACCACTTATCCTACTGGGTCGCGGGGGGTCCGGAGCCAATCCCGGAAGCAATGGGCACGAGGCAGGGAACAACCCAGGATGGGGGTCCAGCCCATCGCAGGGCACACTCACACACCATTCACTCACACATGCGCACCTATGGGCAATTTAGCAACTCCAATTAGCCTCAGCATGTTTTTGGACTACCCAGTAGGATAAGCGGTTTGTAAAATGGATGGATGGATGGATGTTTTTGGACTGTGGGGGGAAACCGGAGTACCCGGAGGAAACCCCACGACGACATGGGGAGAACATGCAAACTCCACACACATGTAACCCAGGCGGAGACTCAAACCCGGGTCCCAGAGGTGTGAGGCAACAGTGCTAACCACTATGCATGTTTCAGCACAGAGAAAATATAGCCTACAAATTATCACGTTTATACAGTAATTAGGACTGTGTCATGTTAATTTTTCATATCTGCATTTAATAATTACAGCTGGAAGAACTGTGTTATTTCGTTTGGTGACACAACTGTGTGACGTTGTATTACTGCCCATAATAAATGTATAAATGTTATAATAGCTCTGTTGTATTACGGTTACAATCACTAGTAAATTAGCAAGGACAATGTCTTTGGTTACATTGCACTTTGCTCAAAGTCGACCCCTTGTGGTAGTAATGTGACAGGTTAATCCCATAAATGTCAGGTATGGACGGTCCAGTGTTGTAATGGTGACCCTGAAATGTACCCCTTAAAATAAGTGCAGGAACATGTTCTGCAGTAAGACAAACCAATGCGTACGAGTAGTAAGGGCAATAGAAATAAACGCAGATGTCCAGTTTAAAAGTATCAAATGTGCTATAGGTACTGTACGTCCCACAGCAGATTCACCACTGAGGTGTGGTTTCAGAGTTCCACAAACTTTGCACTTTCTTGCCAAAAGTTCTCAAGATAGTGTAAGAAGCTGAAACTGGATTTTTTCTTTATTCTTACAGAATACTAAGTTAAATCACATACTTGTGATTTACTTGTGGCTAGTAACTAATACATCAAAGGACCGGAAAAAAAAATTTTTTTCACGCACGGTTTGCTGCAAATTTGCGAACGACGTTGAATTGTGCCCGACGCTCAGTTATCCACTCACCCCAGCCGATGAGGGTGAAACCCCAGAGATACTTCCTGTCCGAGAAGAAGGTCATGAAGATGAGGCTGTGCAGGTACAGCCCCTCCACAAGGATCCAGTAGTAATTGGTGGCCAGGAAGTAGAGGAACAGGGTGACAGCGATCTTACAGCCGACCTGCAGCAAGTGGACACATTTCACAAAGAACAAGTTCAGCTAAAGGTATCAATGGTACATTTCATGCATTCAAAATAAATGTTTTCAAATAAACAAATATTTTTTTATGCTGCAACAGAATTAACTTGAACGCAATTCTTCAAGTTTAAATTCATTTATATCGACTGTTTCTTATAAAAATCGAGCATACTTTCCTAGATGGTTCTGTTTTATACAGCCTACTTTATGTAATGATTCTTAGATTTTCCAGTTGACATGCAAATGAAAAGGTGAAAGACCATAGAAAATGTGATTCCTCTGTGCCTGGCCAACAGCTCTCACCGGAATGCGGTAAACGGAAGAAGGATTCGCGTGACACTTGACTGTTGCTAAGCTGGCTTACAAGATACCTTTCATAGCCATGTCTCAAAACATCAGTTACTGAGTTTGAGTGAAGTGAATGAAGAGCTGAGCTTAATTCCCTGAGAGGTGGAAATGAATGGTGCGTGACTTTCTGAATGGTCCTTGCCCAGTTTGCTGGGGTCCTGAGGAATGGAGCTGGGTGTCTGAGTGGGAGCGCTGGAGTGAGAGGAACCCAGAGGTCCAAACAGCACTTACAAACTGGGATTTATCAGAAAAGGGGGCCTCGGTGATGGACTTCAGTTCCTCTACACTGACCCGCTCCATGTTCTCCGTGGTGGAACCAGAGTACAGCACCACGTCCTTGACGAAGATGCTGATCGCGCGGAGCATGAAAGACACAAAGAGGTGCATGTGGATGTAGTTCCTGGTGCAGTGCAACCGCCTGGGGGTGAGAGACAGGAAGTTGACAGGTTACCCAGAAATCCTTGTGTTTTCCGATGAACATTCACATCTGGAAAAAAAAAAAACTTCAATCACTGCGCTCGACCAGCTCGGATGATAACACCATCAGTCAAAGGAAGTAAATACCACCAATCAAAACAATGGCAATCAGGTTCGAACTTTGATAGTATTTTATTAGACACACTGATTAACGTGTGATTCCGAAACATTTGTGTAGAACCGACAGAGGGGCTCTAATGAAATGCAAACCATGTCGAATCCGATCTCCATTACTGAATACATACAAAAATGAAAAGGCTATTTTCAAGCTGACGGTCAATGACCGAACGAAATATACCCTCCGACTGAAAATATGCAGCAAGTAAACAGGACCTAAAGATACAGCGACCGTTCAGCTAAGCATCAGAGAGGCTAAGGCACCTGGTGTAAGTGGTTTTGTGTTGTCATTGCTGATGTCAGGCACGGCGATTCCAGCATCGGAGAAAGAAGTTTACAGTTCACAGAGAATGGTTCAACAAACAAACAAAGAAAAATAAAGCATCTATTCAGTGGCGATTTGCGTTGCAGGAAACACTCTGTGAAAGATAGAGGTTAGAGGGGAGAATCATTAAACAGACCACAAGCTCAGAAATAAAAGTTCGCTACAACAATGGGGTGGAAATTGGCTTCTCTGAACACGCAGCTCAACAACCCTTGACAGAAGAAAGGGCATCGTGCCCGGTACTACGTAGGGAAACCTTATAGAGTAGCCACCAAGTGTTGTACCGTCCAGTAAAAACAAAATGCCGTGTAGTAATGCTGTAGTTGACGAGGCACAAATAATGTAGTATCACACTCTTACTTAATGCATTAACCAGAAACGAAGTGTTAGTTACATACTGATCCCATCTTTGTTCATGGTTAATCGCTAACAATGGGTTTATATATTTCATTTAGTTTAATATATTTGTTCATGATTCGCACTTGAGTAGTAACTGAGTTACTAAGCTGCTTGTACCGCCTCAAACGTTACCAGGCCATGTGCAGATTTTACACGTTTTATTGACTTGTGGACCAAACTGAAAGCATGCCTTCATAGCAGAGCTCTTCCTGTGAGATCGTTCATTGTTCATGTTTATGACTAGCTAAAGATGGCTATCGCGTCCTCCGTCCATCATAATCCACCCTCCCCAATATGCACTGAGAATCTGACCTTCACTGGCCTCCACATATCTGGAGAATGTTGTTTCTCAGATGAGTGTTGGTGGGATATTTTTGGATTAAAAACATGAATAATCAGTGTGATGATTACACTCTTTCGGTCGATTTTTCGGGGTTTACTTAGTCACTGGGTAAATATAAAAGACAAAGAAAAATGAAGGTTTCTTTTGCTCGCAAAGATGTATGTAACTAAAGGAAAAAAAAACAAAGAAAATATATATAAATATATAAATATATATTTCTTATTACTTCTAAGATTAATTGAGTTACATCTTCCAGAGTCGTCATTTTCAGGGTAACCCACATAGGCCGACACACAAGCAAATGTGCATCATTTGGGAAATAAAAAAAACACACAGCTTAATCAATCCCAGCTGACTTGGAGGAGACTAAGTGGGATTTAAAACTACAATGTTGGGTAGCGGGGAGCTGAAACCCAGGATTGCAAGCATGTGTGGTATAGATCTGAGAGGGAGTCCTCCCCAGAGTGGCTAGCTTAATGACACAGTGGCTTATCAATCAAAAAACCTGTCAAGCTATCCAACCTTCCAGGCATCTTCCAGAGCCGATTTGAAATAATGTAGGCTATGCCTTGATCTAACCCTTGAACAAATCAACACAGCCAAGCCAATTCTTTCATTAAAACCCAAGAAGCATGTGCTACAGTATCTGTCTAGACACACACAAAAAGGAGATATCAGCAGGGTTAGGGTTTGGATCTCGCTTTTATTTTAAGGCTAAGTGCATTACTGTAAATGAACGCCATGCGAGATGTGTTCCAGACCTCACTTCTAAAAGACTCGCGTAAAACATCAACAACCTCGATCAGACGTAACTCAACCGTTTTGAGCGACAAGGAAAGACTCTCCTAACGCGAGCTGAAGATTCTGCAGCAGACGGCGTAAACAATCGCGTAGTCCCCAATTACGCTGCGGTGAGAAGCAAACGAACCGCGTTTGAAGGATGTGTAATACGTTTGAACTATAAGACACGGGTCAGCTGCAGAATTTTTCTCCGGTGTCCGCCACGGATCAAACTGGAAACACATGTTGGAGGGAAGAGAAAAAAATCTCAGTTTTAATTTTGGGTGTGCCTGTTTTATTTGGAATAATAAAGGGCATGGAAATGCATCTAGCAGATGGTCTGGCCCACGGAAAAAGAATGAATTTGAGTTAAAAAAAAAAGGAAGGAAAGCGATTTTAATTATTAAACATTATCAAGCAATATTACACAGGGGGAAAATAGCTTTATTTTCCTTCAACTCCTTTTATCTTTTCAGCAGCAGACTATTAAATAGGTGCAATTATGATGGAGAATAAGATGTAACATGCATGGAAAGGCAGAACTGCATGTTATACCTATACTGCTGGTGGCATGATGAATGCATACAAACGTGCAGACGCATGAAGTGGTCTATTAAATGAGGATGAATCGTGTTCTCTTGCATTTTCCCGAAGGAGGCTACAATTCCAATTCCAGTCACCACGTGAAAACAGAACTAATTTGTGATCATGTGTTGTTGTCAGATGTCATAGAAGGTTAGTGTAAAGTTTCAGTTCTGCAGTCGCTACTCAAGTGTCTTCTAAAGCTGCCCCATGTCCAGCTCAATTTCTTTTGTTAGTTGTTGAAGTTACATTTTTAAAATCGTGACGGGAGCCTTTTGGGTTAGAAACATCCCGTTTGCCTCAATCATATTCACTCTATTTTCCCTGTGTGTGTGTGTGGGTGACTGTGTGTGTTTGTGTCTCTGTGTGAGGTCAGCATGCACTTCCTCCCGTTCCTCCCTGAGTTCCCCGCATTTGCATCTCTGAGCCGCACGGCCCCCCGTTCAGGGTGTCCCCTGCCCTTCACCCTCTGCTGTCTGGGATAGGCTCCAGAACCCCCCCACCCCCCTGCAGTGTCACTGTGACTAATATTATATACACGTGTGTGATACACTGGGTGGACTTCCTTGAAGTCAGGAAGTCCAGGTAAACCAAGAACCCCACATTCACATTCGAAAACCTCCGAGGGGCGATATGGGGTGCAGTATGTGTAGAAAATGGATGAAACCCTCTTCCGAATCTGCGAAGAGATAAACACAAATAGCTGGAAACACACGCAGGCCGAGTCAGCCGGCAGCTCGACCGGTGAAGCTGCTCTGAAACTCATTTTCAATTATTTTTATAGGAGTATAGGAAGGGAATTAACAAGATGCTTCAACTGACAGTACTAATGGAACCCTTTTATTACACCCTAATTTTTACAAGTATTTTCAGTAGAGATAATAGATATGAACAGATGAATGGTGTGTAATTTCCACATAATGATCAGAAATTGGATATGCATACATAATGGACTCTAAAAATGTTCTGTTTATTTTCATTAGGAGTAAAATGTGGTTCTGCACAGATCCTGCAGCTGCCTCCATCTCAGTATTCAAACACATGACCTAGAGCCAATCAGTTTCAATTATAATACCTTAACCAATCATTGAAGGGGTACTCACTGCCAGTGGGCGAGTTAGGTGCTGGGGGTCATATTGCGTGTGTGTGTGTGGGTTATATATTACATTGAACCAAATGTCCCCTCAATGTGATAAAAACCTGCTATTTTGACATTGTGGGTCAACTTTTTCAGTCCCCACAAGAGGAAACTCAATTTTAAAAATATCTGTGACTGAAATCAGAAATCTAGAAATGTCAAATGTCTTGTATTCTGTTGTTTATGGTTAAGGATAAGGCTGGATAATGTTTAAGGGAGCGTTCTGGCATCGTGCCCATCAGCACGCATCAGCCATGGTTGACAAGCTGCCCACCCTAGGAACATTTCCCCCAACCCATTCGCAAATATTTAAGTGGTGTTCCCTTAGATCCCAGAATGAGGCTTGGTTGGAGCAGTGTGATAATCGAGGAATCCCTGGAGGTCTATCACTGAAGTATTTTTACGCCACATGAAAAATGCCGAGGAGGGAACCTGCTATGTTCATCATTTAAGTTACGCAGATCTTTGATCGATAGACACTCTCCATTATGACTAAAGAAAGGCCCGTCGAAAGACACTTGACCATCTGCTGTCAATGCCTGAGGGGCATATATGATCCTGTCGGGTACACTGGTCCAACATCTTGCACCCAAATGCTCTTAAGGAAGCGGCCCCAAGTGCAGCGTTGTATTTGACGCACTAATCCTCTTTCTGCTTTGCTTGTCCTAGGAGGCTCCTTTACGGATTACGATTACATTCATTTAAATCCGTGCAACACCATTCGCAAGAAATCTGACAAGCAAGTGTGTAATTATTCGCAGAAGTCTTTCATGATTTGTGCTGGTTACATGCACAAAATCTTTAAAATGTATGGCAGTGGTACAAACATGGACATATTTTTTTAATATAAATAACCTCATGAAATCATCATAAAACATTCACATTCAATTTAGGTTTATGTGCGTCAAGATATGCGAACCACCAGACCAACGGATCTCGAAACCATACAAATACAGGTTGCCTGGCAACAGCAACATGAAATCAATACAATTGGTTAAACCTAAACCCATCCCGTGACTTTAATGAGACTGTAAAGCGTGCACTTAATGAATGCCTTCCAAGACAACAGCTACTCACCGAAAATATCCCAAGATGACAACGGCTACCATGAGAGATCCCAGGGAGACAGAGTAGCCCACGGTGTAAATCAGAAATAGTCGGTCAAAGACGTCCTGCAGGGACACAAACGTAACAGCTATTATTTATTATTTTTTTTGTGTTCTTCAAACACATGCATTGGCACACAAGGAATTTATATTTATAGGTCTCTGAAAGGACCTTAATCCAATGCCCATGTGGACCTGAGTTTAAGGAAGAGCTGACGACAATATGTAAAATTAAATCCAGAAGAATTTCTGTGTCTAAGCCTAGGGTGGTGGGGGTTAGATAATTTAGGGTGTAATGTACTGGGGAGGGGGGTTGACCTGCAACGAGCGAACATAACGATCCATCCAAGTTTCAGGGAACGACGCAAAGACCGAATCAAACTAACACGAGTGTTTAAACGGCAAGCAAACAAAGTGTCCTTCCAGCACGTAAAATGACGATTAAAGAAAAACGACAGAAAGAAGGAACAAATAAAACATTTTCTAAACCAAATGTTAAATGCTATTTATTTACTCAGCATAACTATGATTACCATAGCAAAGCAGACGAATGATAACATCCGGATCTATGCAAACTTCCACGGGGCCTCCGTCATAATATTCCTCATCTTTGTTCGGTTTTGGGACTGAAATCTGAAGCCCCTGTTTTCTGTAAGCTGACCCTAGGGTGACCAAGGAGGCTTAAAGTCAGCTTGCGGCCACAATGCAAAACATCGGACAAAGGCACTGGGGCAGTCAGGAATGGCGCGGCTAGCAGTCGGCCTCCGTCTGGGACTAGCGGCAACGAGGCAGCCAGAGGCGGCTCCGTGGAGGGATCCAGGGGCTGTAGCACTGCGGCCTTCCACAGCCGTGTTTCCCAATCCGGTCCTTGGGGACACACAGACGGTCCGCCTCCCAGCTCCCTGCCAGACAGTCCACATTTTTGCTCCCTCCCAGTTCCTGGTAGGAGCCAAAATGTTTATTGTCTGTAGGTCCCCGAGGACCGGAGTTCAAGAGGGATGCTGGGTAGAGGGTGAAACCAGACCCGACACCGCAGTTATCATTTAGCGTGAACCGAGGGCCAAACCCAGGCTCCGGGTCGGAGTACATCGTAAATGCCTGAGATACAACTGATTCCAGTGAGTGGTGGAAAAATGCTGAATTACAGGGAAAAATATAACAAGAAAACAGACAATATCAGGCTAATATAGTCATTTTGTGGCTATTTTGGCAGATGGCCTACGAAGGAAATAGTTTAATGTAGTCCTCAGTATTTTTTTCTGCAGCTCCAATACCCACGACACATTACAGGGGGCACCTAGAAAGGGCTAACACTTTGGACCTGGGTATTTTACAGTACCCAGTAAATATCCTGGCTACAGCCCTGGCAGGGAGAAATTATACCACGGAGAACATTAACACTATGACATCAACAAACAAAGACTTCAGTTTCAAAAGGAATTATTTCAGTACACCGCAGTAGCTAGATTCTGAATGCAAACAAAATGCTTTCAGAACGACGTTCTCCACTGTATTGTCTCACACAATGAGCATCTGTCTTTTGGTGCATGTCATTCATCTGCATTTCAAATGAAAACATTTTCTTTCATCATAAGAAATGAGCGAATTAAGAAAAAGCTTATATACGGCAAATCGCACTTTTCCAAGGCGTCCGCAAAAGGGACTTTTTTTTTTTAAAAGGAGCATTTTTACACATCAAAAGTCTGCATCTGAAGGTTTCACGCATTATTATGAAGCTCAGCGTACTCTAGAGTTTACAGCAGGTCCTTGCCTTGGCAGTTCGTTTGCAAACCAGATCAAAGACAAACCAGAGGTTTCATATGGAAACTATGGGTACAGTATATATACCATTTTTTTTTTTTACCCTTAATTGATGTTCTTAATTACACCATGATTTGTTCATGGATTTTCAAAGAAAGAAATTGCACGGATGGAGCTGTTTCCAGTTAATACGTTAGTATCATTACCAGCCGTCAGATATGCATGCGAAAATTATGTGTTCAGAAAGGCGGTCGTGAGTCCGGTTTGAGATTCCAGTTCAAATGTTATTTCTTGAGGTGTAGGACGGGTTCCATTTGGCAGTCTGACATACAACGATGAAAGGCGATGGGGGGGGGGGGGGGGGGGGGTCTTTCAAAAGAAATGTGAACGAAAACCAAAATCTAAACATAGAACCTCCTCTATAATTTAGCCTATAGAATAGCGGAACATTTCTACACTTTATATTCAGCAGCTGTAACTCGAGCAGCTTAATAATCCAGCTGCTTTCTGGCTCCCTGTCACATTTTTAACCAGATGCATGTAGATTAGCGAATTGGAAAATGGGGAGACAATGAGAGTCAGGCCTGATGGCGTTCCGACTTCCAGAAATACTGCATCCGCAGCTCCAGATATGCTTGGAGAATTTGTCAAGAAGGTGTGCGTGAGTGCAACAGTAGCTGTAAAATGTGGCCAGTATAAAACCAGTATCACTTTCGAAAATGCTCATCACCTTCCAATCAAGACCATAAGAATCATAAAAAAATATTCAAATCATATCAAAGAAGATAGATGGGCTGGCCCCCCATCCTGGGTTGTTCCCTGCCTCGTGCCCATTGCTTCCGGGATAGGCTCTGGACCCCCCGCGACCCAGTAGGATAAGCGGTTTGGAAATGGATGGATGGATGGATGGATATATGGAATAATAGGGTATATATACTATATACTGTATATAAGATTATGCCATTTGCTTTTCATGTATTTTTTTGATGCATCTGATATCACAAAGCTATTTACGGTACCCCGTATTGGACCAGTGTGCAGTGGGCCTAAGTTCAGTGTGCAGTGGGCCTAAGTTAAGTGTAGCATTAATTCATCACAAACACATGGCTGTCACCTTACACTAGGCTGAGCCTCCGATCAGTGACCAGTAATAAACGCAGAGCTAGACGCACCATTACAACGTAACCTCAGGGAAGCGTTTTGAATAAAGTGCACAATCGTTACACCAAATATTTACACGAGTCCCATATTTAGCGGAGGCTGAAGCAACAGGTTCCGCTAAGCAGCCAGCTAGCGACGACCTTGCTAACGTTTAAGGTCGATACAGTCATGATGTGATCATGTCCCAGCGGTGCTGCGAAAAACCAAAAAGATAGGAAGACCGATTTCGTCATGACTAACAGAATGCCTAATGAAGGTACAGGTAACTTCACAAACACAAATGGGGGGGGCGGGGGGGTGCTTCAGCAGGGAGTCAGCTAACCAATAACATGGACGCGTAAAAAAAAAAAAAAAAAAAGTTAAACATTCATGAGCTGTTTTGCTGCCGTATATCAGTCCTCGGAAATTCCACATGGCTTTCTGAAATACCGAAGTTCAGAGAACCTTGACCTCGTGCCTCCAGCGGAATCGTCTGTGCAGCTTTCAAAACCAACTGCCGGATGCTTCACACTGACCCGCTTTTATTCCGGCCTGGAGGCGTCTTGCACTTAAACGCCGTGATGAGCCTTAATATAATGATGCGAGCAATTCCATTCCGATGGGGTGTGAGTCAACATAAGGAATTATTTTGCATAATTTTAGCAAAGACATTAAACATGGCGAAATCTGCGTGTGTGGGGGGAGGTAGCGTTGCTTAAAAATGCTGAGAGTGTTTTAATAAAGCACATTACATGTTTTGTGTGATGTACAGCAGCTGTTTACAGGCTACAAAAATCAGTATATCGCCTCTTTTCATCACCCAGAGTATTGCTTGTCCCTGCTGTCTGAAACCAGAAGGACCCCTGTTATCAGCGCTAAAAGTAATTTACGTTATTGTGCGGCAGATAGTCCTTGTACAGATGGACGAGAGAAAAATTACAGATGAAAGTGTCGGTGGCTCAGAAACTGGCTCTGAATTCAGGGTAACAGGTTCCTTCCTCTTCCAGATGGATTTCAGATGGATTTGCCGCCGAGTTAATATGGAGATTTGACGGGGAATCTAAATGTAGCGCGGATGAATCACTGGGAGACGTACCTTTTCGGGGTTCTGGTTGTAATGAGTGAGAAACTTGGCACATTCACTGTAATTGGCCCAGGTTTTATTGTTTGTGCTGGCCAGCTCCCAGGTCCCATTCATATCGCAGCGGCGGTAGGCGTGGCCTAGCGATGCAGGAGCCAATCACATTGATCCGGAGGCAGCAGAAAGACACAGAGAACATACATTAGAAACAACATGCCTGCAGTTACAGTATATAACATAAGAGCATACATAGAAAGAAAATGAAGTCAATATATAAATAAATGGCATATGAATTCTACTAATACCTCTACTTATAATCCTACTGTAGCACCAACAAGGCAGAGGACACCCTGGACGGGATGCCAGTCCATCACAGAGGACAAGGCAGGGGACACCCTGGACGGGATGCCAGTCCATCACAGAGCATAAGGCAGGGGACACCCTGGACGGGATGCCAGTCCAACACAGGTGACAAGGCAGGGGACACCCTGGACGGGATGCCAGTCCATCACAGGACACAAGGCAGGACACACCCTGGACAGGATGCTTGTCCAACACAGGGCACAAGGCAGGGGACACCCTGGACGGAATGCCAGTACATCACAGGACACAAGGCAGGACACACCCTGGACAGGATGCTTGTCCAACACAGGGCACAAGGCAGGGGACACCCTGGACGGGATGCCTGTCCATCACAGGGCACAAGGCAGGACACACCCTGGATGGGATGCCAGTCCATCACAGGACACAAGGCAGGACACACCCTGGACAGGATGCTTGTCCAACACAGGGCACAAGGCAGGGGACACCCTGGACGGAATGCCAGTACATCACAGGACACAAGGCAGGACACACCCTGGACAGGATGCTTGTCCAACACAGGTGACAAGGCAGGGGACACCCTGGACGGGATGCCAGTCCATCACAGGACACAAGGCAGGACACACCCTGGACAGGATGCTTGTCCAACACAGGGCACAAGGCAGGGGACACCCTGGACGGGATGCCTGTCCATCACAGGGCACAAGGCAGGACACACCCTGGACGGGATGCCAGTCCATCACAGGACACAAGGCAGGACACACCCTGGACAGGATGCCTGTCCATCACAGAGAACAAGGCAGGGGGCACCCTGGACGGGATGCCAGTCCATCACAGGACACAAGGCAGGACACACCCTGGACAGGATGCTTGTCCAACACAGGTGACAAGGCAGGGGGCACTCTGGACGGGTGCCTGTCTATCAAAGGGCAGATACTAACACACAATGGGTATCACCTAATTTCATGTTTTTGATCTGTAAGAGACAATCCAGGCATAAACAGGGAGAAGATGCGAACTCCAGGCCTACTGTACAACACCGGAGGCGCCGCCCGCTGAGCCGGGCGCTGTGCTAATATTTCATTCATACATTTTTTCAGCATGATTCCTGACAAATGTAGAAGTGGATCTTTGAAACTGATACCGCGTGCCTTGGTGTCGTGATATATTGACTTATCTGAGGATTTCACCCACAGCATCTGAGAGTCATACCCGATTATACAACACGGTATTTACAGAGAGCAGATCAGGTTAAGGGGTCAGGATGCTAGCTAACCTCCAGCTCACCGTTTCGCATCCAGGCAGGCGGGCGGCATTCGTACCTTTATGGTTGAAGTCATAGATGTAGTCGGGGCAGGCGGTGGACACGACCTTGCCGGGAGGCCCCCCTGGCCAGCACACGACGCCGTCCCATTCCGGCCGGCAGAAGCCATCTGAGGGGCAGAGGGAACGTGCCGTTTAGGGAGTGTGAATTACCGTAGCTACACTCCCGATACGTCAGAGGGATAAAGAAAAGGGGCTACAGATTATTTGTTCCTTTCTTTAACTGAACCTTGTACAAACCCTTTAACAGTCTGCATGATGAAATCTGTTTGAAATCGATTACTCAGGTCATGGCCCGTGATAATTAAAAAATAAATAAATAAATACTTGTGATGGGAGCAGCGTGCCAAGCTGGGAACACTGGTAAAAGCGAGATTTGTCTTACAACAGAGAGCCGGGTTCGAAGACTTGAGGGGAAGCTGAGAAAACGTAGCGCTTTCCTGACTACTAAAACTTCAAAAAAATAAAAACAGCTTATTCAACTCAAACACAGATTTAAATTTAGCCAGCTTTCTTTACTATGTACACAAACGCTTATTCATCTCTGTATGCTGTATCCGAATTGCCGTAAATCAAAAGGAAGTACGAACGACCGAACATCGACATCGCCTAGGTCTCTGAGCTGGCAGTGCTGTCAGAAACTATGAACTGGACGTCCGATGCATAAATAGGTTGTAATAACAACCGTAAAACGACTGTACATGAGCGCGGGGAAAAGAGGATTCAGCAAACAGCACCAGCTGGAAGCTCTCACTGCCAGATGTTGAGCTGAATCCCAGCCTAAATGCACTAAAATAAGTCATCATTATGGGTCCATTTAGTGTCTACCTTTGGCATTGGATACTATTTGTTTGGTGAGATTTGTCGTTAATTAAATGTAAATGCTTAGAGTAACTAAAGATGGATAGCGTAAATATTTAACCTAAAACTACAAATATTTACAGTATTCAGAAGGACTTCGATATATTGGGGGGGGGTCTATATTGGGATGCAAAAATGGCATTCAGCGTATCGAGACGTCTCCCAGAATCACAGCATGAAACCATTCCAAGGGCTCTGAGGCTCACAAACTGTACACCACGTACTTTGGCTGAGCTGTATGTATCATGATAATGCTTCTCCAGTTTACATTTGGCAGAAGGGGGGGCAGGCCAGTTTCCTTACAGTTAATTTGGTTTTAAAAGCTGTCAGGTGCCCGTTTCCCAGAAAGATTGTCATGAGGAACATGTTTACAACTGGCCTTTCAATACTGACGCTAAGGTGCAGTGGAAATGCACCACAGCCCGGCTCCCATCCTGTTCTAAAATGAGTGGCCACTTATTCTGACATCCTTGTATATATTCATCTCATTGTGAGCGTCTGTGACGCTCAATTAACAGCGTTTCACGTTGACGCTGCACAATTTCAAGTTCATTACCTCTGACACCCTTACAGCTACGTATTTGTACCACGACTCGTGGTCTTAATATTTTCCATTAAATGACAGAACTACATATGTGCGCGTTTCCCCCCTCATGAAGAAATGCAAAAGAAAGATTTTAAATGGTGTGTTCACCAGGGCGGCCAATAAAAGTCTAACGGGGTTCCATAAAAGAAGACTAACCACTTCAGTGTTTCCCATCACTTAATCTCTGGGAATGATTACTGTGTGGATGCATTAGCGATTCTGACTGTTTTGCTACATACGGAACCCAGGAAAAGCTTTTGGTTGTCCAGCTTGCCACCATAAGCACAAGGTATCAGAAAGTGACTGAACTTACGCGATCATTTTTGTAACGCATTACTTCTAATTAAACAGTCAAATTCATTTCTCCACTTAATGACAGCAGGTTCTTTGCGTCTGAGGACAGTCTGGCAAAAATTTGACTGAAACAGGAGCATCATTAACGGAATACAGATCAAAACAAACTCTCCATCAATTTTGGGCTGAATACATTCTTTTGAGATTTAACCGCTCGAGACAATCTGGTCTAATGACTACATCATGTGTAGAAAACCCCAATGTCTAATGGTGAGAAAGAAATCCCTCTCTTTCCAGAACATTCTGGCCACAACTCAGGGTCTGTTTCGGCTTTTATTTTCTGTCATTGAAAACAGCTGCTCCCGCTATAACCACTAATAACTAGCTTGGCATAAATGAAAATTTACTTTCTGTGCTGTAGATCTATTATTTTCAATCAGAGTTTTGAAGAGAAACCGAAAGATGACGGCAAACGGAGGCCTCACCGATATGCCTATGGGATGGATCCTGACAGATCACCATGCCGTTAGAATTCAGAGGGACTTTTTTTTGTTTTCTAAGGGATTTCCCTACTAGTACCTCCACTGACATGCTCCGAAACCCAAGTGGCACAGCTGTAAGAAATCACTGCGTTACTTTCCTCTCGCGTTTCGCTGTTCGGATCCCATGCCCCCTCCTCAGACCACCTACACATCGGGCTCAAATTAAACGGCGAACAGAAATATAATTTCCTGAAAATTCCATAACCGCGATTTAAATATAAATGGGGGCAGGTTGAGGTGGATGGAGTAGGGCGGGGGCATTTATTGATGTCTTTGAGGGGGCTTCATTAATGTGTATCGTTACTGGTTCTGTTTGATCCTCTCGGCCCCAAACTGGACGTATTTGAGCTGGATGAATTTGGAGTGGGGGGGGGGGTGGCAATGGCCAGTGTTATTTTACCCGGCAACCGCAGGTTTGAATGGTGAGCTATTTCCACACACTGCAAAATCTGAGGCCTCTTTGCCCACATCCCCTGGCTGTCCGGCCCCAGGCAAAGCCCGCTGTCTCTCTGTGCAGGACTCCTGCGTCAAGGCAGCCATTGAGGTCCCTTATTTATCCATGGTGCAGAAGCTCAGAATCGCAAATAAGCAGGCCCCCCCCCCCCGGCAGATGTCCGAGATGCAGCTTGCTAGAAACTGGCGTTCACTGGCGGGGCAGCTCAGAAACAAGCAGGACGGCCCGTGCGATGTGGACCACATCACCTGATCCGTCTCACCCACACGGTTCCGATCATTCGTCATCGCGCCGATTTCCTAATAATAGGCCGGCGAACCATCGTGTTTACAGTGGCACCTCACCTCCAGGGTGGGGGGGGGTCACAAACCACAGGGCAAGATACTGACTGGCCACGCGTGCCAAAATCAGCAGCGGGACTGTGCGTCCAGTCACAGTTCTCCGGATTCGGCTCCCGCAAGAAGTTTCGAGGTTTTCGTGCTCGGGAGCTAATTTTGTATTAAGAGTAGCTCTCTTTTTATAATGTCCGCTCAAATAAAATGGAAAGAAACTGCATGAATAAATCACATGCGGCCCATGTGCCGCTGTCAGATCTGAAATGGGACCTTTGTGCTCCAGAAAACTAAAATTAAGTCGCTAAATCTGGCACTCAAGGAGATCCTAGGGACCTTCTGTATTCCTGGCAGAAGGTTCTTCGACGGTGGACCGAACTACCTGCCTGAGAGTAACGTAGGAGGATTTAAAAGAATCCATTCTGACATTGACGCAGACCACCTAATTACTCACACATGTGGCCTTATCTATTGTCCTCTGTGTTTTCTTGCCTTCAAGGTCTGCAAAGTAAACGAAAGAACCCAGAGGAAATGAAATATTGTTAAGCAGCGATTTTCCAAACCGCAGTGTTTTCTCTTTGTAATGAGACGTTCGGTGTTTCGCCCCCCCGCTCGAAAGCATCAATTACATGACTCTTCCATGGAATGATAATAGATGAGCTAAGCAATTAGCCACAGCGACGGCTCATTTTGGAGCCGGACATTCCCTAAAACGTATGGGCTGTTTCTGCTGCATGCGGTTATGAAGAGCTTCATCCACATCGAGTGGGGCCTTTCGGAAATATTTTTACGTAGATGGAGACGATAACTCCGGCGCGAGAAACATAACATCTGATGCAGTGCCGATGTTAGCGATCCTGCTGTTTATGAGACATTCCTGGAGATGTCAGAAAACAAGCCTCAATATCCTGCTGGGGGAAACACAGCGAGGACACGGCCCTCCCAGTGACTGGTGCCTTTGTTCTACTGCTGTAATTGACAGAACATAGCGCACGGAACCCAAAGCTGTCAGAGAGGATCTGCGGTCTGTGTTTTCAAACACGGTAGTTTTGAACAAGTCATCTAAGATACGGAGTAAGTGGGGATCCGCATGGCAATGAATGAGGTTGTGCTGTTTATGCCGTCGTCTTCACTGAAAGCGATCTCCCGGCCCATTCCTATAATCTCTGACATCTATGCACTCTCATAAAGAGGTCCAGCCCTTAATCAAGCAGAGATTCCAGGCTACACCACGACATAATACCTGCTATAGACTGGTCCAATAGTCTCTGTTCTTTTTTTTAGAAGAGCAAAATTCATCAGCAAACAGGAATATAGAATCGAAATATGGAGCTGAACCCACCAAAATCATATGGAGCAAGTTAAGCATCACAGGATCGATTAAAGATTGAATCACAAATTTCCATCTTTGGTAAGTCACAGCCCTGTGCGTATCTCACAGCAATAATAATAATAATAACAATAATAAAAATAACAATAATAATAATAGCAAATAGAATGATGAGCTGGTAAAAGGATATTTACAAAAATATATATATAAAAAGGGCCAAATTCATGGATGAAAATATTTCACTCCATAACGGAAAGAGACATTTCCAGGTTTTCTCAAACATTGAAAACCCCCCCCCCTTTTTTCTTTAATCATTCATATTTGATAGTGCACAGGTCCTGTTTGTCCTTGAATGTTCTCTGAATGGACCCACAAGACCCCACACTGGAACATCTCTTGATGTTTATTTCACATTGGCCCTTTTACAGGTACCGCACACTTATTACAAAAAAAGGAAAAAACCTTCAGACGTCAGACAATTTTTCTTTCTTCGCAAAACATACAGAATGTGAGACGATCTAGGTTTTTGCAGGCAGCTGCATGGACACCCGTATATTACCAGTGGGTCCTTTTTACACCCTGTCATGACACATCCATATAGTGGTTAGCACACTCAACACCCCCTTCGTGTTTGGTGACGGCAATTGGCTACGCTCTGCTCAGACCGGCCAATGAGTTTGCTCCGCTTTCCCCCTCAGCTGCTCTCTAATCAGGCCGACATGTTCCCACTTCGAATGGGGCTATTCCTGAAAGCCTCACCAGAGCCCACCTCTGTTACCCTGCTTTCTGGAGGAGGCAGGGTCAGACTGTCCCTCTGTCGACCCGGGAATTTAAAACCGGTGGTCTCTTAACCCACTGAGGTTGCGCTTAGGGTCAGTTTTACCCTCTGACAATTTTCAGACGTGTTTATCAAGAGCAAAAATAAAACAATTGTAAGGGACGCGGCATGCGCACGGGCCTGCCTGCGTTCTGGATAACAAAATGACCCAAGCGACAAAAACCGCTCAACGGTGACAAAATGATCCAAGCTTAGGAAAAGCCCTCAGATTCCTTTGTTACCCTGTTATGAAATCAATATTCTGGTGAGTTTAGCAACTAAGAAACCTTTTCGTACTGCTACAGGATTATTTATTTAGTACCGTTATCTTTTATCCAGCTCTGGATCATTGTACTTCTCTTGAGTCTTTCTATATAAATCAGGAAGCCAGCACACTGCTAAAATGTCAGCCTGGGGCTGTCAAATGTAACGTCAAAAAGTAAATCCAGGGGAGTGAAAAGCAGAGCCAACGGAGGTTCGATTGGTCCTGCTAACGGTTTCATGCACAGCGATGCAAAAAAGATGAGGAACGAAATATAAGCAGATTTTAAAAAAATGTCCCAGGGCGCACAGAGCGGAACAGGGGCTGCCATCACAGCACAGACATCCGCACACAAATACTCATACGGCACGAGAAATCTACACGCAGCAAGCGGCCTCCCCACGTGCGCTTTTGGAATACGGGTGTAAGGCGGAGTAGCCAGAGGAATCCCTTGCAAAACAGAGAGAAAGCACACAAACTGACCCCCCCCCCCCCACCCCTGGAAGCCAGAGTAAACATGAACGTTTTATCATTGCAATTAAAAAAAAAAAAGCCTTTACAATTTGCAACAGCACCACCAACAACAACGAGTAAACTGATAAACAGAGTGAGGCTGGTAATGTAATAAATCTCTTTAAGACCAAGAAATAATAACCACATAAATCGGGCCATAAATTCTCTGGAACATGCTTAGTTGGTGGTAAAAGCTATGAAATCTTCTCATTAAGGCGGCATTCGTTTAAACTAGGAGCTTGTGGGGCTGGCAGCGATGCACAGGAATCTATGGTTCAGATGAAAGCATCTGTTTGGACAGAGGGGAGGAAAATTCACCTCGAATTCACCAATAACAGGGTAGCGCAATGTCAATCCAGCACGTGGACTTTTTAACGTTTTTACTTAAAGAAGATGATGGATAACGAATCCTTAAACAGCCCAAAGGCTGTAGACGCATCAGTCACATCTATTGTCCGTCTGGGGGAAAATGACACACTATGTCCTGACACACTGCCGATAGCAGGTGAATTAAGATGCCATAATTAATTTTCTTTCCTGGTATTATGAGTGCAACTGGGCCTGGTTACAAACAGAACATGACAGGTTATTTTAACAGCTTTTATATTCCTTTAAAATATGTGAGTATGATAAAAATGGCTAAATAAGCATCGGTGCACAGTTGACAAAATGACATGAAAAGCAAATATTACTGCTAAGGATATTTAGCTGCGTAAAACCATGCTCAGCAGAGTAAGAGTAAGAGTTACCAACTGGCCTTGCGATAACAACAAAGACATCGGCTGCTGGACTGTCCTCAACACGCGTACAGCACATCGGCGGTGTCTGCTGTTAACAGCTATGGATGGAGGAGCCGCTCGACATGTCCGGTTCTAATACAAGTTAAACCTCTTCCTAAATGGAGGCCAGAAGCCTAGAAAATGACACTCCAGTACCGGTACATCCTCAGAGATCCGAGTCCAACCTTTCACGACTGCCGACTGCCATTTTCACAAAGAGCATCTCCTAAGTGGAGAATTAAGGCCCGGAAAACCATGAAGTGGACGCCGGGTAGCTTCTGCTCTCCTGCCACTCCTGGATCATCAGAGGAACGCGGCAAAGATCCGTCTCACCAACCGTTTTGGTGGCTCTCTGCTGCACGAATTCTAGTCAAACCTCACGTTTCGGGAAGCGAAGTCAAAGTGCGGACTTTCTTCCCTCCTGTTATGATTTTGGGCACTGTTCCCTTTAATCGTTTATTTTCTCTCGTCCGGGAAAAACCAGGAGCGATCGCCGGAGTGTGTGCGGCGTCTCGTTCCATAGCACTGTCAGCCAAGGGGAACTAAGCACTCGGATGGGCTGAATGAGAGGCCGGGATGATGTTTTGGAACATGTGCAGAAATGCGAATGTATATATATTTTTTGTTTTCCATGATTCGGGTGGGGGGGGGGGGGTCAGTTCAGTAAGCTTGGGATTCATTCCTTCGTCTGCAAGGTTTAGGTTTTGAATCATTTTCCAACTGTATATGGTGTACAAACGCACCTGAGAATTGTGTCCATATCCGGTGACCTTCTAAAGGATCGCGAAACATTAGGTGCAGGTGTGAAGCGCACTGCTAGGACAGTTCATATCAGGCTCCTAGAAGCAGGACTGAAGTCCCATAAAACAAGGAAGAAGCTCTTCATTAATGAGAAGCAGAGAATAACCAGGCTGCAGTTTGTAAAAAAAAAATATTATTCACAGACGTACACCCATAGTCTGAGAAATGACTGAAACAAAAAAATGTTTTGTGGTTTCTTAGGGTTTTGCTGCATATATAGAAAGATTTCATATACATATTGTCACGATCGCCGTTTAACCGGAGCGGCGGACGGGCAGGAAACAGGCAAGGCAGGCAGGATACGGGGAAATACGGGGATTTATTAGGAACACGGGGTGCAGGAAACATCTCACACAGACGGACTTCAATGACGGACACTGAACTCTAGTAAGACATGGACTCCAATAGACAGGACTGATTGAAAATAATTGGACACAGCTGGGTACGATCAGGGAAGCACACGTGGATAATCAGGGGGCGTGGCACACACGAGGATCGGACGAGCCGGGCGTGACACATATAAGTATATAAATATACCTTCTACGTACAATACGATTTTACATACCTTTGACATCCAAAGAAAACAGTGGCTTTTTACTGTAGGTGGAATTCACCTTTTGTCTACCGATAGTATTTGACATCAAACTGACCAATCAAAAGAGGCTTTATGAAGTCATCTATTATTTAACTAGCATTTACGTTTGTACTAGTTAACATTTGTATTCACGATGGTTGTTTGTATGGACTATTTTGTAATTGCAAATTTTAACAACATAACGTCGGTAGCCAGATTGTGATGTAACTAACATCGTTGTTAACTGTGAACAGTTTCTACCTTGTTGACAATGACAAATGAAACCATTCACAAATGGCTGTGTGAATACTGGGTTACATTTGTGGTGTGATATGTGTGTCATTATATTGCTTTAGGTTCATTTCGCAAAAGTAGCTTCTGAGAATTTTTTTTGATAACCCTAAAATAAGGGATTTTTGGAGATTTTCCAGACAGACAGACATATATGAAGGTGGACATAATTCTGTGTAATATAAATGAAAGCAGCCATAATATTTATATAAAACATACGACACTTTCAATAGAAACATATATATGAAACTAGTTTACAAGGACATAGAAACACATTTGCCAATTTACAATAACATCCTTTTTACATTTATTATACTTGCGTCATGATAATTTAAATGAAAAATTGCAGGCAAACATACCAGTGTATGTTTATTATAACAGTTTATTATAAATAAAAATAAGATGAAAAGTGAAACAGTGCAGTACTAACAAAGAGGACAGTGTTATGAATTATTATTATTATATTTCAACAGAAAGCAACTATCCCTTCACATGTTAGAAGACTATTATTAGTCACAGTATTGGGATTTGACAAAATAAATATTCAAATAATATTGGACATAGAGCTGAAATTCAGTCAAAGTGAATATCATAGGTTCTTTAGAGAGAATGTGCATTTTGAAGTGGTGGTATTTGGCTGATTTGGAAGATACAATACAAACTGTTTAAAAATTTCTAAAATATAGTGTCGGTATAATAGACAAACACATACTTTTACGACTCTGCTGATCTATCAATTATGCATTATTCAGCTGCTCTTTGCACGTTACACTCAATGAGCCGCGAAAATATGACACATGCCCAAGATGTAAATCTTATTTTTTATGCAGCTAAATTAAATGCACTTCCCAGAAGGCAGAATCCCGAAATTCCTCCTTAGGTTCCCTAGAAGATAAAGAATTAACTATCCCGCTCCCCCCCCAAAAAAAATACGCAGTTTATGACTCTGGACCCTCCAGTAACCTTCTGGTTTATGATCTGGCAAATGAATCGGTTGCTCTTTTTCACGTTCTGAATTTATTTGATAAATAGAGAAATAACCTCACTTCTTTCACTAGTGCAATTTGTCTATGAAAGCAGACTTTTGAGAAAATGTGCAGGCAGACAAAAAAACAAAACAAACATTGTGGTATAATATGCGTGCATGACGGAAACATAAAATATACACATTTTCCTAGCAGCCCATTGACTGTGTACGCACAGTCTCTTGAGTTACACCCTTGAGCTACACCGGCCAGCAAGGCCATTAACAGGGGTGTCAGACGCTAGCAGGTTAAGCTCTCTGACCCCAATTAGCTATGGACAACAGCAGCTGCTAAATAGACATGTTTTAACAGTGGGGGAAAAGGCAGCATCATCATTCGGAGGAAGCGCAGACATAAATCAAGACCGGATGGTGACACAGTGGACCGACAGCAAACATACTGTTCAGTCCATGTTATTATCATTCTGTGAGTTTGAATCAGGAGTACAAAGGACCTAGTTCTGTATTCTACAGCTGATCTGTTGGGGCTAACTGCCCTGGCATCACTGTATGCAGGTGCAGTGGTTTATAGAGAGAATGATATGGTCTGACAGCTCGTTCTCCCCTATATTTTTGATCACTGGATCTGTGGGTGCAGGCAGTAGCCCAGGTTACGCCCCCCCCCCATCCTCAATTCAACGGCAAAGCCACTTGGCACTTCCACAACTGGCCATGTCTTCTTGACGTCCGCCGATTCCATTCGAAAGAAACATCGCCATTTTGAGCACACGGTTGTATCCCACAATGCATTTCACTCTCTTTGGACCGGTGACTTCCTGGACAAGTCTTTCCCTTCATTCAATATATTAATGCACATAAACTGAACTTGGACATTTGATTTCATGTGTTCAGTGTAGCGTTCATTGTGCAGAAATACTTTGTCACAGTTCAGGCTCAATCCCCTTTCCTAGTCACATGGAGCCTATCAGGGAGCACAAGGCAAGGGAACAGCCTGAACAGGCTACCAGTCAATCGCAAGGCTCACATACTCATACACTACGGTGAATTTAACCAACATGCTAAACCTGTATGTCATTCGACTGTGGGAGTACTTGGAGGAAACTCCTCAAACACAGACTAGAGGTAAGATTTAAGCCTCCAATCCTGGAGGTGGGACCAGGAATCACTAGTCAAATAAATGGCATCTGCATACATTTTTGCCAGAAGATCAACTGTCTGGAGACGGCCCTCGCAGGAAAGGTTCGGGAAAGGAAGCAGCAATGACTTCCAGGGGGAATCACACTTCAGCATGTGTGCACTCACCTGAAGTCTTGTTCTTGGACTTCATCTCGATCTCACACGTCCGCTTGGCACTGAAGAGCAGGTGGATCTGCTCCTCCTTGGTGATGACATCATCAGCATCTATCTACGGCAAAAAGGCGACACCTTTTAGGGACACAAGTCTGGAGACACATCGGCAGGCACAGAGTAACACCAGACATTCTCAATCAATCTCTCCCCAACCCCTCCAGCACACCAACGCACTATGACCATGACTCTATATCCCATGACTGAGTTAGAAAGAAAGAAAAAAGTAAATGTGCTGTTGTTATCCAGAGTAATTGGATTACAGCAGGTAAACAGGCAGCTTAATGCATTCCTGTTCGCTGTCTGCTTTTAATTCGACTTTACAAAGTGATGATGACAGGCCTTTCAAGGGAAAGTTTAACTTCGTTTAGCCCGTGCACAAGTTCGCCTGTTTTAATTTACGCTTGTTTGGGTATCGGGGGAAACTGAGGAAACAGAGGCCTGTGCTGAATCAGCGTCCGCATCTGAACCTGCAAGTCAACGTTATGAAGTAAAGCAACAAAAAAAAAAAAGTGTAAATAGAATTAAAATAAACGATTGAATTACAAATATAGAATAATTAAGAGGGAACAGAAAATATTTGACGGTTGACACTTTTATGCATCAGTGATGTATTATACATCTGAGGCAGAGTGGAGAAACGCAATCTCTTCCAGAGCCCCCATATGTCAGCGGGAATCCTCCGCTGCATATTTTCGGTGGATGCCGTACCTTTCCGACGCGCCAGATTTCCAATCAAGTCATTCATATTAATGCTGCGTTTCACCAATCCAAACATGCCGAACACTGGCTCTTGTTCCCCAACCGTCAGGCTGGCCAGCAACAGGCGCGGAACGGACGGGAACCGCAGCCGAAAGGTAACCGGAGCCAGAAATTCAGTTTTTTTGGAAGTTTATAAATCCAAACAGTTTAAAGAGTCGATGACAGACGAATTTCATTAATTGACTCCCTTTTGCTCGCCGACGTTTTTCTCTTTTTTTATGAATGGGATTTAAATGATCCCTGAAGACCCCAGGGGGGGGTTCTAAGGTGCCCCCATGCTACGAAAAGCTAATATTTGCCTGACTTGAAAGGCTGCCTGTTTCCCCCCTTTGTGGAATTGCGAAACCCTTGAAGATCCCGGGCTCTGGCGAGTCTCATGTAGCAGATACCTGCCAGCTTTAGCCTAAGCTAATCCGCGTCACATTCTCGTAACGTATCCGCACGTAGTCCGCACAATAAACCCAAAAGGTGAAATTAATTTACCTGAACTTCACACACGTTTTAAGCTTCGCACCGTGTAAAAAAAAAATGACATTTTTAAAGACGGCAAAAATTATTTTTCTAGCTAGGGAAGCTTCGACAGCTTTAATTGGAGGACTGCAGTCAGGGGATTAGCAGACCAACCAAATTCTAGGTGTTTCAAAGCACCAATTAATCTGCACACACTGTAACAATAAATTTAGGCCATATACTGCTGAGTGTTCCTGCCGTTCTACCTGACAAAGAGATCCCTTCAGACAGCCATTCTTTCATGTATTCCCTCATATATATATATATATATATATATATTTAGTTATTTATATCCACACGGTAAATATGTTTTAAAAAACCCCAAATATGATGAATAGCAGAGTCTGTGTGCACTTTTTTATTTTCAACATCTGTACAAATAATGCCACGATGGGCACAGCTGGACGCCGGACAGTAACCGTGGAGGGAATTAGCCAGGCTGCCTGTTAGCTGACGAGCGCCTCATGAATCCCGCATTGTGCCTCTAATTTGAAGGCAGGACAGCAGCTAGTGACGTCGCGAACAAGCACTGCTGCAGCCGACAGTAACGGAGGCTCCACCCACTAGCTTTGCATCACACCCAGAGGACTCATCCAGAGTCCTGCAAGAGGGTCTGACAATCAAGTTTTAATTAGTTCTGCTAAAAAGTTAGCATGCAAATGATCAGCCACTTTCTCATTCTATTGATGGCAACAATAGTGCTGGGTGATGGATGACAGGGCAGGACAGAATACCGAATGATCACCGCCGGGCCCTAGATGGTTACTAGACATTCTCTGCCATCCGAGACAGTAGTCTGGAACTGTCTCAGCGAGAGCTTGCCACTGCAGATAGCTGTGAACGGGGACAGATACAGTATAGCTCTTTCGTCAGTTCCTCTATGGGACACTAGCATTTTAGTTCTGATTTCCCATCGAGGGTAACGATCAATAAGGGCCTGCTAGGACACCTCTTTAGTTCCTGGAGCCTATCCCACGCAGTATAGGGCATAAGGCAGGGGTGTAGCCTGGATGGAATGCCAATCCATCACAACATATACACATGCTGTTACAGTTACACAATAAACAAATTAAAGCAGGGACCTAGACATTCTGCTAACATATTCTGAGGGCAGACCAGATAACCAATCACTTGGTAGAGGAGGTGGAACCAACCAATAAGATGTCTTCGTTCCACCTCTTCTAGTCGCTTGGGGTCCACCTCTTCTACAATCTGACTGGTTATCTCTCTGAACCAATCATTTTCCGTTCTGCCCTCAGAACATTTGTGTAAGTAAAACTCCCATGAGCAAAAATTCTGGGGCCCCCTGAAAAAATTTCACCTTGGGCCCCTTTGCCAAATATTCCATAAAATTTTACGTATGCAAGGGTCCCTGTCAATGGCGGGGCCTCCTGAATGTGCCAGGATATACATGCCCCTACTGATGCCAAGTCATCTTAGTGCCCGTCTTTGGACTGCAGGATGTAAGGAAGGACATGCAACAAGCAAAATACCACCCCCTCCCCACACAGACAAACGTGGAGCAGGGTCTGGATTCCTGCTCTGGAGATGTCATCCAACAGTGTTAGCCACTGTGCCACCCCAATGGCAATCACATCACTGCCAATTCACTCTTATACTCGTGAGATGGTAGTACCATGATTTACTGCAGAGTTTTGACATGGTATTAAACATAAAACAAAAGTTTATGCAATATGAAATTTCTCTTTTCACTGGCAAAAACTATGATAAATCGTGCTATAAAAACTAAATACTTGTACAACAAGCACTGACTTCAGCGATGATTTCGCAATTTAAAAATTATCGCTTGCCAAAAATCGCCATTTTCCATTTAACATTATCGTAGTGCTGGTGTCGTAATTTGTTTTTCTCTCTTTCCCAGTTGCTTTGTTGCTTTTCCATAATGCCTATCCCAGCAGGCCGCGGAGAAGCAAACCGCACGAGAAGTACAAAGGTACTACGAGTTCAAAGGTCACCACAATTGCATGACATCGCAAAGTACCGCTCTGGGAAGCGTCAGGCACCACACGGCATTATGGGAGCCTCAAAGCCTTTCCCAGGCCTCCACAAAACCCGCCATAAACACATCAGGACCAACTCCAACACACCAGCTATGATGTAGAAGTCTGGGCCAAATCAGGACTCAACCACTATGCTTTTTTGCAGGTGAAAAAAAGAGGAATAACAGAAAAACAGTCTGGTTTGGATGAAGAAATCACAACAGCATAGTTCTGGGAAATGCGAACAAACAAGCATTATCTGCCCAGACTGGTTAAAATCCCATTTCATGCATTTAAAATTTGCGTGAACTCCAATTCATGACAAAAACCCATTGATCAGCAGCCACATATGGTATTATAATGACAGGTTATTCAAAAATTGGTATAATATTGAATTATCACATAACTCATGACTGATGCAAGCTCTAGCCTGCATCTCTGTAGTCCAGGGGTGGAAAAGGACAATCAACGGCACTTCATGGTAATATAATGTCATGAAAGACCATTTCATTATCGCAACAACCAAAAAAAGCATTAATGTCAACAAACTTTTCTGTTTCCAGGCTCCAAAGATCTCAATCTTTCGGGGGTGAGATAAAGGGGAAATGTCAGTCTCTGTTTTTGTAAAGATAAATTTTAGATAAATAAGTTTTAGTAGTTTTTTTTTTATGTGCACTACAAGATAACCATCCATGCAAATATAACTGCCATTTTTAAAATACTTTTAATCATTTTCAACAAGCTGTACCCTGACCAGGATAAGATGGATGGATGGATGGATGGATGGATGAATACAGCATGGATAATTTAATTTAATTGAACAAAAGTCCGTTTGAGCTGTTTGCCATAAAGTCTTTGATGGGCACTTTAACGGAATGAAGTTAATCAGAAAAGGAGCCTCATTAACTCACTACACCCAAAGGGATCCGAAGCTCTTAATTCAGTCGATCGCTAGTTCACTTTAACTCATGTTAGCATGACAGTCTGGAGAGCTGCAGAGCTCCACAGATTCCCCCGTCTCCCCACTGTGTCCATCACCACAAAAATAAACCTCATTTACAACTAAAGAAAACAGGAAACAGATACGTGGAGGAGGAGAAGGAGGGAGATGAAGAGGTGTACTGGGCTGTTTCGGATACAAAGTCGCCTATTGTGAGAGCGTGTTGTATAAGGTCTTGAACTCCCTTCAGGCGTAGGTGCTGTGATATACTGAACAGTAGGGAACGGCTCGCTAACACTTGTGTAAACAACCCTAAACGTGTAAAGAACCCGGTGTTTTAACAGAATTAGACAAAAGACGCAGCTTCTGACTCTTTAAGCGAAACCTCATGAGTCATAAAATAGCGTTTTTACTGATACATGCATTTACCAACGGGATAGATAGATTTCAATAAACGGTAATGACTGCTTTTGTCCAACAGAGGGACCCGAGTCGCAGGGGCCCCACAGAAATGCATGGTTTGAGGGGCTCTGAACACCATCGTTTATCTCATCATCTCAGCAAGAAGAGATCTCACTGCATGCTGCCCTTTCAAGTGTGGCAATATGATGAATAAACTAAAGTGGATATTCGATTTAAGATTTAGCGAACAATGCATGTCAGCAGAGGAAGCTGAATTTATATATATATATATATATATATATATATGGGGCGGCATGGTGGTGCAGTGGTTAGCACTGTTGCCTCACACCTCTGGGACCCAGGTTCGAGTCTTCGCCTGGGTCACATGTGTGTGGAGTTTGCATGTTCTCCCCATGTCATCGTGGGGTTTCCTCCGGGTACTCCGGTTTCCCCCCACAGTCCAAAAACATGCTGAGGCTAATTGGAGTCGCTAAATTGCCCATAGGTGTGCCTGTGTGAGTGAATGGTGTGTGAGTGTGCCCTGCGATGGGCTGGCCCCCCATCCTGGGTTGTTCCCAGCCTCGTGCCCATTGCTTCCGGGATAGGCTCCGGACCCCCCGCGACCCGATAGGATAAGCGGTTTGGAAAATGGATGGATGGATATATATATATGTAGGAAAATTGTTATAAATGCCAGAATCTTGTAAATGACAGTGAGCTGGTTTATTGCCTGCAATGTGCCACAGGTGAGCCATTAAACAGCTGTTTATTGGAATGAGGAAAGATTCCTTTTTTACCATAAACACGTTCCTAGACAGGAACTGGTGTCACAAAATGCTCTGCGGCAAAATAACAGCAAGGTTGTTTAACTTTACAGATTATGACACATCGCTTTGAATGTCATGGGCCTATCGCCCTCAAGTCGGTGTGTATGTGTTTTATTTGGAAATGACAGACAGTCGGATCTTTGTTTTCAGGCGATCGAATCTATTCGTGTTAACGGAAATGTAATCAGCCTTTTAGTTTCTAATCAACAAAGCCCTTTTGGTGAGATCCGTATTACAATATAAAAAGGCTTAATTCTCAGTCTATTTCGGAATCCCGCTGAGTTCCTTTAATTCCTTTTTTAATGATATGCTCATAACCTGAGATTAACCTTCTGCGTTGAATAACTAAGACACGACTAAATGCAAACAGTTACAAACTGTGCTTCCTCGTGTTTGCGAACAAGAAAGACTATGGCAAGAAATGTGTCTCAGCACCAGAGCGTCGAAGCTGCACAGGACAGTAGCATTAGGAGTCGTACAATCTTGCATCCTGTACTGTCCTGTCAGACATCACCCACTATTGTTGACATTAACAAAATGACAAAAGTATGTAACTTTTACTTCATTAAGAAGCAGTTTGATATGCACAGCAGCAACATTCATCTTATGAACAGCTTGATTTTGGTGCTGAAGTTTGCTCCAGCTTCTCTCTAGCAGAGCATGCGGTCTAATAATGTTTATACACTGTCCGGCCAAAAAAAAGGTCACCATTTGAATTTATATCAGCAAATACTTAAGAGCCAATGACTGGATCATTATTACAGCTCAGCAATGTTATGCAGCAATGAAGTAAAGTCAGCTGGATACCCGAATCTACTGACTGGCCGGGTTACACCTCCATCCATCATCAGTGGGTTTTTCTCTTCCCTGTTGGCATGGGCATATCCCAGGACAAGGATGGCAAGATTCATTGGGTTCTAAGTGTCAAAGGGTGGTTCAGGGAGCGTGAGGAATCATTTTCACGCATGACTCGGTCACCACAGAGTTGCGACCTTAACCTCACTGAAGGTCTTTGGGACGTGCTGAAGGAGGCTTTATGGAGTGATTCAACTCACTTGTCAATACAGGATCTTGGTGAGAAATTAATGCAAATCTGGATGAAAATAAAGGGTGAGATGTTGTAGAAGCCGGTGGAAACAACAGCATGACAAATGTCCGCCATAATCAAAGCTAAAGGTGGTACAACGAAAAATTCAAATGGTGATTTTTTTTTTGGACTGGGCAGTGTGTATGATAATGAGAGGGGGAAAAAATCATGAAGGAATTTGGAATGCGTATTTCCCGAGGGTTTCCACAGGAAACTCTTATTGTCAGACACACGCTGCGAATGTGAAATGCCTCAAGTGGACCAGATTTCCCTTTAGCACCAACAACTGAGATCAAATCAAACCACCATCACATGCTTTTGATTGGATTAAGGCAACTAAGAAAATAAGAATCCAGATGGATGCGATTCTCAAAGCTTAAAAAGGCAAGTTTCAAGCAGCTTTCAATCCACATTTAGATCTTGCTAAATTTGTACAAGTACGGCGATAAACTTCAAAGGCAGGGACTGTACTATGCATAATATGGCTCTGGATCTAACATCCCTGGACCCCCATGGGGGGGAGAACCCCTCTGAATGCAGTCATCTTTCTTGGATGAAATGCTGCATATCTAATTTGTCCTTTTTCTCTGAATCACTTAAAACAGCTACTGGACTGAGAAGCTGAGCATAAAGGAAATTCAAAAATGGCACTACAGTCAGTCATGTGACAAATAACCGACAGGGAGCTGCGATGTCTGCAGACCGCTTTCAGGAGAAAAGGCTGCTGATGTTATAGAAATCATATTTCCTGAACTTCCTGCAATGAAATTCAAAGGTTGGGCCAAAACTCTACAGACATCAAGACATTTAGCTGAGGCTCATTCTACAAGAAAACCAAAGTAGTAATTTATGTACTTGATATTAACTGAAGAGTAAATTTAATTTATTTCTTGACCATTGAAGTCAGGCATCCTCGTCGTGTGTTACAGTGTTAGGCACCAAAACTCACTCTGGCCTCACACAATACAAAATAATTTCTTTAAATTTCCACTAAGTCCACAGAAATTCTCTCAAAAACATATCCAGTGGAGTGAGTTGGTATTGGAAATTTGTTCTGCAATTCATGTACACAAGAATGAAATAAATTACGTTGCTAGCTTGAGAGATGCATCGTCCCCCATGTCATGAAACCTTAAGCGATTATCCCGATGGTACCGAGTGCAAACCTTCACGCTTATTATTCCTCGATTTTAATTAAGGTGGTTATAGTTTGACATGTCACAACTGTCAGAATACAATTCCCTTAGTTAATCATATGTAAATGACACACTGGCTTAAATTCTTCCTCTGACCTGTGAAAATATCATTTTCACAGTGCAAATTAGTTTTGGGACTGTGATTTCTCTCTCATTTACTCATTCTTTTCGGGCTGATGATTGGCCTGTAAAGTTTTCTACAGCAAGGCCTCGATTTGTAACTTTTCAAAGCATAATATAGCCCTACAAATAAACGACTCCCTCAGATGGTCTGGCTTTATCCATCAATATTTTCTCTACTTTTTCGGGCTCCAAATAAGGAAGTCCATTCTGAAAGCTGAATGGAGTTAAAGAGGGAAGACATTTATGGTCATTCACGGTAAACAACCACAGATGGAACAAGATTTCCCCACAAGTGGACCAAGATAGATACCAGCTATTTGCCATACAGGTCGGTCCAGCATGAAATATTCCAGCATCGCTTCCAGAAGGGGCAGGACAAAAACGACAAGAAAATCATTGACAAATGTAGCTTGTTGAAGACCTGGTTCTCTAAGCTTTTCCTTTTTTTTTGGTTAATTAAGAGGTTAAGACATTTTCAGAAGTGGATTCCGCAGAGGAGCTACAGAAGGGAAAATGTTGCCCAGTTGTGACAGCTAAGCCTAACAAGGCACCCTTCATTTAGTGGGAAGCAATGGGTATAGATTTTGGGTTTGTTTATTTATTTATTTGATTTCCAAATATGGCATGCTCAAACATTTGCAGTGAGTCCAGTGAGTTTTCCATAACCATTCAAAGCCGTATATTTGTCAGCAGGAGGTTCACATACAAATTACCCCCCCCCCCCCCACACACACACACACACACACACACCCCATCACAGAGAAAGTCACCTGGTGCCAAGTGCTACATGTAAAACAGTCAATCTGTGTATTTACCGGACGAGATGCGTAGCAGATACGTAAATGGTGTCATACAGATCGACAGGGTTTTGGCATGGAGCTACATTATTTTACATGAAAATCAACCTAAATAAGTCACGTGCGATCGATCGCTGCCAGTTATAGTGAATGCAGGTGCCAAGACATAAGCTCTTTATCTTTGCTTGCCTTTGCCCTAGATCCCAATTGGCCCTTTTCTGAAGTGAGCTGATTACATCGTCTTGATGACTCTGGAGGTATTTCACACATCTGCACGGCTTCAGAGCGTCTGAAACAAACCGCCGAGATTAAGGCCAGAAGCCCTTTTCTCTATTCAGTCCAAATCGAATTCTGTCAGCTGCAAATCTCATCTTTCTAGCACTCCATAGTAAGCTGAATGGTCGAAGAATGGAAATTGACCATGAAAATATTCCGTCTCCCTCCAGTGATACATTTCAGAATATCAAGCTTGATTAGAACAGCTAAAGTACCACATTATTAGCTTATTAAAAACCTAGGATCTTTATATATAAAAGGAGCATTTAATGTCCGGGACAATGATGCAAATGAGCAATTAAAAGCCCATCTGTGACGCCCGCTCCGTCCGCTCCTCGTGTGTGCCACGCCCCCTAATTACCCACGTGTGATTTCCTGATCGTGCCCAGTCGTGTCTTGTTTCCTGCTGCCTTGTTTCTTGTATTTAAGTTCCTGTTGTGTACTAATCCAGTGTCTGTCATTGATGTTAGTTGGCGTCTTCTGTTCCCTGCCCCGTTATTCTTAATAAACCCCTTGTTTGCCCTGATTACGGCTTGTCTGCCCGTTTCTGCCTGCTCGCCCGCACGATCGCCGCTCTGCCCGCGATCGAGTGTGACAGAATGACAGACCAACTCAACAAGGCACAGCAGCAGACCGAGAGCCAACGTCTCGGTCTGCTGCATGAGGTACACTACTGGCTGAACCAGCCCGACGTTCGGGAGGATCCCGTCGCGCTGGATTTAGCCAACCGAAGCTGCGACCTCCTGTTGGCGATGTCTTCACCTGAAGACGGGCATCGTCTAGGAGAGGTGCGCTCCCACCTCAACCAGCTGGTTCAGCGCCTAACAGCGCGGAGGTTGGGGCTGGACGCACGGTGCGTCCCGGAGGTTGTTCCCCAGCCGTCCGTCCTGTCGGACGTGGAGCAGCCTCCCGCGGACACCGTGACAAAGAGGAAGAAGAAGAAGAAGAAGAAGCACGCGATCGCCCCTGCAATCGTTTTGGGAGCGTGCGCGCTCATCCCCGCTTCTCTCCTAACCGGGGAATTGGAGGACTCCCCGGCTGACCTCGACGTCATCACCGCAGCTAAGCTGCCTGCGCTGGCAGCTTCCCCAGTCCGGGGAGAGCACCCAGCCGCCGCTGAGCTGCTACCGCCCCTCGAGCGGTACTACTTCCGGCCGGAGCGGCTGGCCAACAAGGGGGCCCGCGCGGTGCGGGACGCTATCCCGCGTGTGCCCCGGGCACTTAAAGGGACCACGTCCGTCTTGCCCGCACGGGACCTACCGGTCCCGCCGCCTGCAGCCCCTGCTCAGCCCGAGCAGCCGCCTCCTGTGCCTGCAGCCCCTGCTCAGCCCGAGCAGCCGCCTCCTGTGCCTGCAGCCCCTGCTCAGCCCGAGCAGCCGCCTCCTGTGCCTGCAGCCCCTGCTCAGCCCGAGCAGCCGCCTCCTGTGCCTGCAGCCCCTGCTGCTCCCGTGCAGCCGCCATTGCCGGCGGACCCCGCTCCCGTGCAGCCGCCATTACCGGCGGACCCCGCTCCCGTGCAGCCGCCTGCGCAGCCGCCTTCGCTGCCTGCGCAGCCGCCTTCGCTGCCTGCACAGCCCCCTTCGCCTGCTGCAGCTCCAGGGCAGGCGCCCCCACTGCAGCCGCCTGCTGCAGCTCCAGGGCAGGCGCCCCCACTGCAGCCGCCTGCTGCAGCTCCCGGGCAGGCGCCCCCACTGCAGCCGCCTGCTGCAGCTCCCGGGCAGGCGCCCCCACTGCAGCCAGCTCCTGTTCCTGACCGTGCTCCTGTTCCTGCAGAGGCGCCCCCTCTGCAGCCGCCTGCTGCAGCTCCCGGGCAGGCGCCCCCACTGCAGCCACCTGCTGCAGCTCCCGGGCAGGCGCCCCCACTGCAGCCAGCTCCTGTTCCTGACCGTGCTCCTGTTCCTGCAGAGGCGCCCCCTCTGCAGCCGCCTGCTGCAGCTCCCGGGCAGGCGCCCCCACTGCAGCCACCTGCTGCAGCTCCCGGGCAGGCGCCCCCACTGCAGCCAGCTCCTGTTCCTGACCGTGCTCCTGTTCCTGCAGAGGCGCCCCCTCTGCAGCCGCCTGCTGCAGCTCCCGGGCAGGCGCCCCCACTGCAGCCGCCTGCTGCAGCTCCCGGGCAGGCGCCCCCACTGCAGCCAGCTCCTGTTCCTGCAGAGGCGCCCCCTCTGCAGCCGCCTGCTGCAGCTCCCGGGCAGGCGCCCCCTCTGCAGCCGCCTGCTGCAGCTCCCGGGCAGGCGCCCCCACTGCAGCCGCCTGCTGCAGCTCCCGGGCAGGCGCCCCCACTGCAGCCGCCTGCTGCAGCTCCCGGGCAGGCGCCCCCACTGCAGCCAGCTCCTGTTCCTGACCGCGCTCCTGTTCCTGCAGAGGCGCCCCCTCTGCAGCCGCCTGCTGCAGCTCCCGGGCAGGTGCCCCCACTGCAGCCATCTGCTGCAGCTCCCGGGCAGGTGCCCCCACTGCAGCCAGCTCCTGTTCCTGACCGTGCTCCTGTTCCTGCAGAGGCGCCCCCACTGCAGCCGCCTGCTGCAGCTCCCGGGCAGGCGCCCCCACTGCAGCCACCTGCTGCAGCTCCCGGGCAGGCGCCCCCACTGCAGCCAGCTCCTGTTCCTGACCGTGCTCCTGTTCCTGCAGAGGCGCCCCCTCTGCAGCCGCCTGCTGCAGCTCCCGGGCAGGCGCCCCCTCTGCAGCCGCCTGCTGCAGCTCCCGGGCAGGCGCCCCCACTGCAGCCGCCTGCTGCAGCTCCCGGGCAGGCGCCCCCACTGCAGCCAGCTCCTGTTCCTGACCGCGCTCCTGTTCCTGCAGAGGCGCCCCCTCTGCAGCCGCCTGCTGCAGCTCCCGGGCAGGCGCCCCCTCTGCAGCCGCCTGCTGCAGCTCCCGGGCAGGCGCCCCCACTGCAGCCGCCTGCTGCAGCTCCCGGGCAGGCGCCCCCACTGCAGCCAGCTCCTGTTCCTGACCGCGCTCCTGTTCCTGCAGAGGCGCCCCCTCTGCAGCCGCCTGCTGCAGCTCCCGGGCAGGTGCCCCCACTGCAGCCATCTGCTGCAGCTCCCGGGCAGGCGCCCCCACTGCAGCCAGCTCCTGTTCCTGACCGCGCTCCTGTCCCTGGCCCCGCTCCTGTGACTCCTTCACCCTCACCCCGGCGACATCGACCCCGACCGGGGGTCGGTATGTCTGTGTCCCGCAGAGGGAGGGGACACAGACGTCGGACTGGGGTCCCTCCCGCCCTGCCCCCTGGCTCGCCCTCCCTCGCCTGCGCTCTGGCTCGGTTGGCGCCTGCAGGTCCTGGCCCTCCGGGTCGGCTGTCGCCTACGGGTCCCCCTCCGATGCCTCGTCACCCTGCCTCGCTTCCCCCTCCGGTGCCTGGTCGGTCGCCTGCGGGCTCCCCGACGGCGGCTCCTCGGTTGCCTGCGGGGCCCCTACCTCCGGCCCTCCACCGGACGTCGCCGCCTGCTGCGGCTCCCCCCTCCTCCGGGCCTTCGCCGTGGGCCCCTCCTGCTCCCTCGTCCCCTTCCCCGGTGCTCCCTCCTGCTTCCTCCCTGGCCCCTCCGCGGGTCCCTCGCCCTGCCTCCTCGGCCCCTCCGAGGTCCCCTCCGGCTCCGGCCTCCCGGCCGCCTGCGGCCCCTCCGGCTGCCTCCCGTCGCCCGCAGGGGCTCCCTCGGGCTCCCCTTCCTTCCTCCTCCTTCTCTCCCTTCTTTCCTGTCTCTGTCCCGCCTGTCCTTGTTCCTCCTCCTGCCTTTGTTCTGCCCCGCTCTGTTCCTGGTTTCCCGTCGTTCCCTCCCGTCACTCCCGCTCCTATTGTTCCACCTGTTCCCTCTGTTCCTCCCTTCCTGGTCTGTCTGTCGGCTTTTCCTGTCTTGTGTAGTGTCCTGTCCTGGCTCCTGCCTCTTTGTCAGTTTTGCCTGTCTGTCTTGTTCCCTGTTCCCCGTTGATTTTTTTTGCCCTTGTCTTTCAGGTTCTGGTTTCCCGGTCTCGTCCCGTCCTTCGCCTCCTCCCGGGCGCGCCCGGTGTAGCGCGCCTTTGGGGGGGGGTTCTGTGACGCCCGCTCCGTCCGCTCCTCGTGTGTGCCACGCCCCCTAATTACCCACGTGTGATTTCCTGATCGTGCCCAGTCGTGTCTTGTTTCCTGCTGCCTTGTTTCTTGTATTTAAGTTCCTGTTGTGTACTAATCCAGTGTCTGTCATTGATGTTAGTTGGCGTCTTCTGTTCCCTGCCCCGTTATTCTTAATAAACCCCTTGTTTGCCCTGATTACGGCTTGTCTGCCCGTTTCTGCCTGCTCGCCCGCACGATCGCCGCTCTGCCCGCGATCGAGTGTGACACCATCAATGCACCAATAGATATGAGAGGGTAGATTAACAGGTGGGGCATAAAGCAGACTCTCAAGGGCGTCGTCAAAAATCCATCATCACGATCAGACTAACCCTAACCCTACCTTCGGCAGCTCTGAAGCATGCATGGACCAGAAGGCAGAGGTGAGCCTAACATAATTTCAGCCTTTAACTTTCCATTATTTTTTTGTCAATTACGTATTGACATTTCTTTTTTATGTGACAATTCACGAGATCTTTTAATCCATAAAATCATTTTATTGTTTTACTTGTGTCAGGGAAGATGGTCCTCGAATCTTCCTGCATCCTGAATCCAAATCATTTTGAGCATCAGTTGAGTTGAAGAGCAGCAAATCCGGCACTGACTCAGCAGTCATTGTGATCTCTGTGGTCATAACCCGGTCTCAGATATATACTGTGAGACTCGCCCTTGGAAAGGCTGTTTCGGTTAGAGAATCATTCCCAGTGCATCTGGACCATGTCCCTTTAAAAAGTGGATGTTGACATCTGCTTTGCAGTGAGAATTGCAATTTGGGGGTAGAAGTTTCACCCCTGGTTCCACCAAGCAGACCACATGAATTTAGCCTGGAGGTAAACATGCCTGTCACACCACACAACAGGCAGAAAAAAGGAACATCGACGAGACAGACCTCGGCACAGGACAGCTCTAGCTGCCTAGCATTGCAGATGCTCTCATAGAATCACAATGGCCGGGTTCTCCCCCCTCCTCTACTGGACGAGAGTTCACGCAAAAGCTGGAACGCAGGCGAGTGGACAGGCAGTCTCTCGAGGTGCAGGGCCACCACACCTAGACGTCTTCACAGATTTTACGATCTTCTTGGTCGCGTGCCCAGGATGCCGGGAATGTTCGATGGAACTCAAATAACATGAGTCCGCGGAGTGCGTGTGCGAGCTACCTACAAGGCCGCACATTTACATAACGCAGCGCTCTATCAGAGAAGTTTCCACAGAATGTTGTGATACTGGGCAGCAAGAACGCCAGGACTCGAACGAGGCTCGGGGGGCGGGAAAAAAAAAAAAAAAAAACAAGATACTGCCCCCTTTCATCTCGACTCGAGGCGTAATTTTGGATAGGGCCTTCCCCAGAGGAGGATCATGGGTAATTAGTCTGTGCCTTACGATTATTTTTGAAAACTCTTCCCCACCTCCGCTGGCCGGACTCCCAGCCGCCAAAGTAAACACAACTTTCGCAGTGGGAAGCATGTACATTCTTATTTACAGCATTTCATTCAAAACAGTATTCTTTCTGTTAAACTCTCGTGGCTATGATCCAGTACATAAATATACACACACCCCGCCCCCCCTCAGAAATAAAATTACATTCTAATTCATCTTTATTACTCAGTTGACGGAGTATAATGCAATCCACCTCTTCTAAGAAATAGCTTAACACTGCACTGCAATACACTTCCCTGCTTTACTTATTATTTTGGTCTAACAGAAAACAACACAATGGGGAAAAAAAAACACATTTTCCTGTATAGCTACTGCTTTCTTAGCTGTAAAATCACTATTATTATTATATTTAGTTAGATACAAAGTTATTGTTTTAATGTGGGTTCATTGGGCCCATGATTCTGTGTAAAAATAAAAAAATAAAAGTTCTGTCAGTTCATTAGTTTTTGACTGTGTTTGAAACGTAGACTTAGATAAGATTTTTCAAAGTGGATTTTCACTGGTTTACATTTGAACATGACCTTCTGGGAATTATCTTACCAGCAGCGTGTGTGCTACAGCACCATTTTGTTTTTGTTAAACGTTCACAGTAGATGTTCTTCAAGAATAATAGCAATAATCTTAATCAAATCTGGCAATTCTGCTCTGCAGCACACAGCCAAGCGGTACAGTCTAAGGTGTGTACAGAGTGTTCATGACGGGGTAATGAGTATTTAATGAAAACTTTCTTCCCATGGACTAAAACAAACACGATGAGGTGAGATTGCTCTTAAATTTCTTTGGCTGCGTGTAACTGTGAAACTCCAAATCTAACCCTTTCAAATGTATTTCAGCCAGAGGAAGATTAAAGCATCTGTTGCTTAAAACAACGACAACAAAAGAACAGACAGAAAGAAACTGTGATGTTTTCCCTGAAAGTAATTTATGAGAAAAATGACATTAAATGATCCAGTGTAATTTAAGGTTGAAAAGTACTGATATGATTATAATAGATGATCAGCAACTATACCACTTAAATCCTTCTAATGAAGTTAATGAAACTACAGTCTCTTTTACCCATTGCATGTATTAAAAAGCACTGCACTTAAATTGAGAAAAAACGCGTAATCAATGGCCAAACATAATAATTAAAAATCACATTTAGACTCAATGTTATGACAAAATGATGGTTGTGTAATCATAACACAGAGTCTCCGCTGAAAGTTACATTCTCGACTCTTGCTTCCTGCAGGAAATTACTTTTTTTTCCCATATTTGAAAAGACACCGTCATCATTATATCACTGTAGCTATTAAATCACAAAAGTCACAAAAACTAGCAAGATGTGGAATGTTTTATGGCTACATTTGTAGCCATGATGAATAATGATACACGGCATAATCGCAAGCAAGCACAGAATGTGTCCCAATTAAGTGTATGTGACATGGGTCTTAAGGAAGACACTCAAAGCTCAAAGCTTGTCTAGCAAACAGGTAACTATGACTAGGTAAATTAAAGAAGCTTGCATCAGTAAGAGTTTGTTGACTGGTTAGCTGCATCCCACCAACACCAGTCACTGAAAACCAGCCTGGTCAGACCAGAGTTGGATTTCTGGGTTAGCAAGATGACTTTTCAGATTTACGGTAGTCTGGGCAAAATCTACGTGAGCAAAGATGACATCCATTTAAACCGAGGTTTCTTAAATCTGACAAGTCATCCAGCTAACCAGCAAATCTGGCTTCGTGACGAAGGCCTCAGATTCAGGCTTTGCATTTGGGTTCTCTGCCTCTGCTTGGGTTAGCAAGTCCACCAAAATGCAGACGCTTACTGTGCTCGTCGATGTTTGGCTTCGTAGTAGCCAAGTATGGTTACTATTCATTTGCCCCCTCCAGGTATTAGTAACGACATCCACATGGAGTATTTTCTGCTCTAAAGTAAATTAAGGGGCGGCACATGAAGGCTTAGAAATTTATTATACCAGTACATGGACAGAGTAGGTGAAATGAAAGAAGTATTCTCAGTGCATCATGTCACACCATTTCCTCTTAGATAACGTTTAATTCAATTCCTATCACCCAACGAAATCTGCGCAAATGCCCTACAGCATTCCACCAACTGCAACTCGGCAAAAAGGTTAACGAAAAAGGAGCAGTTGAATACAGTGTTATTTTTCAGGGTGGGGAGAAAGGATATAGATACAAAGAATACACACCAAAGTGAAGCTGATCACACTGAGCAACGCTTCACAAGCTTCACTGCGATCAGGCCACCCTGACGTCTTTCAGAAATGTAACAGACGGGACCGTCTCTCACGCAGGGCCTCACATGTGGTGTGCTGACGCAGCTATGAAATCGTATGACGATCCGACTCGTCCCGATGTGTTAATATAAGTACATGACTTCTGGAGGAGGTAGAGTACCGCGCCAAAGTCTCGGGCCGTCAAACGAAATGTTTAAGGTTATTCATCTGGATAGTAAGGGTATATCTGCTTAGGAGAAAAACAATCTAAGACTAGAGAATACACAAGTTAGGAGTAATACGACAAAAGCTGAGAAGAATGTCTTCTGTTCTCCAAAAAGTCAGATATCGACGAGCTCTGAAGACCGATTCCGTTCCCAATGCTCTCCTCAGGGGCACCCCAGCCATTCCATGTACTCATTATACTGCACGACCTGGCTGACTTAATTAAATTAGCTTAAAAAGACAAGGGCGTATTGATTACACGAGATGTGATGGTGATCGAGTCAAAAGATACACGGCTGCATTGGATTGTTGCTACAAATCCTGGGGTGACTTTAGATTTGAAACAGCTATGATGAGACACTAAGATATTTCATAATCATATTTTGACACCAACGTGAAGATTATCCCGACATTATTTTCTTTGACTGCCCAAGATTTTTTAGCAGTGCTGTACCTGTGACACTCTGCGTGCGGAAGCACATGTGCAGAGATGGGCACCGCAAGATGTCCTACTGGAACCTCAGCTCTGCCTGAGAACAGGAACAGGGAACCGCGGAATTTCATTTCTGTAAGGTCCTTAAGCTCAAGGTGTAACTGTAGCGGTGCATCTATTAACAAAAAAAATGTCCAACCGCCTACCAAAGAACTGAATGAGGATTGTAATAGCATAAAACATTAAGGCAACAGAATAACATTTTACCGATGTTTTGTTAAGATTTTAATATATTTCTATACACACAAAGTGTATCTGCTTCCCGAAAACATGCAAAAATGTTACACCTGTCTCCCTTCACATGGGGAAAACTGGTTCACAGTGAGGTCAGGATCAAGAGGGTTGACATATTTGCGTAGCTCAGTTTAATAAATATTATTACAGCTTCACTGTGGGAGCCGTCTCAGGTCAAGTGGAAGAAGATAACGGGGCAACCCCAGATGGAGATGCTGTTTATTTAAATGATTTTGCTTGTTTAGACAGGATTAAATAAGGTCTCTCTTCCGAGCTCATAGTCGCCTATTTTCAGACTTCAGCTGCAGAAGTGATTCCGGGATTATATGATGCTCTGTTAGCTAACGATCATAGATCTTCGCTTCCCCTATGTGTCTGTGTGAATCGTCCACGCTCTCCCAGTGCATTGTGGGTATGTTCTGGGCACCCCAGTGTCCTCACACAGTCCAAAGGCACTGGGTTAGGCTAACTCGTACTACGTGTAAGTGTATACATTTTGATGGACCTGTGATGGACCGGTATCCCATCCATGATGCACCCCAGGCTTGTGCCCTGTGTTGCCTGGGATAGACCCCAAGTCTCCTGTAACTGTGACCAGGATAAAAGGCTAGAAGTTGGATGGTGGATGGATAGACGGATGGATGAATGATTAATTCTTATTGATAGTGTTGACCAACACTGGTGTGCTCTCCAAGGCCGCTCTTGGTTTGTGTTGAGCTGATGCACAGATTCTTCAGTGTGACCACTACTGCTATGTCATAAGATGCGTTTTACCAGCGTGAAGGAAAACACATCTAAATGAAGAACTTACAGTCATTCTCATCCCGGAAGTTCACCTCACGGATTCTATATCTGAGCAATAATAATTGTTAACTATGTTCCGAAGCTGACGGTCCTAATTAAACCCCGACGGTGTTTATGTGAGCCCCCGCTGGTCTTAAATAAACAGCAAGTGTGTTGAACTAACGCCGTCCAATTTTCGCTGCGTGGATAGCTCCAGGATTTCAGCTGAAGAAACTGAGGTCCCTAGCAGGCAATCTAAATTCCAAAATACAACAAACATTACGGTAATTGGATACATATCTCAAAAACCACTTATGGTCTCCCCCATTTGAAACACAGTCAACACCACCCCCTATATGAGTTACAAGTCTGTTCAAAGTTTAGAAAAGTACACAGCAGGAATATTACCCTTTGCAAGGCATGTTGTTTTAGACAAAATAAGCTAAAACCCCATATTCAGAAAAACGTCATGTGATGCATGTTGTATATTTTCCCAGAACTGGTTCTGAATCACTAGCAGTACAGTGGCACAGTGGTTCACACTGCTGCCTCACACCGCTGGGAGTTGGGTTCAAGTCCCTGTCAGGATTCCAGGTGTGTGCAGTTTGCAAGTCCACCCCGTGTGGTTGTGGGGTTCCCTGCAGTCCAAAATCATGCTGAGGTTCACTGGAGTTACCAAATTGAGTCTGTGTGTGTGAGAGGCAGACAGGGTGCCCTGCGATGGGTTGGTGCTCTGTCCTACACCTATAGCCTCCAGCACAGTCAAGGGATTCTGAAATGTTATGACGAACTATAAAAAGATTGAATTTCATATCGCGTAGGACATGCAGTTGGTTCATAAATCAGTTTTACTCGTGCAATTTCGAGACCTGTACAGTGCGTACCACTATGAAACTGAAAAGGAATTCCACAAAATAACACTGTCCCCCTCAGCCCAAGAAAATAATGTTTAAAAATGACATGAAGTTCCCTGCCACACAATTATTATTGACATCGCTGCGTGGTGCCAATAATCCCAAAATAAATGCAAATGAAAAGTACAAATGGAAAGAAAACCAACAACCACAATATTGTATCAAAGTTCCTTCCCAGGATTAATGGCAGATGTGCTACAGTGCTGCTAAACCTGATGTGAGGTACGATTATCTTTGTCAGTATAATAAGCCACCTGGTTACTTACAAGCAGTGTCACGGAGTGAAAGCTATCGGTCAGTCAGCACAGGCGGTCTGCTGACTGCTAACGAACAGCACTAATAACGAGCAGCTCAACTCACCCGCCCAATATTTTACAGCACTGTCCGTGAATAAATCTCTATCTTGGCTTTAGTGTCATTTATTCTTCACGGTGGATCTTTTAAAAAAAAAAAAACTGAAATATGTTTGTATCCATCTGATTGTACAAGTCACTCCTGGGTGAGATCACTTTGAACTTCACGATAGGCATTAGCTTCACGTAAGTATAACTAACACTAGCCAAGCTATTGTCATATGTGAAAATGCTACACATTCTGTCTATTGGTCATATACCTTAAATCAAACTAACTGCTCACAATGCATCAAAGACCTATAATCACAAAGACACTAAACATGACTGTTCCTACTGGATGTTGCACATTATTCCACCATATTCTACTGCTTTACAGTGACGTACTGTACGTAACTATCCCGTCCAGGGTGTCCCCTGCCTCATGCTCTGTCATTCCCAGGATAGGCTCCAAACCTTACGCCCCACACTGCGTAAGCCGTTATATATAGCATTCACGCTTTCAATGTTATCCACAATTTGTCAAGCCGGACCACAGCTGACAAGGCAGTGACTGTAGTTTGTATATTTTTTAAAAAGTATATTTTTCTTTTAAGGTTTCCAGAGCGTGTTATTCTTTGAGTCGCGACTGACGCCGGCATTTAACAGCCAATGGCTGTCAGCATAGCGAGGCCTGTCACTCACACTCACACCCGACTTAAATGCCCAGGTCCTTCGCCCAAGTCCCCTGAAGCTTGCAGTCTTAGGAATCACACGCTCCTGTCCTCCTCCTCAAATTTTTAATTTGGTGGTCGGTGTCGACACACCACAGCACACAACAATTAAATGTGTCCTCTGCATTTAATCCACATGTGACGTCGTGACATAGCAGGGGGCAGCTAACTCAGCGCCCGGGGGTGGTACCTTGCTCAGGGTACCTCAGTGGTGTCTTGTTGGTCAGGGATTTGAACCTGCAACCTTTCAATTACAAGAGGGCGTCTCTAACCATTAAGCCACCACTGCCCACTCATGAACTGAACACAAATCCTTCCCACCATAACCAGGTGACATCCAGCGTAGGTTCGAGTCGTAGGCTGTAGATTGTAATCTGCAGGTGTTTTAACACCTGGGGACTGCAGATGATGCAATTTAGAGGTGATGAGAACAGCTCCGGGTGGGGGGATGGGCAGGGGGCGGACAGAACCTTAACACAAGGATTGATTATGCTGCGGTGGGGGGATGGGGGGGGGTCCCTTTTCGGGATTTACATGTTTTCGATCCCTACCTATGCGTACCTATGAGGGAGGTGTATTGGCTAGAAAAACAAACAGAAACTGCACCTGTTACAGTTTAGAGTTTGGGGTGGGGGGAGGGGGGGCAGCCGAGTTAACTGGTACACGGTAAGAACACATCACACTTTAATGCCTTCACACGTGAATGAGGGACAGGCAAAGGAAAATCAACAGACACAAAACGCTGACTCTCCTTCTCCCCCCGTCCACCCACCCCCCTCCGCCCGGCCTTCAGGGAGAAACAAAAAAATTCACTAGGCAATGAGGACCTTGGGGAGTACGGCCCCCTCCCTCGACATGCAGTCCCTCACCCGTCAACTTTTCACCACGTAGCTGAAAAATAATCCTCCGATAAAGTTTGGCTAGCGAGCATAAAGCAGCCGTATGTGGCTGGGACAGCTATAGATCTGTTACCCTACTTGTTTTGGTCAGCTGCCCTTCTTTACACCCCTGCTAACATTTCCTTCCTTGTCTCTGGCCCGTTTTCAAACTTGTATCCCAAGGGTTTTTCTACTCCTTTTTTTTTTCCCCCGCAAAAATGGGAAATCTGTAAATTACAGCTCAACTGGGCCCATGCTTTTTATGGCTTTTCTGCAATCTGGAAAAATATACCGACGCGCCGCTTCTCGACGCGTCGACACCGCCGCTTAAATGCTTTTAGCGGACGGGCTTCCTGGACCCCGCGAGTCTGTAGCACTCCTCCGCCGGGCAATTTGAGTTTGATGACAAAAAGCCACAAACCGCGGGGGTAACTGTCCTTTTGGGAATGCCCACCGGCTGCGTTCCGCCTAAATGCAGCATCTAGTTCCTAATTACACCCCGTCCCGGCCAGACCTGTCTGAAGAATGGCACTCTATTTGGATGGAAACACTGCGAGAGCCCAAATCCACATGGGATTCAGCCTTTGCTCCCTGCCTGCTTTCAATAAAAAACAAAAACACACTTGTTTGTTTTACTGTTTGCATTTCGCAAGTACACGCGACACAAAGTACTCCGTCTTGCCGGTTCTATACTGCCTCATCAGCCAAAACACATTTTCATTATAAAAAGATAAGAAAAATTTCAATCATCACACAACAGGCTACATACTGTGCTCAAAAATCCGGTAATATCTTAATGGGTACTGTATAAATATTAATTAATCGTACGTAGATGAGCCTGTTTCAGATACCACAGGAGCTTTGGGCTAAAGGCAATTGCATTTGGGTAAAATACTGATCCCTTCACCTCTAACCAAACAGAGGACACACACACACACAGACATGTAGGGTATACCTATCCTTATGGGGCCTTCTATGGGAAAAATGCTGACGCTAACTGTGACAACCTCAACCCGCACCCTGCCCTAACCATAACCATAAGTAACCAAGCAAAATACAAGAGTTTTCGCATTTTTAGTTTTTTCATAGCAGTCACTGATTTTTATAAAATAGAGTTTTCCCTTATGGGCACCAGGAAACCGGTCCCCATAAGGGAAAAAATGGATATTTATCACGTTATGGGGACATTGTGTCCCATAAGGATAGGTATACCCGCTCACACATACACACACACACACACACAAAGGATTGTAATAATATCTTTGTGGGGACTCTCCTTTCATTTCTATGGAGAAAACTCTAATCCCAAAGCGACGACCTTAACCCCCACCCAGCCCTAACATTAACCAAACAAAATACAAGACTTTTGGAATTTTTACTTTTTTGATAGCATTCACAGATCTTTGTGGGGACCTGAGTAATGGTCTCTACAACATAAAAAAAAAAACGGTTTTTATTACACTGTGGGGGACGTTTGGTCTCCACAATGTAATATAAACCTAATCCACACACACACACACACACACATTTCACCTATACAGAGATTTCTACATTTAACAACTACCGTCTGAATGGTAGACTAAGGCTCATAATGTGATATATTCCAACATTAGCCAACAGTCTGGAATTTTTACATCATCACAAAACATTTTAGGTTTTGTAAATAGCTGTATATTAATACCTAACATTTGGTAAATGTAGCAATGCGTCTAGCAAACCAGCTGTACCACGTACAGAAGAT